>NC_054384.1:63577125-63883375 GCF_017654675.1 Xenopus laevis
CAGATTACCTAAACTACAGGTTCGGGGCACGGCACCCGGGCCATCTTGTCAACTCAGTAAGTGTAAGCTCTGCTGACATATATAATATATTCCATAAAGTCCAATTGGTTGTTCATTCAAGTGTCGGACCTGGGGTTTATACACCTAGGTCAATTTTCCTACTCGGTGAGCTATTACCTAGTAGTTGTTTTTTCTGTCACTGTCATTTTTAAGCACAACTAAAGTTTGTTGCTTTAGACAATTGGATGAGATTTAATGATTTTAGATTGGAGCCAGCCATTTTCTTCCTTGTTATGTATATTATATCCTTATACAAATAAAATCCTATTTAAATTTTTTTTTTTTTTTAAAAAAAAAAAAATCTTCCCAGATTAATGGCAACAATTTAGGAAAATGTCTTGTCTGAATTTGACTATTTCTAAACGGATATTTTCAGCATATGCTACACTTATATCCAACACATTTAGAAGTTTGATTGTTAATCATTAAATTATTTTTTTTAAAGTTTGTAATTAATATAAAATAAATTGTGAGAGTTTAAAAGAGCTACTTGTTTACAAACTAGTACAAGCTGACATCACAACTTGCAAGTACATTGTTTGACATCACAACTACTAGCTATCAGTGTCGGACTGGCCCACCAGGATACCAGGAATACTCCTAGTGGGCCCAGGTTTCAGTGGATCCTCCTGCTTCTAAGCATTTGTATATGTTCATTTCCTAATTCTTTATGGAAACAAAGGGGGCCACATATATGGAAAATAGTGTATCATGTAAATAAAAAGTACTAAGAAAATAAAAATGTTAATTGAGAAGTGGAGGAAAATTAGCTTGGAAAATGGGCCCATGGTCCAAGGTATTTTGATGTGCCCCTGGCAACCCAGTCAGACACTGCTCGTTATATACCTTCAGCCTAGTTCCATCTGTAATCTTACCTTTGATGTTCTACCCATGACTTTGTCCACAATTCTTTGTTATCTCTTGTAAGTACCTATATATTTATTCAGCAATCTATCATCCAGTGGTTGTCATATGATTTCACTGGGTGTTTATTTGTTTGCATTAAACTTTTATGATGATGGATTATAGCAGATGATAAGGTGTAGAATCATTGAATCAACTGAATGCACATATTTTAGTTAATTTGTATATTTTTAGACACGTCTACTTTTCTATATTGATACTGTTTCACTGTGGGGGTATTCAGTACACTTTCCATTGATTTGTTTTACATTGTTTCATGTTCATTTTTATTTTTTCATGGTTTGATCGACATGTTGTATATTGACATGTCCCTTGATTGTGACATCACTTACCTATCAGCACTGATATTTTACTGCCAAGTGCTTCACTTTTGCATTTTGATAAGGTTAGTCATTTTTAAATAAATTAATGTCATAAGCCTTGAGAGTGTGGCATCCTTTTTATGCAGATAGATAGATATATAGATTAGGGATGGGATTCCACCAGGATTTGGCCTTTTTCAGCCTTTTTATTCAAGCAACACCCTTATAAGGTCATTTTGCTGCAAGGAGCATGGCATACTTATTCTGTCCTTGAGAATGTTCCCAAAGAGGGACTTGAATGCAAATACTGTATAATGTTGTTGCTTTAACAAGAGGAAGCCCCTAGGCACTCTATTCTGTATTACGGATACAATTTAAAATACAATTTATATTTAGTATACAAAATACAGCATTTCTAGCCTTATTTTATTTTAGACTTTACATGTCCTTTAAGTGTAAAAATAATCATAATAATTTTTTTAGCACTGTTACTAAGTGAATTTTTTTTTTAAGGAAACCAATAGAGGGGACACAGGTTAATACAAACCATATGTTAAAGTATGCAATTGCTTTAAACCATATAATATAATGTGAATCAAGAAAACACAACACGTCATTAAAGAAATCGTTGTGCAGTTGCAATCAATTTATTTTGCATTTAACAAAACACACAACAGTACACCTGACCTTATTTTGCAGTGAAAAAGTTAAGAACGTATTGTAGATATGCTCCAGAAGTCGGTGCTACAAGATTCTAATTTATTTATTGCAGAATGATGAAATTGAAATCTATATTAAAGCATACTGTAAATCTTAAAATGAATATACCATAAACCATATTGAGCATGCAGCCATAATTTAATTATCAAAGCAACACAAAGTTAATGAACACAGAAAACCCAAAGCATAAAGAGACACAAGTATTTTACCCCCAATGCATTTTATTTTTGCCAATTAAATTATTTGATAAATTAAGAACAAAAATAAAAAAAATCACCACATTTAATGATGCATTTCACACGACCTTCCAGTGGCCACTGCTGTCATTTTCTTTTCGTAGAAGTAAACAGGATTCCATGTAATTGGTGCAATGTTCATCTTTTTGGACAAGATAACTCTTGCCTAGGGGACACGATACTTCACTGTTTTTATTCCTAAAACATAAAGAAATAAAGCATTTAAAATCTTCAAGAAACTGCTACATTTTTATAAATTATTTAAAATCAAGATGTTTTTCATTTGTTATTTTTTCAGTGAGATTCACTAAAAATGTCTCAAAATATTATCCCTGGTATTTAGCACTAAGAATGGCCATTAATCAGTGAACAGTCTCTTTGAAATCTTTAGATAACTGCCACTCTGGTTGTTAAAACGATGACAGTAAAGCTCCCCATAGACGTGACGATTCTTCTTGCCGAACGACCGATTTTAAGTCCGACCAATCCTTCGAAATTATCGTGCAGTTAGTGGGATTCGAACGATAGTACATTTTTCGGCCGACATCTGTCAGGAAATTGATCGGCCAGTTTAAAAAATCTTTATCGGTCCCAGTGCAATCTATCTATGTTTGCAGGGCCAAGCAGGCAGCTCCCCTTCGTTTTCCTGGCAAATTGGTATTTTTAGTTGATGGTCAATTCGTACGATCGTACAATTGTTCTGAGAAAATCGTGGTCTCACGATGAGGATCGGATCTTTTAAAAATCTCAACATCTGTGGCCAGCTTAAGGCTGCAGCATCCCCTTAATAAATTAGAAATCCTTCTCCTCCAATAACCCACTCTGCCCCTCCCTCAGGAATTTCCTTTGGCTGTTGACTTATGAGCATGCTCAGTTCTTCTCAGTTCAGATTACTAAACACACACTCCAGTCTAACAGCCAATAAAGAGATAGCATTACTGGTTCCCATAGAATTTTTTTCTCCTAACCACCTCTCCTGAGCTCAGCTTAACCATTACAGTGCTCAACCCAAGCAGAACTTTTTATCAAAGAATGTTGTGCCTGTGTAAAGCTGCATTTTGCATTGCATGAACTTTACAGCATACATGTCCTGTTTGCAGATGTCAATGTTACTGATGATGTGTCAGAGGGAAAATGGCCAACAGCTGAAGCTGTTATTTGTTTTAGGAAAATGTGATGGAGCTGGCAAATGGAGGGGGTATATGCAGTACAAATGATGTGGCTTGGGTGGGGAAGACATGCCCAACTTATATACATGGTAGGAAAATGTAGCCTTTACATGTCCTTCAAAAATGAATGCATTGAAGGACATGAAGATCTGCATTCATTTTGAGTCCATGTTAAACCAAAATAGTGATTTACAGATGTGCAATTCAATCTTGAGTTTTTATTTAATCGTTACAGAGGATCCCTGTAAATTGTAACACCAATGGAAGACATTAAAGGCTTGTTCTGCCTAGCATAACTATATCCGCCCCATAAGATTCCATATATGGACCATTATACTACACGTTGAATCAGGAAATAGTCTTTAAGTTACATTGCTCAAATTCAAGCTCAGATTCAAATATGGTTACAAAAAGTAAGACAAAAGAACTGGTGGTTTAAGGTTGCTATTCCCAAAATCACATCTTACAGTATATGCATATCATACCTCAATTTTAAATGCATACCCACAGGCTACAGGCTTCCTTCAATGGAAATACTGTACATTTTGCTGTCTTAACAATTATGGTCTGATGGGTAATGTATTAGCTCTTTTTATACAGCCTTTATAATTTAAAACAAAAAAAATAATACGTTAAAGCTTCTTTGTCTATGAAAAACTGGCACGGTGTTGTTTATGGCAAAAAAAAAAATCACTAGAAGAAGTGTAACAGTTGTTTTAACAACAAACTGACAGCTAGCAGACAGCAAAGAGATTTTTGTAATCATTACCTTGAATAGTAAGCAGGCAGGATCTTTTGTTGAGATTGCGGCAGATCATTTTCATTAATGAAGTAATTCCTCAACCCAAATTTTAATTTGTCTCTTTGGAATACTGCTGTCGGGTGGTTATTTTGACATAGCAAAATGCATAACAAGAGAGAGTTTCATATTATAATGATTCTCAGAGGGGTTGTCTCCAATATGATATCTATAAATAAGTATAGCTAAAAAGGAATGTAAATTGTAACAGAGACTATGGGGTAAATTTATCAAATAGTGAAGTTCCGCCACTAGAGTGAAATTCCGCAGCTCACAATTCATTTCTATGGGATTTTGGAAGGCGTATTTATCAATGGGTGAAAGTGAGAGTTCACCCTTTGATAAATACGCCTTTAAAAATCCAATAGAAATGAATGGAAAGTGGCGGAATTTCACTCTAGTGGCGGAACTTCACTATTAACTTCACTCTTTGATAAATATACCCCAATGAGAATTGTTTATTAATCCATTATTAGAGTGTTATGCTTTGTACAGAGGGAAGCCAGATAATTCTAAGATATAAGTGATCCCCTATGCTAATGCCACATGGGGCTGACACTTGGCCTGCATATAAGCACAGGACGAGAATCAGCTGATCATCTGCTTAGTTTTGTGCTGCAGATGCATAAACTGGATTTCTGTGCTAAAATCTGCTCTGTGTCTTTACCAGTGTCTCCAAAGTGACAAAGTGGTGTAGACACAGAAGGCTGCAAATATCAGCAGAAAGACTGTTTCTTGGCCTGCAATTTTACACAGCCCTCTGTACACTTACCCTTATAATTAAACAATTCCACAATGCATACTATCTTCTGGGAAAGAGAAAACACATACTAGCATAGCATAGGGGTCCCCAACCTTTTTTTACTCATAAACAGCATTAAGATGCAAAAAAAGTTGGGAAGCAATGCAAGCATGAAAATTGTTCCTGGGTGGTGTAGAATATGTGCTGTGATTGTCCATTTGTTAGACCCCATGTAGACTGATTTGGCAGAACACATTTCTATGCAACCGAAACTTGCCTCCAAACCAGGAATTCAAAAATAATCACCTGCTTTGAGGTCACTGGGAGTAACATCCAAGGGGTTGGTAAGCAACATGTTGCACATGAGCCGCAGGTTGGGGATCACTGCTCTAGCAAGATGGCCCATACCAGAATACAATTTATTTAGAAAAACTATTTGTTAATATAGTATACCCTATGAAAAACAAGTATCTGCCAATATCAACTCAAAGATTGATGGGTAAACCTCAAGGATGCCCCAATACCAGTTAATCCGAGAATTCACTAAAGTGCGATTTTTTCAGTATGTTTCCCCTTTTGCCAGAGTCAGCTTCACCAGGTTACACCTGGTGAATCGATAAAATGAAGCTACATCCTCCTCAATCTTATGTCAGTGTATCCTGTATGCTGAAAAGTCTCAAAAAAAAGACTAAACACTGGCGTTTTTTCATATTTAAAGTGGGATTCTGTTTAAAAGTTGTAAATATTAAATATACTTTTTTAATATTTTTTTAACCATTTGAGGGGCATGCCACACTCATTTTAGGGTAGGCTTATGTCTAGAACAATAGATTATTTTGCCTCCTTCAACATTTTTAATAATAAGTGGTCACTTCAAGCAATTTCACCAACAGCACTAATAAAGACACATATATGACCTATATGTACCTGCCCTATTCAAACTGACCTATGCGTAAGCGTATTAGCGAAGTTTCGCCAGGCAGAAATGACTGGTAGCGAAGGTTCTATGTACTAAGTTATGAAATGCTCGCAATGATGAATATTTTGCTGGCGAAACATCGCCAGCGATCGTCTGCCAAGACGTAACTTCTTTTGTTATTTTGATGAATAAGCATATGTGCTGCAAATTAACATCTGACAAAGTGGCGCGAAGTATGGCGGAGGCTTCCAAAGCAAAAATTCACCCTTTAGTAAATTTCCCCTTTAGAATTGTGTTTGACATTAAATTATTAAATCAAGTTTGAACTTTTTTATTTTCTGCAACTAAGGGGCACCAGTATGAGTTCTAATGTTACCTCTTCATTTGCAAATCTATACATGGAATTCTTTGAACAAACACACATTCTATCAACATTTAAAGGAGAACTAAAACCCTGTTAAATAATAATCCCCACCCACTTCCATCCATTGGCCTTTCTCCCTGATTTCTCCCACAGACAACTCTTAACCATTGCTTACATACTTGTCCAGAGTCAGTTTGTTAAATTTCAGAAGCATAAAGATCGATGGCCATAAATGCTTCTTCATTCCTTTCTATTCACATCACTGAAAGTGAAAACTCCCAATCTCTCATTAAAGGTAAAATAGACGATTACTGGTACCTTAAATTTGTATGCAAATATCTCAACATCAACTGGACAAGTGAAGGCAGCTGGATATGTGCATTCTCACATGCAGAAGATGCTCAGATACATGTGTGCCAACTCTAAGCCATGTTCCCTCTAATAAACATTTACTTCCTGCTCAGGGACTTTGCTCAGGGTTTTTCTTTGGCAGGGTCAACAATACAATATGAATGGACAGCATTGTTAAACAAATTCATCCTTTGGGATGGGTGTATCCTCTGTGGAACATGTTTATGTGCTCAGTTCTCTGCACAGTTTTACTTATCACTACTCTCCTGCTCCAATCTCTCATTGGCTGGCCTTAGCCAGTTGTTCTGAGAACTAAATAGGTCAGCCCAGAATATCTTAGAAAATGGCTACATGTGCTTAATAGTTGCTTTCCGCATGAGTTGCTAAATCAGGCTAAACTTAAGCTAACTAAGCAGTTCCAATCAGAGGAATCTGGGACAGCTATATTGAAGAACAAATGGCAATTTCAATAATGTTTGGGGTTTATTTTCATGTACCACTACTGAATTGTTACTACTGGTGATATGAGCTGAGCACATGAAAAATGATTGTATAATACTGACACTAGGGGGCAGATTCACTAAGCTCGAGTGAAGGATTCGAATGAAAAATACTTCGAATTTCGAAGTATTTTTTTGGTACTTCGACCATCGAATTGGTTAAATTCGTTCGAATTCGAACGAAATCGAACGAATCGACTATTCGACCATTCGATAGTCGAAGTACTTGCCCTTTAAAAAAAACTTCGACCCCCTACTTCGGCAGGTAAAACCTACCGAAGTCAATGTTAGCCTATGGGGAAGGTCCCCATAGGTTTGCTAACCTTTTTTTGATCGAAGGATTTTTCTTCGATCGTTGGATTAAAATCCTTCGAATCGTTCGATTCGAAGGATTTAATCGTTCGATCGAACGAAAAATCCTTCGATCGATCGAACGAAGGATTAGCGCTAAATCCTTCGACTTCGATATTCGAAGTCGAAGGATTTCAATTCGAGGGTCGAATTTCGAAGTATTTTTAACTTCGAAATTCGACCCTTAGTGAATCTGCCCCTTAAGGACAATTGAGCACCGATCTGATCTCTTGTACTTTCCCCTTAAAGAAGGGAGCAAATTACATAAAGGGGTTATTTTATGATACAAAAACCTATAGAGATTACCCTATGATATTCTTTGAAATCACTAAGGGGGTTATTTATTAAAGTCCAATTTTTTTCTGGTTGGACTTTTAAAGGGGAAAAGCACAGTTTTTTCATAGGAATAAAAATAAATTTTTTGTGATTTATTAAACTCCAAAGGTGTTAAAAGTCAGAATAAAAAAGTACTCCAATTCAGACCTGCCGAGTTCATGTAGAAACCAATGGCAGATGTTCCGTTAATATCCTGATCTGCGCTGGGTTTAGTTCAATAATACAAAGATTTTGTGGTTTTGGGGCATCAAATCTGAAAAAGTCATAGGTTTTAGGTGTCAAATCCGAAAAAGTTGCGGTTTTCATAGAAAAATTTGAAAATTCGAAAAATTTCGGAAAAATGTATTGATAAATAAGGGGGGAATGTCTGTGCGGATTTGGTCGGAGTAGTTTTCAGAAAATAGTGAGAACTTTTCAGATTTTGATACATAATGATGATTCCTAGTGGCTGGGAAATCTTCAAGCTGCCTCAAGGAAGAACGAGTACTATTTTAGGAAACACTGCAGAAGTAGGTAAAAATAAAATAGAAAGTGATATCGAAACTCAAGAAGAGGACTTGAGAAATTGTATTTTGTTTATATACTATAGGCTCCACGTTAATTTGGCACACTTTTTGTAACATGGACTTTCAAAGTGTTTTTGTTAGAGAGTAATCCTAAACAAAGTTGGGGTTGAAGATGGGGTTGAATTTTGAAATACTGAGCTGGGGAATCCTAAAGAATTCCCAGCTTGTGGGTTGCTGCATGTGTTTGGCTGCTTTGAGGGGTCACAAACCACTCTGCTCCGAAACCCTCAAGAGCATAGTTGAGCACTATAACCAATTCTGTAACCGCTCAATAAAATTTCCAAAACCTTAATAATCAGTCCCATTGGCTCACAGGCATGACTCTCCAAACTAGAAAAACATTTATTAATGTCTCAGGGTGTAACATATAAAGCTTAATAAATGTTTTATTGTATGGTTTACTGTTTTAACTAATTAATTCAATCACTGTACTCTTATACTTCAGCTGTATATGGAAAAAGTTAAATAGTCTTTAAAACTGTATTACTGCAGCTAGTGACATAGTTAATATGAAGAAGCCTGGGGATCCCTAGCATTTAAATCACACTGCTTCCTTTCCTTGTGTTTTTGACAAAGCAGCAGATGCCAGATAATTAGTGTATCTTTTTCTCACTGAAGTTTTTATGATTCATGTGATAGCACAGATCAAACTGCACTCCTCTTTTCCAATTAAAGGGAAAAATATACATTATTTATCAGCACAATGTGTTATCTATTTTCCCTAACATACTGTGGTAGTATAGATAGATAGATTTCTGTGCTAAAATCTGCTCTGTGTCTGCACCAGTGTCTCCACAGTGACAAAGTGGTGTAGACACAGAAGGCTGCAAATATGAGCGGAAGGATTGTTTCTTGGCCTGCACTTTTACACAGACCTCTGTACACTTATCCTTATAATTAAACAATTCCACAATGCATACTAACTTCTGGGAAAGAGAAAACGCAAACTCTAGCACAGGGGTCCCCAACCTTTTTTCACTCATAAACAACATTAAGATGCAAAAAAATTTGGGAAGCAATGCAAGCATGAAAAATGTTCCTAGGTGGTGTAAAATATGTGCTGTGATTGTCCATTTATTATACCCCATGTAGACTGATAGCCTACAGGAGGCTCTATTTGGCAGAACATATTTCTATGCAACCGAAACTTGCCTCCAAACCAGGAATTCAAAAATAATCACCTGCTTTGAGGTCACTGGGAGTAACATCCAAGGGGTTGGTAAGCAACACGTTGCACATGAGCCACAGGTTGGGGATCACTGCCCTAGCAAGATGGCCCGTACCAGAATACAATTTATTTAGAAAAACAATTTGTTAATATAGTATACCATATGAATAACAAGTATCTGCCAATATCAACTCAAAGATTGATGGGTAAACCTCAAGGCTGCCCCAATCCCAGTTACTCCGCAAATTCGCTAAAGTGCGAATTTTTCAGTATGTTTCCCCTTTTGCCAGAGTCAGCTTCACCAGGTTACACCTGGTGAATGGATAAAATGAAGCTACATCCTCCTCAATCTTATGTCAGTGACACCATGTCCTGTATGCCGAAAAGTCACAAAAAAAAAAAAAAATACTAAACACTGGCGTTTTTCATATTTAAAGTGGGATTCTGTTTAAAAGTTTTAAATATTAAATATACTTTTTAAATATTTTTTTAACCATTGGAGGGGCATGCCACATTCATTTTAGGGTAGGCTCATGTCTAGAACAATAGATTATTTTTCTTCCTTCCACATTTTTAATAATAAGTGGCCACTTCAAGCAATTTCACCAACAGCACTAATAAAGACACATGTATGACCTATATGTACCTGCCCTATTCAAATTGACCTATGCGTAAGCGTATTAACAGTTATTTTTTTCCAGGCTTGCCAAATAGGAGAAGGACCTTGAGACGAGGGCATTGAAATGACTAACCTTACTTGTGTATTGTATACTGTGCTACTTGGCAAAACCGGGGGAAACAATAGATCCATTTTCATTAGACCAATTCCATTTCTGATTGCCTTTCAAATCTAACTTGTTCTTCATTCTTATGAAACAAGGCATGATTGGTGACATTCTATAAGCCTTATTCACTAGATACATAAGGGCTCCATGACAGAATTTTGAAATTTGAGACTTTGTCAACCATCCCTTTAATATGAGCTTGTGTCATGTTCAGGTTAACAAACCTGGGAACAGAAAATCAAGAGGGAAACATCAATATACAGTATGTAGCAATAATAAGTTATTTTACCAAGATCAAACAGGACAATTCTGCCTGGTTTTAAACAGGTATGGGATCCATTATGCAAAACATGTTATCCAGAAAGCTCCGAATTACAAAAAGACTATCTCCCATAGACTCCATTTTAATTAAATAATTCCAAATTTTAAAACATATTTTTGTTTCCTTTGTAATAACAAATAGTGCATTTAATTTGATCCCAACTAAGATATAATTATTCTTTACAGGTGGCAAAAAAAAATCCTATTTGATGTTTAAATGATTTTTAGTAGATCCAAATTACAACCCCTTATCCATAAAACCCCAGGTCCAAAGCATTCTGGACAACAGGTCCCATACCTATACAAGTTCTACACGTTGCATTCCGTGGTAGGTAATAGGGCAAGGAGTTATGGTGTTTGCAATTTTTCCAAGATCCAGTATATAGTGAAATGATTAATTTGTTAAAGAAGAACTAAATACCCCTAAACTTGCAGGCATTGCCCCCCTCTCCTCTCCCTCCCCGCGATGTGCTTTAGTGTTAAAAAACCCTTTAAAATATTCTCACCCTTAAATGCAAAGAAGTGCAGCGGAGCTCCTGGACATCATCTTCCCGCTCTTCGTATAGTCTTTAGGTCTCCACGTGATTTATGCATGTGCAGTTTAGGGATGTAGCGAACTGCCGATTTGGTGTTCGCGAACGCCGTTCGCGAACACCGGCAAAAAATGCGAACGTTCGCGGACAGTTCGCGAACTTCGAACACCCGCTAAAATCGTTCGATTCGAACGATCTAAGGATTTTAATCGTTCGATCGAAGGATTTTCATTCGAATCGAACGATCGAAGCCATTTGATCGAATGCTTTTCATTCGATCGAATGCTTACAATCGTTCGAACGAATGGAAATCGTTCGATTTTTAGCGGTCGAAGGAATTCGAATGGTCGAATGGTCGAACGACTTGTATTCGAATCGAACGCGAACTCAAAATGCGAACGTTCCCAAACGTTCGCGAACATTCGGCGGACGCGAACGGTCGAAGTTCGCGCGAACAGTTCGCTACATCCCTAGTGCAGTTGAAGCCGATTCCTGACTTGGCCCAACTGCACATGCTCCGGCAGACTTTGTGTCGGTGAATAGACCCAAAGACTATTCAAAGAGCCGGAAGATGGCAACGGGAGCTCCTCTACAATTCTCTGCATTTAAGAGTCAGAATTTTTTAAAGGTTTTTTTACACTATAGCACATCGTGGGAAGGGACAGGGGAGGGAGACAATGTCTGAAAGTGTTGGGGAATTTTGTTAAGGGGGGGTTTTAGTTCTCGTTTAATAGTTTTATTAACAGATATTTATAAAGCACCAACATATTCTGCATTGCTGTACAACAAAAGGGTGTATGCATAAAACGTACAGATAACATACAATTACTGACTTATGTAAAGGGTTCCTTTTTTTTATTTTGATCTCATTTCTTATGTATATATGTTAACTTGCTTTATTTGCTGTTATTTTGAATGACATCATCAGCATAAAGAACCCAGAGCACTCATGGGACTTAATTTATGTGCAAAGCTTTAATGGTGTAAGTCGACGTTTCAGGACCTTTATCAAGACATCACAAACAGTTCCCCAAACCAAACAAACTGTTTGTGATGTTGTGCTCTTTATACTGATATTACTTTTTGCAGCAGCACCTGGGCTTTTTTGCCTTTTTTAGGGGTGTGTGTGAGCTGCTCTTCAGTCTCTCTCTCTCTCTCTCTCTCTCTCTCTCTCTCTCTCTCTCTCTCTCTCTCTCTCTCTCTCTCTCTCTATATATAACATAATATTCAAGAGAACCAGCACTCTATATATATATGGGAGTGCTGGTTCTCTTGAATATTATGTTATATATATCCTAAACCTTGCACCCCGGCTATGTAAGCCATAATAGTGTGCCTTGGAGTGCGGATACTCACTGGACTGTGATTATATATATATATATATATATATATATATATATATATATATATATATATATATATATATATATATAGATACTGTAGTTAGAATGATACTGTTACATTAAACTTACAGCAAAACAGATTCTTAAGTGTGGTAACCATATGTGCTTAGAAACAGGCTGATAAGGTGTTGCTAAGAGAAAATCTAAATTTGGAAACAGCATTTGTGACCTCTTGGGAAATGCAAAGATTTCCGTGATAATTAATGACTACATTTGTATTTGAACAAAAGTGGGGCACATCTCTTTTTAATTGACAAGATATGTGTGCCAAACTGTTTTCTGATACACCTCATTTTAACTCTAATTTTTATTTTTGGTACATCAATAAATCAAGCATATTATTATCTAGATTAAAGAAAAATGCTATTGTTTTTTCAAGCATTAAAGATACAACTCTGTGTTATGATATAGGGTATAGCATTTTATCATTCAAATAAAACACTTGTTTCCATTAAAATGTCATGCACAAATCACTCATGGCAGCCGTCTATATAAGCACAGTATGCCAGAGGTGCAAGGGAACTCTAATAGCTGCTTTGACCAGGCAGTAAATTCAGTAATCCCTTGTGGTGCTGCACCTATAGATTCTCACTGTTGCACCAGCTGAATCACAGAGCAGTTCACCTTCTTGTAGGTATTATGTGGCTACAAATCTTTGCACCTCTGCAGCAAATTTTGGGCAGGCAAAATTCTGGGTAGGAATGATGCAGTGATTATTGCATGGTATAAAAGCTAGAGTAATCCATGTAACCCGCAGTTCAGAGCTGGCCGAATCATCCAACTGAATCGATACGGTTTGCTTTGAAAAACGGCTTTTATTTACACACAATATGTGATTACAGCGGAAGTGGGTAAGTGGTCAAACTAACTAAGGAATTTCCTGCCCTCAGTGCTGGCACTTAAAGGGCCTGCGGGTTACATGGATTGTTGCAAGTCCCGGATTGAAGTTGCCGGGTTACCGCGGGAGCAGTGGCCGATAGGGATACGCTACACAGCAAGAGGACGAGCTCCGCTTTTTTTCACAATCCTTACTATTGTGGGATGTATAAAAGCAAAGGCGATTGTGCGAGGGGACATGATTACGCTTTACAAGTACATTAGAGGACATTACAGACAAATAGCAGGGGACCTTTTTACCCATAAAGTGTATCACCGTACTAGAGGCCACCCCTTTAGACTAGAGGAAAAGAACTTTCATTTGAAGCAACTTAGGGGGTATTTCACAGTCAGGACAGTGAGGTTGTGGAATGCACTGCCGGGTGATGTTGTGATGGCTGATTCAGTTAATGCCTTTAAGAATGGCTTGGATGATTTCTTGGATAGACATAATATCAAAGGCTATTGTGATACTAAACTCTATAGTTAGTATAGATATGGGTATATAGAATTTATGTGAAAGAAGGGAGGGTGTGTGTATGGATGCTGGGTTTTCATTTGGAGGGGTTGAACTTGATGGACTTTGTCTTTTTTCAACCCAATTTAACTATGTAACTATGTAACATAATAAGAGAACACAATTTCCTGCTTTGCTGCTCTCTTGGTTTCCAATGATTGGTTACCAGGCAGTATCATTGGCACTGGCCGCCACTCTCAATGCACTGGAAAAAATGATCTAGTAGAATCTTTATATTTTAGATTAATTCATCTAATTTAAATTCTATGAAAAAAACATACATGGTGGTTTAATTCCAGGTTCTCACTGAACTAAATCTCTCTTATTATGGCTATACAGGTATAGGATCCCTTATCCAGAAACCCGATATCCAGAAAGCTCCGAATTACGGAATGGTTGTCTCCCATAGACTCCATTTTATCCAAATAATCCAAATTTTTAAAAATGATTTCCTTTTTCTCTGTAGTAATAAAACAGTAGGTTGTACTTGATCCCAACTAAGATACAATTAATCCTTATTGGAAGCAAAACCAGCCTATTAGGTTTATTTAATGTTTAAATGAATTTCTAATAGACTTAAGGCATGAAGACCCAAATTACGGAAAGATCCGTTATCCGGAAACCCCCCAGGTCCCGAGCATTCTGGATAACCGGTCCCATACCTGTACCTTGCAAAAAACAGCCAACAAAACATCATCTCATTCTTGGTACATTGATTTTTTCTGTATTTTCTCAAGCTTTAATTTTGGGTTTTGCAAGTCTGCATATCTTTTATGCTGTACACGAAAAAGCACTTTACCCAATAACAATTTCTCTTACTTGTTATGTGAAATATATTAGAGACAATGTTTTACAGACATGACACTTCATGGCATTAATCTAATGTGCCATTGCCAGCTTCTTGCTTACACAATGGGGCACCCTTAAAAAAGTAAAAGACGCCTGCGTTTTTTGGGACTTAGAAAAAATGTCAACTTTTTATAAAGCAATCCCTATCTACTCTATTGCACTTAGCCCAGTCTGAGGCGGTGAAGGCAAGTCTTCCATATTTACTATTATTTTTGCTAGGCATCATTTGTCCGGTCTTGTGCCAGTAACATTCAATACAGAAGTACAGTAACATTCAGAGATTGTCAGTATGAAAATGTACTTAAAATGGACTCTTAACCTGTGTTATGGCCTGGCAGTCATTTAAAATTTCAAAAAAAGGACTACCAATTTGGAGAGATATAATAGTTGTCCAAGTTCTCTCTAGGGGACAGATGTAGCAATTTTCCCCAACAGCCTATGAGTAAGTGCCCTATTAAGCACGAAACGCGTTAGGTTTTATGTCCTAATAAATTTTCTACTTTTTTTAACAAAATTTGTTCTTGATTATTGGAGATCCTCACACTCTTCCTTTTGGATCTAGTGTCTTGGATCTTGCACCTTGGGACTGAGGTGAACTGTGAGTGAATCTCCCTGCTATTTACTTAACCATAATATTTTTTTGTATTTAGAGTGGTACCACTTATACTGAATATTTTTTCTTGTGGCAGCACACACTCCCATTTTTCCCAACAGCTGATTGCCTTCAATGCAGGCAGCAATTTATTACAAAGTAATTTGCAATGCAGTTGTATGGGTATCACTGCATGTAAAAACATTTAAACTATGGTGATTTGCCTTAATTGTGGTAAAAAGCCTTTTTCAACTTTTTCCAATGCTTATGCTGGATCATGACCGCATGACAAATAGCTAAATTGCTGTTATTTGGAAAGAAACTGGCTGAGGTATTAAATCACCTAATTATAGACACAAAGCAGTAGCAGGACAAGTTGCCTGTGCAAATGACTAGAGAAAACTAGTACATCATTCACCCAATTTTGAACCAATTTGCTGCAGTGCGTACAGGTTCAGTAGCATCAGTACAGCAAATATATTTCAGGATGCTGCTCTTCTCTGCCTCCATCTAACTCTAATACCCATTGTGGCCTTTCATTGACTGGCCTAACCTGTGTATGTTTTCCAAAGTCAGTCACATGCAGGTGCACTGTGAAATAATGGAAGGAAAGTGGTACACAGGAGCTGGGGGTGGGCCAAAGAGGGGAAGTTGATAGGGAAAAGTATGAAGTAACAACATTAGGGTAGTGTAAATTTGTTGTAATATGATTCCCGTAGAAAACATTTTTAGTAATTTTAATTATTCGGTCAGCCAAACAAAAATTACTTTTACAGCAGATACATACCGTATTGCAGTTTTCTTTAATCACCTTCATTTTCTCCTCCTGTGCTGCTGCCATCTTTACTATCCTTGCTTTTCAGGTCTTTCTCCCCACTCTTCATCTTCTTCCTTGTCATGTGCCCACGGAAGCCTGCCTGAATTTTAGCAGCTGCAGCATTAGCATCAGGATCATCAAGAGGGATGTCAATGGCTTCATCTTGTGGTTTTCTGAAGGATTCATTCTAGAATGCATAATAATTATGTAGAATATATTAAATAACACAAAGCAAGGGTTTTTTTAAAAAAACATAGTTGTGTTATACCATAACCGAAAAAAATTGATCCGGTTAAAGAATTAAAAATGGTTATTATAAAGTATCAGTGTTAAATACAGATCTAGGTGAAACATTAATGAAATACTATTCATGACTTTTTATATCACGCCACTAAATTTGATTGCCACAATCCACAAAACATTTTGTTTTAGTATTATTAGTATTTTTTTCAATACAAATATTTTTTCAGTATAATATTTTCAGCTGAATTAATTATTAGTATGATATTAAAGATCATAGATGTATGAAAAGGTGTTTTACCCTCTAGATTTGTTGACAAAACTTAAGACTTTTTTAGATTTTTTTTTAGCCTGAAACCCATAAAATCTTTCGGATTATTGAAGGAAACCCAGCATAGATCATTACCCAATAATTCTCTGATGATTGTAGAATTTACTGGCACTTTGCCATCTGCAATTTTCTGCATAGAGCCATTTCTGTCCCTAATCAATTTAAAGTGTATGGCTCTGTTCTTTAGTTACTGAACCTGACTGACATTCATTTGTCATCATAGGGAGGCTCAACCTCAGAGGGTAGCATTAATCCAGAGGGTTTGGTTCAAAACTCCATCTAAGAAGTTAAAATATTAAGAAAAATCTGTTATATGTTAACTTATGGGAAAGGCTTCTAGATTTTAAAGGGGAAGTAGACCCAACTGTTACTCACCACACGGAACTTGATGGAAAAGTTGAACAGAAGATCTTTATTTACAGGCACACCAGAGGCTTTTCTTCAGTCAGGCACACTTACTTTACTCACTCCAGTAAATACTTCTTCACACATTCAGTTACAAATATTCCAACAAATCAGTTTCTTGATAGGCACACCTTCCTTAGGATCTTGGATTCCACCTAACCGCTTAGTGGTCCGGTATATACTCCACCCGTATCCCCCCACTCTCCAATAGTGGCCCGATACCTTCAGGGTGATACCCCTCCACTCTTCCAGGTTAGGACCCTTTTTCCATCCAAGTCCTGGCCTAAAGCCCCGGTGTCCTTCCTACCTGGTCCTAGACTACCACTAATTCCCTTACTTACGGAGTGCCCGTAGGAGACTAATTCCACTTTCCTCCTTGATGGGGCCACAACTGCCCTTACTAAATATCCTGACTATCTTGGGCACCTAGTGCTCGCTCACTTTGATCTTTCCTATGCTAACTTCCTTATCTACCGATGTAGGTCTCGACTCACCAGTCAGATGATGTTGCTTCGGCCACGCCCTTCCATCAAGACAGCTCACCTTGGGCGGGGCACCTCCTTTTATAGCCCTTATGTCCCACAGTGGCCTCTGGAGGCCGGGGTAAAAACTACACCAAAATTAAGTTAAAGAACTCTACTGCCATCTAATGGTGATTCCCAGAAATTACATCCAACACACAAACATATATACATTTTACATACATGCACATTTTTTCACACAAAATGATTACAACATTCCCACACATAACACTCTTCATCCCTTTAAACCCCCTTACACACTTGACCTGATACAGCTGATTAATATCTGAGTACTTGAGAAAGGGGGTAGGATACCCTGAAAAGTTGTGTGTTTGGATCTCAATAAAATGTAAAATTTATTAGCACATTTTCTGGGTGCCATCTGTCGCAAACTCTCTATATGACCCAATTAAAAGCTATAAACACTATCTCAAATATTTCTTATGAGTGAACCCTGAAAAAGCCTGGCAAATTATGAACCAAAACAAGATGAAGAATGAAATGAAAGTTTAATGTATGAAGGTACAAGGAGATGTCAAGAGAAACGGGAGAAAAGCTGTCCATACAAGAGATTGCCAAGCAATGTGGTGCTGCAGAACAGACTTATTTTTATACAGAAACAATAAGCTTGTTACTATTGTGCTAATTAAAGAGGTGTTCCATGCAAATCCATGATATTGCTGTAGACATAATTACTTATGTCTGGATGTTGCTTACTCACTTCTGAATTAAAATTATGAGACGATGAAGACTATTTTGGTACTGTTATTGAACAATGAATTTCTTAAAAATTAAATCTCATCACTGCTAACCTTTAGTGAGGAGACAAAAGAGATGATACAAATCAAATCTATCATCTATTTATATATCATGTTGTTCCTAATAGAAATAAACACACCTTTTGGGGGAAAACAGCAGAGAAGTGGTCTTGTCTCTTTTATAAATATATAATCTCCATACTGGTATTTTAAATACTGGAACAGATACTATGGGGCAAATTCCCTAAGATTCGTTGTTGCGCCAGCGTCCGCTTCGTCGCACTTCGCCAGGCGTATTTTCGCCAGCGCTACGCAAATTCACTAAAATCCGAAGTTGCGCTCAGGGTAAGCACAAGGTTGCGAAGTTGCGCTAGCGTTATTTCGCCATGCAAAGCGAAGTTATGCTAGCGATGCTTAATTTGCATACGGTGCCAAATTCAAGTTACAATGGAGGTATATGCAGCACTACACAAGCCTGGGAAACCTTCAAAACAGCAAATAAAATTTTTATTTTGCCCTACACATGTGCCCACTGTATAGTTAAGGTGCCATGAGTTGGGACTTAGAAACATTTTTAACTTTTTTTGAAGCAATCCCTATCTACTCTATTGCACTTCGCCTGGTCTGAGGTGGCGAAGGAAGTCTGGCGTAAAAGTTAGCGTTCAGAATAATTTGCGCGTCAGTGAATTTGAGTAGTTCCGTCCATTGCGCAAATTCGCCAGGCGTAAAGGTGCGAAATAACACTAGCGAATTTACGCCAGCGGCCGTATGGTGGCAAATAGAGACCTGCACTGGCTAGATCATTTTTTTCAAGAGATAACATAATCCACAGAAACAACACCCAATAGTGTATCAGCATTGACACAATTGCCCAATATTGCACAAGCAAGTTACTTTTGAACTTCAGGGACTATTTTGTTTTCAACCCAAATTAATTATGTAACTATGCTACCTTACAGGATCAGTTGAGAATTCAGTGGATGGCTTATTTCCTTCTGTGTTAATTATTTATTTTGTGCAAGCTTACAAATCTTTGCAAAGCATTTAGTTTACATTTTTATAGAAGCATTATGACTACAGTTGCCCCATATCCAGAATTCTAATATTCTGCCATATCCTGAACCCTAATTGAATATCCAAATTAGCAAAATGTTTAAAAATTCCATTTTTTATGTTTTGTAGATGTAAAACATAATGGTCACTTTCAGCGTTCATGTAATGTAAGGTCATGTAATATTTAAAGCTCTGATTTGGTTCAGCCAGGATGTGAAAAAAAACTTGGATATGGCCAAATCTGAAGCCAAATCTGGCAGTTGGTGAATCATCAATTTTGCCCCTTGACCCTTAATAGGGCCGACTTGCTGTTTTGAATGTTTTTCATCTCTTTATTTTATTATTAAAGGTAAATTAAAATATGGGGAGACAAAAAAAATGCCCGACCATCTTCTTATGGTAGATAAATAATTTAGAAAGAAAGTTTAAGTCCTGATTCATAGGGTTAAGTAGTATAAGGAGCAAATTTTTTCAACATTTCTTATCACCACGTAACAACCAGTCAGTAGGTAGCATTTACTTATCGCCTGGTTGCTATGGGTTACTGCTCCTGGGCAAATTTTGTACCTGGTATTACATATGATTTATAAGCAGGTGACTCATTTACTTTCCTCCCAAAGGTAATGGCACTTAGCTCTTATTGAATGCCAGCATCCTGTTTGTTTGGTGACTCCTAGGTTTGATCTTGTTATGTCTTTTGTGAGACAGGGGTTTTGGATATGTTGATTTGCTTCTTTAATTAGTGGACTATCTCCATGCCTTCCATATTGTTTTGTATATTTAATACAGTATATATTTGATGCCCCATGTTTATGTAGTATGACAAACAATAAAATAATTTCCAGTCCAGTATCAATCAGGATACAAGTAACAGATTCTATTATAATAATGATTTGATTTGTCTAACATGTATATATATATATATATATATTTTTTTTTTTTTTTTTTTTTTTTAATGTATTTATTTATTTATTTTTACAATTGCAATAGTTTTTTTTATTCCAGAGTGGGGAAAAAACACAAAGCAATTGTTATCATTCCTTGCTCGGCCTACTGCTGAATATTGTGGGAGAAAAGACCATTAGCTACTGCTTTTACCTACTGAACATCATTTCACAAAGTAGCTAGAAGGTGCACTGCATGGTGCTAAGAGGCCTTTGTGCAAATCTTAATTAGACAGATTTGAAAGAAGCAGAACTAGCTAAATTATATTTCATTGTGCTACAATAGCTTTGAAATCTTTACAGTTTGTATTTCTGCCAACTTCGTGAAAAGGATTTTATATGTACATGACGAAAGCATCTATCAGAAGCCTGATTATATCTTTTAGCTATTATATTGCTAACTTTATACATAGTATTTCAGAGTCTGCCATTAAAAAGACATACAATTCTGCCCAAAACAATCCAGTCTGCACTCTCAACCAGAAGGTCCCAGGTAGTCAAGTTCCTGTCTAATATTTTCAAATCACTTTATATATTGGCACTGTTAAAACAAATACATCATGACATAATAACAATGTGATATCAATGTGAACTATAAATAATATAAGCCACAACCCCCCAGCTACCAGGATCCACCCACTAATGGAGCTAGAGCTCATCATTCCCTTGTATAGAAAATAGTCTATGATTTAAAAATACTCTACAACAATATGTCTTAAAGGTGTTGTATAACTCCAGACACTTTTTTTCAGTTCAGTTGGTTTTAAATTGTTTGTTAGTTGTTTGTTCACCAGAAATAAACACTTTTTAGTTCATACAATTTTTTCACGATTTTATAAGGTGTATGTATTGTAAGATATGGGTGTCTAAAGGGCACGGTATTGTGTGTATTTCACCAGCATTAAGCTGGTGAAATCAAAACTCCAGGGAAAACTGTGTTGCTGCAGCATGTAATGCTGCTTAATTCTGCACCAGCTTGGTAAAAGCTGGATGAAGGGTCCCTGGAGTGGATGGAAGAGAGCAGGGTGGGCTTCCATCCCTTGCTCCATGTAAGGGTTTTGCAGCTGCCAAGCTAAAGGCAGTTAGTGTTAATTAAAGGTGGCCATAGACGTAACAATTACGACGTCCGTTTCAATACACACGTGTAGAGCTGAATCGTCAGATATACAGGTAGATTCACGGGAAGAAACAATAGAATTCTACCTGTATCTGAAGATTCAGCACTAACAATGGGCGATGTTTGGGTCCCTTCAAAGGCACCCGATCAAAATTTTCCGTCCAGCCCGATCGACGAGCCGACCGATATCCAAGTCTTCTGCCGACATCGGTCGGCTCTTTTTCCACCATACACGCAACGAATATCGGACGAAAATTCGTTTCATACGATATTATCTGTGCGTCTATGGCCACCTTAAGGATAGTTAAAAGGAGGTGTGGAGCAACACCTGAGAGCTGCTGCTGCTGCTTCATGATAGAGACCTCCTGGAGTGAAGGAGGGTGAGGGGCTACATGTGCTTGTGAACACCAGGGAACAAGAGTGATTCCCCTGAGCTCGAGAGAGGACCAGAGAAACCACTCCCAGGAGGCAAGAGTGTCTCAAGTGTGCCCAGAGAGGATTCTGGGATTTGTGGTCTGCTGAAAGCCATTGAGGGCTAAACTCCACTGTGAGTAAAGTGAAAACCAGTGAGGGTGTGAAGTGGGACTGTTATTGCTATGATGTGAAGCATATGTGATTCCCCATGTGAAGCCAGTGGGCTGAAGATTTTGAGTTTCTTGCAAATAAAAGGCAGCAAAGCGGCATTTTGAACTCTTTAAGGTGGTCAGTCTCCATTTATGTGCTGAAATCTGTGCCAGGGCCTAGGGTTTCGCTACCGGAAGCTCACAGTGTAGCAGTTTTTGTGCTGAATAAACACTATTTTTCACCTTGGATAAGACCTGTGAGTGCATGCCATATTTGGGACAGTTATTTTGTTTGCATATTGCACCCAGGCGCATTGAACACACAGACGTGCCGTGCCGGCTACAAGCAAGCTTATATATATATATATCTATATATATATACATACACACAGTCCTTAAACCTTCAACACTCCATTCACAAAGGTCTCCGTCTTAGACCTTTATCAAGACCATATTGCTATTAAAAACACACATTTAAATAGATAAAACACATATCACTCACCCAATTACATGCATTCAAACTGATCATGTGACCCCTAAGGGAACCCTGCACCAGGGAAACAGAATCACCTAGGTTGTAAAGTGCATACATTATGGAAGAGCATATTGATAAAAACAAACTACAATGACATGCAGAGACAATGTAGCATAAGCATGTAGCAATAGTGAATATAATACATAAGTAACAACTTGGATTCATCTCATTCAAATAACATGAGAAGGAGCAATACTCATTTAGACCTAGTGGGGCCAGAGTGTTCAATTTTTTAATCCAAAATACCTCCCGCTGAAGGAGGACTTTTGATCTGTCACCCCCACTTCTGGGGGGGGGGATATGATCAATTGCTGTATATCTAAACGAAGGCAACCTGTGTCCCATCTCTGATAAATGCTTTGCCATTGGTTTATTTGTAGTCCCATCCCTAAATGCTATACTAATTGCTATTGCTATGCTAATTGTGGATCGATGTGCATCCACACTCAAATGCATCTGGTCAGTTTTACCAACATAGGATAAGCCATATGAGCAAGTTATCAAGTAAACCACATGTGCAGTTGTGCATGTGATATGATGTCTTATCTTTAAACATATCCCTGTTTGTGGGTGAAGGAAATAATCAGCAGTAGTGATGGGCGAATTTATTCGCCAGGTGTGAATTTGCGGCGAATTCCCGCAATTCGCTGGCGGCAAATAAATTTGTGAAACCGCCGTGAAAAGTAATGGACACCAGCTCATTTTCGAATGTGACATTCGCCGGCATCAAAAACGTGCCATTTCGCAAATTTCGCGGTAAGCAAAATGAAACGCCACAAATTCACCCATCACTAATCAGCAGGTGTCATTTATCTGCATGAGGTGCAGATAGGGCAATGAAAACCTGGCAAAAGCTTTATTTTTGTCAAATACCTGCTCAACAGGAAAAAAAACACGAATTTCTTTTAAAACTCTGGAAGCAAGCCAAAGGCATTGGCTGCAGAGAAGAGAAGTGAGGAACATACTCACAGTTTCTGCAATTGTTTACCTAAACCTGGACATACAAAGATTCATCTGACCTCTAGGTGTTGTTTCAGTGGGGGTTATTTATCAACACTGGGCAAATTTGCCCATGGCCATTAACCCATGGCGACCCATCAAATTGCTGCATTAATTGTTCTGCTTGCAGCTGGCAAGCCAATCACTGATTGGTTGCTATAGGTAACTGCCCATGGGAAATTTTGCTCATTGTTGATAAATGAGTCCCAGTAAATGCTCCTTTTTAAGTAATTTTGTAGGGTTCAGAAGATACAATTTACAGACATATAAGGACAGAGAAAGCCTGTTCCAACAAACTCTGGTGTATTTGAACTATAACACTTTATTTGTTACAATATGGGCTACTTATGTTATTTATTTAGATTCCATTAATGCAAAGAATACAGTAGCTAAATATGGAACCACATAAATAATCTTGACCATGAATGATGGCCCCTACTGGAGAATGGTATTTCTGCATAGGAATTATGTTTAAAGAACATGATTGCATATTTTCCATTGTATATCTGCAAAGTTCTGTTTATACCAGGAGTAGTTGGCTCTCTCATTTGTAGACAACTCCTACTGCTATTTGTGGCGACTGGGACAGAAGTAGCCTCAAATATACTGTCACTGTGTAGTTTTATAAAGAGGTTTCTATATTTATTTTGACTAGTTTTCTTTAGCTATTTTTTGCTATAAAGCTAATCTGATCTGCAGCTGACATGGGTAACATCTCCTTGGTTACTCAGTTTAGTGATCCCTTTGCAACTAGTCTGCATTGATACAAGTCAGCCATGGCTCTTCAGAATGCTACACAATGCTTACACCATGACTTATTTCATATACATATACCCAAATATCCTGAAAATAAATATCTAGAAAACAGAAGGAGCCTTTCTTGGTGCCATATACCCTCAGCCCTCATTGCGAGTGATCCTTATCCTGTGCCCACTTTCATACTTTGTCCATCCAGTGGCTCTGCATATATCAAAGCTGCTTAATAAATAAGCTTGACTTCTAAAATACACTGCGTTATAAACTATTCCTTGTATGACGCAAAGAGATAAGAATCTCCCATATAGCTGTAGTGCTCTGATGTTCAACAGATTTCATTTAACTACAAATCCTAGGATGCCTTATCCCTTGAATTTTGTATTGGAGAATGTTGGTATGTCAAGTCAAAAAATATTTTGGAACCAAAGGTGGAATCAATACATTAGTGGGATATCTATTCTATCAATATTCACATGGTATGTTAGCACTGGACTTTGAAGATGCAACTAATATCCCAACCAGAAAAGCTCCAAGACATTTTGTTGTATTTATGCCATCTACTAACTGCCAGCCCCTGATTTATATTTGAAATGGTTTTTTTTATATAAGGATTACATGCATGCAGTACTATAAAAGCAGCGCTGTTTTATAGTAAATTCTTTATAATAAAATACAAATACTATAAACCAGGATCCCCCTCATCAATATTATAAAAGAAACACCTGTTGTGCTTTGTTTCTCCAGGTTACAGCTGTACAATAAAAGAGAGAGAGAATCACCTTCAAAGCACTAACCCATATTTCTCCTAATAACAATAATGTAACATGAAGTGCCTCAGCTGTGAAAGCCACTATGTAAAAATACTTGTGATTAATGCAGCTCCCTAAATAAAAAAACAAATAACTAAATATCTAACACACATAAAATACTTTTGCATGATAAGACTACACAGTCTTTTAAATTCAAGATATTAAATTTACATTTTTAATAAGTCTATAATGTAAAAACACTTAACATAGAAGCATACTGCGCGTAGACAAGATAATTCATATAAACAGCATTTATACAATTAACCTCAAAACATAAGTATAAAACAGTAACTTTTATGTGACTGTTTATATATGTGCCTGTCAGTTTAAAGGTACTGTATGTGTGTTTGCACGAGTGTTTGCACAAGTGTGCATGAACCTGGCAATTCCCATAAAATTGAAAAAAGCTAAGCAAACAGAAACAAAAGATGCATGATATTGCATTATGTTGTACATCGTATCCATACTACCCATATGTATATTGCAGAAAGCTAAACAACCTACAATGCTTACAGAGAGAATTGACATAGACATTTTTTTGTCTGAGCACATTTTCGGGCTTAATGATTATTTCAACAGTAAACAACACCCACACAGCCCTATATCCACAGCAACTGGATCCATTCCTTCTTAATTAAAAAATACTTAAGTGCACAGAATATTCTGTATTGTATGGCATATAAAACACAATACACATAAATTCAGATCATCTACTGTACATAAAGTTCAATATCACAGGGCAAACATGATACAGCTACTTGTTTTACTGCTAAGTTATCATTTTTTTGTGTCTACACACAAACTGACAGGTATATAATAACATTGCAGGCATTAGATGTTTCTTAAATACCAATACGAAATAAATACATACATGACAGCAGTCCATGTCTTGCACGATGTAGAGGAAGGTATTTCACTGTGGTTGAGTAGTGCTAAAATGTTCTTGTTATGCTGAAACCTGAATTCCTCCTCCCCCCATCCGTTCTCAAGTGTCTACTTCCACTGCTCAAAGTCACGTTGTAGAGATGTGTTTGCAGAATTAACATAATTTATCTAGGTTGGCCAGCATTAAACTATCACTCTGATATCCACAGAAAGAGGAAAGATAATTTCTTACTCCCTTGATATTTATCTTTGCCAGTAGAAGGGTAAACTCATTTAGGATTTGAAGACTATAAAAAGACTGCTATTCATCTTTATATTTCCAGTTTTCCTCTGGTGTTCGGCATAATGAGAGTACAAAAAAGTACTGGTGTGGAAAAAGAACTGTAGGAAATTAAACATTATGTAGCAGAACAGTATTTTATGATCTTAAACAGCATTTTTCCAGAGTGAGATTTATAAACAAAACATCCACAAGAAAAGGGACAGCTTCAGTTCACATGGTCTGATCATTTAAAGGAAAACTATGTAGGTCTCTATAAAAATAAACAGCTTATATGTAAAACCCTCTTCTAATTCCTTCTTGGCTATGTGTGCAAAAAAAATACATTTTAAACCTGTGTGCGCAGGTCAGACTAAATGCAAACTTTGTTATATTTATACACACAGTTCTTATTATACAAGCTGCATCTTTTAACCCCTCTCTGCACTGTAAAATGTACTGTATAATATGTGTAGAGTTGTCAGATGGTGTTGCTCAACCCAGTTTAGGCATTGTGAATTATAATTATCAATACTCTTTAAAGCATAATTCGTCTATGATCAGAGAAGCACTTATACTTATATCCTTGAGCAATGGGCATTCAAAATGGTATTTGGATTGCTCAGCAATTTTTTTTGCCAGGGGAATATATTGGGAAACGTGGCAAAAATTCACCACGAAACTTTCCACACAAAAAAGTGCAAAAAACAAAAAAAATGGCAACTGATTTAATTTTGAAATTACTTTTTTAATCATTTCAATTTTCCAAAATGAATACATTGCAGAAATAAAAGATTAACATGGCTCAGCCGTCCTCATGGAGAATATTGTGCTGCAGTACAGTCACTCCCAGGCCATTGCGAGCGGAAGAGTGAAACTAAGTTTAACTTACTGAGTATAGGAGTGGAGTTATTAATTAATAGCAATTAATCTACTTTGAGAGTAGTAGAGACAAGTAGCAGACAGAAGCCTTTTTGTAGAGATTAGATTTTGTAGAATTAGTTCCAGAGCTGCACACACGATGTCCAAGCTGTATTCAAAAGGAAATGGAATCATTTTCATTCAAGGTTATTATTTAGTTACTAACTAAACTTTGGCTCTTGCAAAAAGTTCTTGTAACGTACAAAAATATGACAATGTTATTTTAAAAGAATATGAATCCCCCTATCAACTAAAAGTAGTTGCAATTTGCCACATCACAAGCAACATGTAAAAAGCTGCCTAGCAATTTGACATAAATTCAAAGTGTTCAGGAGCCTTGCCTCATCTCAATCAATTTTCATTGTCATAATTGCCATTGCTAAGGTAGCACTACATCCTATTAAAGGAGAACTAAATCCTAAAAAAAATGGATAAAATGCCATATTTCATATACTGAACTTATTGCACCAGCCTAAAGTTTCAGCTTGTCAATAGCAGCAATGATCCAGGACTTTAAACTTGTCACAGGTCACCATCTTGGAAAGTGTCTGTGACACTCACATGCTCAGTGGGCTCTGAGCAGTTGTTGAGAAGCTAAGCTTAGGTGTTGTCACAAATTATCTGAGGTTTATCTGTAATATAAACTGATGCTACAAGGCTGATTTTTATATTCTGATGCTATTTACACTGGTTCCTGTGCTGTCATGTAGTAATTATCTGTATTAATTGCTAATCAGCCTTATATTGTGACATTTCTATTCTATGTGTACTGTATATTGTGAGTCGGTCCCTAAGCTCAGTAACTGACAGCAGCACAGAGCATGTGCAGTGAATCAGGAGAAAATAAGATGCGGAGCTACTGGATCTTTGAGGGACACAGATCTTCCCTGCTAAAAGCTGTGGTTGCCTTGGGCTACTATAGGAGCCCAAAACATAATGTACAACATTTATAGCCTACTGATGGGTACGCCAGAAACCTAGAGAACCCAAAGAATGGCTAGGTATAGGTGAAGACCAGGGGGCACATTTACTATTGGTCAATATCGAGGGTTAATTAACCTTCGATATTCGACCCTCGAAGTAAAATCCTTCGACTTCGAATATCGAAGTTGAAGGATTTACCGCATTTCGTTCAAATGATTCAAAGGATTTTAATCCATCGATCAAACGATTTTCATTCGGAAAAAAAGCTAGGAAAGCTTATGGGGACCTTCCCCATAGGCTAACATTGGTGCTAGTTCGATTCGAAGTCGTAGTTGAAGGTCGAAGTAGCCAATTCGATGGTCGAAGTAGCCAAAAAAAACCTTCAAAATTCAAAGTATTTTTCATTCTAATCCTTCACTCGAGCTTAGTAAATGTGCCCCCAAGTGTAAAGCAAACCCCTGTGTCTGTTGGTTACTTATTTGCACCAAACACTTCCACTCCCATATAATAATGTCATAACACCAGCCTGCCACGGCCAACTGCTTCTTATAACTTGGATGAGTTATGATGAGGAGTTGGCAAGTAGCAGATTAGAATCAGCTGCTCCCTATGACCTATTAAATTTTTTGTCCTTTGGCTTAAAATTGTATTCAAAAAAAATTTGAAGTTTACTCTTCGTAGTTTGCTAATCAGTTAAAATTAACAGGAAAAATTAACCTTTTCAATAATTTTTTTTAGTTTTTGACAATTCCTGAACATAAAGCAGTATGAGGAATTGCATTAAAGTCATTGAACAGCCTTCTTGCCCAAAATCCAGATATTGCACAATGATATTCATGTCTTAAAGATTGCAGGGAAAACTATTCATTTAGAACAACTACAAGAGGAAATATACTGTACCTCCAGATTTTACAGTCTAAATGTCAGATGCAGAAGAGTAGAAAAAGTACAAACCCAAACCTTTAGGGATCTACTCAAGCATTACTGCTCTGTGGTACATTATTACTGTTAACATTTACTGATGTCACTGCGATATCTACTTCAGCATAATACACAGATCAATATATTTATGCAGAAATTGCAAAATAGGTTTTGCTGTGTTTTCATTTTCTGTCACTGGTAAATGAAATATTGCTACCAGAACTTAGTATTTGAATCTGCACGAATAAGAATACAAATGTCAGTGGAATGGATAATGTAATACGCATACTGTTCTAGATTGCAAAATGAAAACTAAATCCTGCGGGACCCATGAAGAAAACATATCTGGAATATGTTGCTTTATACTGCTCTATAGCAAAATCTGAATTTATACACTGAATTTTTCCTGCTTCTTTTACTATAACTTTATACTTGATGACAGCTTGTCAGCATCCTCCCTCAATATGTTCCATAAACTACAGCTACAATCAGCTAACACAATCCCAAATTTAGCTGTCTCTCACCATTTCAAATCCTTCTCTCTGCTGCCAATTAAATTAATAAAGTAGAAACACAGCACTGATGCAGATTGCTTAAACTGACAAAATATACTGCTATTATTTAAACTGACTTATCTCATATATAATACACACTCACATATATGATAATGTATATTTAAGATCACAACATTGAAAAGCTGAAAGGAAGAAAGAACCTATGACAAGTGCAGTCACCTAATTAATTAACCATTTACTGTTTTCAATATGTATTTATATCAATATTTTAATAAAGGAGGATGAAACTCCCCTAAAGAAAAAAAAGCCCCATCCACTACCCTCCATTGGTCCCCCTACCTGCTTCCGCCAGCTTAATCTATAACTTGAAAAAAAGTGTCCCTGGCAGTAACATACCTCTCAACTGTCCCATTATTTGCAGGACAGTCATGATTTTGACAGCTCAACCTGCAGTCCCGAGTTTGTTACTGAAATGTCCCGACTTTCTCTTTGATTTCCTGCACAGAACAGCCAGAAAAAAGATACAAAGGGGCAAATTTACTTACCTCCGAAGTTGCGCCAGCGTTGACTTCGCCGCACTTCGCCAAGCGTAGTTTCAACAGGGCTGCGCAAATTCACGAAGATCCGAAGTTGTGTTACCAATCGTTTGCGAAGATCGGAAATTTGGATACGGCGTGCAGTTAAAGTACAATGGCCGTATATGCAGCAGAAAACACATTACACTACACACGCCAGGGAACCTTAATACATTTATTCTAATGCCCTACACATGTGCCCACTGTATAGTTTAGGTGCCATATGTTATCAAATGTAGGGGGGAAGGAGGGTACCCTTAAAAAAAATTTCGCTCTTTTTCATCCTATCACCCTTAAAAAAGTAAAAGACGTCAGCGTCAAACTTTTTTTTGGAGCAATCCCTATCTACTCTAGTAAAGTCTGGCGCAAGAGGTAACGTTCACGAAAATCCTCAACTTGAATTAGCGTAGTTACGTCCCTTCGCCATATCACAACTTCGCCTAGCGTAAGGGTGCGAAGTAGCGCTAGGGTAGGTCCACTTCGCTAGCGAATTTATGCCAGCAGCCGTTAGTAAATAGGCGAAGTGGCAAAATTACATCATGCTAGCGAATTTTCACTAGCGTTAGCCACTTCGCCCTTTAGTAAATTTGCCCCAAAATTTCTAACTTAATTGGCTTTTGGCAGAGAGTCCAGAATAGATACTTAGATACTTTAGTAACAGTTTAAAATAAAAAAGGTCTAGACTTAGAGAACTTAGACTCAAAGCTTAAAGGGCAATTTAACGTTATTAGCAAAACTGTAATAACACGTAAAAACCACAGAAATGTGTTCAAACTTTCATAACCTGACAAATTTTGTAAAATTGATATGGTAGTTAGGGGGTGTGGCCACAAAATGGGCCTAGTCAAAAATTAGCGCATTTCCTCTTTCTATTTCCAAAATGTTGGGAAGTATGCATTAATGCTGACCCATCCATGTAGAGTACTGCAGTGGAGCATATAGGCGCAATCTTCAGTATCTTCGGGTCCTCTTCTTTCCCTTCAGTAATTTACATTGCTTTCTGGTGCATGCAAAGTTGGCTCTAATACTGGACTGGGTCTAACTGAGCATGCGCCAAAAGGCTCATTATAGGTGGTCCTGTAGCAAAGAAATGCAAAAATACAGACCACACCACTGTGTGCTGTTTGATGTGATCTCCTCATAGGAGGATACTCATTTGAGCAGATCTGAACCTTGCTTAAATCGCACATGCTCCATGTGGCTGATCACAGGGAAAAAGACTCAAAGTGGCATGAGATGGTGCACAACTACCCTGCTGCATTACTCTGTATTATACAGAAAATGTTTTAGCTGCTGTTATGTGAGTCCCCAGTGGTGCCATTTGGAAGGGAGGAAAGCTCAAATTAATTTACCATTATACATTGGAATGGCTTCCAAAATAAACACTTAAATCATTCAATAACTTGTAACTGTAATTTCACAGAAACTGGTGCGTGTTGTTTGCCATGCCATGCGTTGCATGTGTTACTACAAGCACTACTGAAACAATGTTGCATTAGTCAGCTGAGTTCTCCTCCAGTACAGAATCATCTCCTTTAGTTTTGGGAATCTAACACAAAAAATTTTAAGACAGCCAATAACAGGTTTAAAGTTTAACAAAGTTTTTTCGGCAACAACCTTAACTATCTATGAACTATTCGTCTGCTACCTCTCACCTGAGTTACAGCCTGGTATTTGGAGTCTAAAAATACAAATTGAAACTGTTAAACTGTTAAAGTAAAATTAATATAAATTACAAAACTGCTCAGAAAAACTATTTACATCAATTAATGTTTTGAATGTGATCCTTTTTATCACATAACACAACATTGTTCAAATAACAGGTATGGGACATATTATCCAGAATGCACAGGACCTGGGCTTTTCTGGATAAGGGGTCTGTAATTTGGACTGCCATACCGTAAGTCTAATTATTTAAACATTAAATCTTTATAGTATGTTATGTTTTGATGAGCAGCGTATAACATAATAAAGTACTTTATTAGCAGGCTCATACAGCCATTACACAACAGTAAGCAACTCTAACACCACAAGCTGTATAGGAAGTATGTACAGTATAAGTCTTGAGCACAGTGACATCTACAGGCCATTTGTATAAACACCACATATTCCCCCTATAGTAGGAAAGCATTTGGACAACTATAATAAACAGCAACAATTAAACAGTATGCATTTTAAAACAATATTATACTTTCTTCACATCACAAAGTCCTTGGTCCATGCAGGTAGTTTTCTGATTCTCTCAGTACGCCTCATAGGTTCACTTTCTTCAGGCCTAGTGCAGTTGACATCAGGAGTAGGAAAATGTCCTTCATCAAATGGAGCTTCTCCAAAGTCATATCTAGCAGGAGCAAGACGACTTGCATTCCATATGCGTCCATCAGACAGTTCATATGTGTATGGTCCTCGCTGGCTTGTCCTTGTTTCAGTATTCCTGGTTTCCTAATTCTGACTAAAGATCCAGGCTGAAAGTGTACTTCTCTGGCACCATGTTTTCTGTCAGTATAAGCCATGCATTTGGCTTGTTGATGTTTCACAATGTCAGCAGTAGATGATTTTGCAGGCACAGTATTTTGTGGAAGTTTGATGTCTGCAACATGTAACTTAGTGTGCTTCTGTCTGCCATGTAATAATTCAGCTGGAGATGATTGGAATGTTGCATGGCACATTGTTTTGTAGTTATGTACAATACTTTCCAAGATTTCCCAGTAAGATTTGCTGTCTGTAGTTTTTCTTTCACATTTCTGCTGAATCGCTCGATTTCTCCATTTGCTTGTGGGTAATACACTGAAGATTTCTTATGCACAATTTTTCTCTCTCTCAGAAAGAATTCAAACTCAGATGAGACAAACTGTGGGCCTGTTGTCTAATAACCTTCTCTGCTGAAGACAGAAATGTTATTACTGTAGCTGATGTTATATTAAACAAATATTTTAGGCCATTTACTGTAATAGTCCATCAAGGTTATAGCATATCTACAGTCTATAGGAGCATCTGTAAAAGGACCTACAATATCAATAGCAAGTTTTTTTCCATGCTGAATCAGGGAATGGTACTGGCTGAAGTGGTGAAATTTTCGACGTGTGGCAGGCACTGGTGCTGTAGTAATGAGACCATCAAATAATTGTAGGTTTAATGCAGCAAAGAGATTCCTTCCAAGAATAGCAGTACCCTTATTCACAATGTAATTGATTCAAAGTGTACAGTAACTGGCAAGCAACCAAGCACAGGGATTGGATCCTTTAAGTAACTTGCCATTTTCAGAGCAGGTGCAACAAGTGGATCTTTTGCAAAGTATTTCAAGAAAATATCCTTTGGAAGTAAAGAAACAGCTGAACCTGTATGAAGTATCAGGTTAATGGAGTGTCCCTTGTCAGCAGAAGCGGTACTGACACTGACAGAGGCATATAAACTTATCTGGAATAAATGTAGGATATAAAATGGTAGGCAAGTAGGTCTATTATACATGGAAGAGACAGGAACACAAAGGACATCACCTTTACTTTATTTCACTAAAAAAACAAACAGGGTGCTATTCATTACAAGGCAAGACAAATATGTACTGGTCTCTCACAGTTGAGGGAGTAGTCTTCCTGACTATACGAGGCCTCTCCCAGAAAATGAACCACCACAGGGTTCTTTTCTCTAACCTGGGCGACCATCGGCAACATGTACGTGAGGTTCTACTCAGGTTGAGAAAAAATTATTTGTTTGCTAAATTAGAAAGATGCACCTTTGAAGTATCTACTGTACAATTTTTGGGGTTTAATATTTTTGGTAAGGGGTTGGAGATGGATCCCGTAAAGGTTAAGGCCGTATTGCACTCCTATTCTTCGTCACCCTGATACTACCTTACCCTTTATTTTAGAAGTAGATGCCTCAGAAGTTGGGGCAGGGGCAGTTCTTTCCCAAAGGCATCCCATAACCAATAAAATGCATCCATGTGCTTTTTTTCTAGGAAATTCTCGTCTGCAGAGGCCAATTATGATATTGGTAATAGAGAAGGCCATCAAATGGGCTTTTGAGGAATGGAGGCACTTGTTAGAGGGGGCTAAACATGCTATCACAGTTTGCACTGATCACAAAAATCTTTCATACATTGAGTCAGCTAAGCGTTTGAACCCAAGACAAGCCAGATAGGCTTTATTCTTTTCCAGATTTAATTTTTCTCTGACATACAGGTCTGGTTCCAAAAATACTAAGGCAGATGCACTCTCTAGGAGCTTTGAGTCAAGCATGTCCGAACCTTTAGAGTATGCCTCTATTATTCCCAGAGAGATGATTGTGGCGGTTTTAGGGTCAGATCTCGCCACACTTTTATCTCAGGCGCAGACTTTGGCTCCTGAGGATACTCCTCCTGGGAGATTATTTGTTCCTGAAGATTTGAGGGAACATGTACTTAGTGAAGCTCACAACTTTAAGATAGCGGGATATCCTGGTATATCTAAAACTTCTGATTTACTGTCTCGTAATGTGTGTTGGCCTTGCTTCATCCTATAGAAATTTATCACAAGGGTTGTTAAGGCTGTTGCCCTTTCCTAATAGACCCTGGTCCCATTTGTCTATGGATTTATTGTGGACCTTCCTCTCTTGCAGGGGAATACTGTGATTTGGGTGGTGGTCGATAGAATCAGCAAAATGAGTCATTTTATTCCTCTTCCACATTCTCTCTGCGAAAGTTTTGCCAGAATTGTTTGTTTCTCACATTTTCAAATTACATGGTTTTCCTATCAATATTGTATCCGATAGGGGAGTTCAATTTATTTCTAAGTTCTGGCGAGTCTTTTGCTCTTTGGTCAGGATCGACTTATCATTTTCCACTGCTTATCACCCACAAACCAATGGTCAGACGGAAAGAGTTAACCAGTCCTTTGAACAATTCTTAAGATGCAATATGTCTGATAATTAATCTTCTTGGGCTGAGTTGTTGCCTTGAGCAGAATTTGATTATAATAATTCTCATGTTTATACATTCTTTATTGTGTATGGGTTACATCCTAAAGCATTTTCATACTGTACCTTCTGTTAATGCTTCTGGGTCTCACTTCTCTAAAATTTGGTCTGGGGTACATGACTCCCTTTCTGCAGCTACTGCCATTCAAAAGAGAGCAGCCGGTTCTGTAGGGAGGCACCTAAATATCAGGTGGGAAATTTGGTCTGGTTTTCCACAAAGAATATTAAACTTAATGTTCCCTCTGTCAAGTTAGGACCTAGGTTTATTGGTTCATATCCTATTGTGGAAATTATCAACCCTTCCGCTGTTCAGCTTAAATTGCCTTATAATTTTAAAATCTCAAATTCTTTTCATGTCTCTCTTTTGAAACCAGCCTTACAGGTCCGTCAATAGTCTTTTCCTCCTCCAGTGTTGGTAGAAGGTCAGCACAAATTTTTAGTCCAGAAACTCCTTGACTCTCGCATTGTGCGTGGTAAGTTACAGTATTTGATACAGTGAAAGGTTTACGGCCCTGAGGAGAACTCCTGGGTTACTGTTTCTGATGTTAGTGCTGTGTCCGGTGGCCCCTCCTCAAGGAGGGGGGTAATGTAAGGGGCACTCACCCTTGAGGTCCAGTGGGCCAGCGGGGACACCCACCGCACTTCAGGTGGGGATGCCCGCTGCGTGATGCTTCTCGCACTGTTCTGCCTTAGGGCAGACTTTGCTTGAACTCTGCCCGCACCAACCTGGCCTGTCTGACCCTACTTGAACTTGACCCTGCACTGACTCGGCCTGTTTGACTACGCTCTGTCTATTCCAAGAACTGTGCTTTCCGTCCAAAACCTTGCTAACTTTGATGCCCCTTTGCTCATCCAGAACCTTTGTTTGGCTCTTCTCTTTTTAAGACCTGGTGGCATCCAATTAGCCAAGGGCTCCTCCCGCGGTGAAAGGCAGGTGAAAGGCGGCTGTTAAAGGCAGAAGCAAGAGCTGAGGCCAAAGAGCCTAGCATCTGTTCTGGATTTTGGGTGCCGTTCGTGACTCGTTAACTCATGTGGAAAACACAAGGATAATATGCTGAGGGTAAGAAAGAAGTAGGAGATGTGAATACTGGGAGAAAAAGAAAGCTTGGGAAAATATTGTACGGAAGATCAAGCATGGGAAGATAATCTATGAAAACTAAGGTAAAGCCTCAGCATATTGGTAAGGTTAGGCAAGGTGGAAAAGAAACGTATACTAAGAGCCAATATGGCGAGAGAACAAGAAGAAAGAGGTGAAGAAATGGTTCAGCTATAAATGTATCAAAAAAACACAAAAAACAAAAAATGTGTTATCTTCAGGGGAAATCGGCAAAAGCCAAGGAAAACTGGGGATAAACAATCTTTTTAGATTTTATTAGGTATTGTGTTCCTATTTGGAGAAAATAAACCCAATTGATATGGAAGGCCAGGCAAACAAGAAATATTAAAAAGGGGGGATATGTGGGAGCATTCCAAGGCCAAATAAAAATACAATGGAAGTTCATCTGATCTGCAGATGGGCCATAAAGGCCCATTTGTTTAAAGAGGCCTATTTAATGTACCCTGTGTCCAAACAAATTTGTATTCCATTGTTTGCTAAATTAATGCAAGATACCTGCTTGTTATACAATATAACATAATATAGAACGTTCTATGTAGCTTAATGATGCAACAATTAAAAACATGATCCTGATGTCCTTTTAATTGGTGTTATGTTGTTCATTGGAAAACCAGTCCTAGGTTTAAAACAGTGTCTTCTGCTTAACCTCTCCATATTACCCTCGATCTTCATATCAGTGCTTTCCCTTTTAGGAAAGCATGGTCAGGAGGCTATGGCAAGTTTAGCAGTCCCTACTCCCTAGTCTTGCAATTTCAAGTATGGATATGTTATAGATAACTTCTATAGTTATAACTGGAGAGCAAAATCTAACAGTGAACCTTGCATAGCTCTTAATTATATACGGGGGAATGTAATAAAAGTCAAAAAGAGCAAAACTATTTGCACCAATAAGAATAAAAATCCGTATCTCACAATGTAATATTGTTAAACCGTTATTACATTGCAAATTTTAATTGTGCATTGCGAATTATAATTGCACACTCTTAAGAAGTAGTGATGGGCGAATTTATTCGCCACGCGCGAATTCGCGGCGAATTTGCGCGATTCGTGGCAGGCGAATAAATTCGCGAAATGCCCGCGAAAATTCGCCGAAAAAATTCGCCGGCGTCAAAAAAATTTTTTTTTTCGCCCATCACTATTAAGAAGTGCTTGAAGGTGTCATAATCTTTTGGAGCAAACATAACGACTTTTTCAGTAAGAAGTTTTATTACATTGACTGAGCATTCACGCAAACTATAACATTTGCGAACAGTCTTCCCACTGTAGGAAGTGGTTGCTAAACAGTTTCCATGTTCACAAAAGCTATATTAAATTTGCGCAAAGCAAAATTTGTTTGTGCAAAGGCATAACTTTTCATATTGCAAATAGTTTTTCAGTTACCTACTTTTATTACATTTCCCCGATATTCTTTTATTTGTAAATGTCGTCGTTAGTAAAAGTAGTACAAGTCTGGTTCGTTATAGTCTAACTCTGGCTCTGATTCTTGAACGCTGTCCATTAAGGACATGCTTGCGCAATTTTGAGTCCACTGCACACAGCAAATTGTAGTGCACACACGATTTTGTGTGCAAACACATTATTTTGTACTTATTTTGATCCACGAAAAAGGGGAGTTGTGGGAGCACTCCAAGGTCAAGTTAAATGCAAAGGATCAGTGGGATCACTGTGAGATCGGAGGTTGCTTTGGTTTTGGCAACCTCTCCCCTTATAAAATGCTACTAGAGGTGTCAACCCAAAAAAAACTCAACCAGAGGTAAATAGTTAGGACCACCATATGGGGTTTGCCTTGACATGGTATTGTGGCTTATTAATTTCATGATCACAATTTGGTAACAAAAAAAAACGTTTTGCAAAATTCATGTATTAGCTTAGATTCTAAATTAATTGTAAAATGGGACCAATGTGAATTTCAATGGATGACCTCGTCATCTTCTGTTCTTCTAACCTTTTCACAAATTACGCTGCTTTATCATGGAGGCTTCTCAGTCATTCTCGTAGATTTTCTAATAGCACTCATATCCAGATGAACTGTATCCTTCTGAGCATTCTTTCTTAGTTAAAAATAATAATAATTACAGTGTAGAAATGCAATTAAATCACCTACCTTATATTTTATAAAAATTGTTTAGCACGTTTAGGCACCCCCCCTCCCCAATTCCATGTTATTTAGAAAGGCTACATTTATTAAATACTTTTGTTTCGGAGTTTTTTTTGTGGTTTGTTTTGCTCTTGGTCGCTCTCTTTTTTCGTGGATATGTATGGTAAGTGGCAATCTTTGGTTTGTACTTTCAGCTATGGCATTCATGATACTTTCCACTCACATGTCTGGGGTTACAGCCTTTTTTCCAGAGAAAACCCCAACCGTGACAGTCTACCCACATAATTTAAGTCTTCCGTCCCTCTAACCAATTTAATTGCACGTCTCTGCACTCTCTCCAGCTCATTTATATCCCTCTTAAGGACTGGAGTCCAAAACTGCACTGCATACTCCAGATGAGGCCTTACCAGGGACCTATAAAGAGGCATAATTATGTTTTCATCCCTTGAGTTAATGCCCTTTTTTATGCAAGACAGAACTTTATTTGCTTTAGTAGCCACAGAATGACACTGCCCAGAATTAGACAACGTGTTATCTACAAAGACCCCTAGATCCTTTTCATTTAAGGAAACTCCCAACACATTGCCATTTAGTGTATAACTTGCATTTATATTATTTTTGCCAAAGTGCATAACCTTGCGTTTATCAACATTGAACCTCATTTTCCAGTTTGCTGCCCAGTTTCCCAACTTAGACAAATCATTCTGCAAAGTGGCAGCATCCTGCATGGAACCTATAGTTCTGCACAATTTAGTATCATCTGCAAAAATAGAAACAGTACTTTCAATGCCCACCTCCAGGTCATTAATAAACAAGTTGAAAAGCAAGGGACCTAGTACAGAGCCCTGCGGTACTCCACTAACAACACTGGTCCAATTAGAAAATGTTCCATTTACCACCACTCTTTGTAGTCTATCTTTTAGCCAGTTCCCTATCCAGGTACAAATACTATGTTCCAGGCCAACATTTCTTAATTTAACCAGTAACCTTTTGTGTGGCACTGTATCAAATGCTTTAGTAAAGTCTAAGTAAATCACATCCACTGCCATCCCAGAATCGAGGTCTCTACTTACATTCTCATAAAAAGAAATTAATTAGTCTGGCAAGATCTATTACGCATAAAACCATGCTGGCACAAACTCATAGTATTATGATTTGCTATGAAGTCCAATATCTTATCCTTTATTAATCCTTCGAAAAGCTTTCCTACCACTGACGTCAGACTAACTGGCCTATAGTTTTGAGGCTGAGAACGGGATCCTTTTTTGAATAGAGGCACCACATTAGCAATTCGCCAGTCTCTCGGCACCATGCCAGATCTCAATGAATCCTGAAAAATCAAGTAAAGAGGTTTGGCATTCACAGAGCTAAACTCGCTAATTACCCTGGGATTATACCATCTGGCCCTGGACCTTTGTTAATCTTAACATGTTCTAGTCTCTTTTGAATTTCTTCATGTGTGAACCATGCATCATTAGTTGTATTACTAGAGTTGGGACTGTTAAGAAGGAAACCTTCACTTACTGGTTCCTCACTCACTTACTGGATTTCTGGTCCATCTTTACTCTATGCCTAACATTATATCTTTGAAATGCAGCTTGGATTTTGGTGGCAGCTTGCATCTCACATTATTTGGCTGAATCCTTAAATGAACACACAAAGATGACTGCTACAGTATATAGAAGGATAAAGTCATTAGGTGCTAAAAAACAAAACACAATCAAAACTCTTATATTGTCCAAATATAAAGTTATAATTGAAGCCAAGGACAAATAGAAACGATAATCCTATTTCAGACCTCAAAATTGTATCCAGCCATTAATGCTCTCCAAGAACAGACCACAAATTTAGCAACTTACTGTATGTACAGGGCTAAAGTGCAGTTATTCCATTTTGATCTCCAGTACTCAAAAGGAATACAACTGAATTAGAGAGAGTCCAAAGAAGGGCAAACAGGCTTTCAGCACAAAGTGGCAGCCTGGGACAGGCACGGCAGGGTACAGAAAAAACCCAGAGGACCCCAGTCCTGTTGGGCCCCACCAGCCCAGACACAAAGGCAGGCTGTGTGGTGCATGCAGCGGTGGAGCACTAGGGGGCCTGAGTGTGCTGGACACTAAGCTACTATTCACTGATGGAAGTGGTAATCAATGGACAGGGCAAGAGTGGTTTGCCATTGCAGCAGGCCTTATATGGCTCCGCCTCCCCCAGTCCAAAACTGCATAGTGGTAAACCCATTATCTCTGCATTGCCAGCTACATTGCTGGGCAGCACTACATAAGCCAGAAGCAGTGTATCGGGGCAGATGATCTTTTACTTTTGCAAAGGTTTAAACAGATAATTATAGATGTGTATAATAAAACTGACATGTTTTCAGTATCTAAGCTGTTTTATAAACACAGAGGAATGTCATCTGTTCAAAACTGCTCACAAAGTACAAGGAATTTCACAGACGCATATGGACTTCTGCCTGTAAATCAAAATCAGGGGAGGCAAATACTTTTTGGGTAGAACACAATGGGGCAGATCCACTAAAGGGTGAAGCGGCCAATGCTAGCATAAATTCGCCAGAAATCTCATCCGCAGGGACATCGCCAATTCACTAACAGGTGTATGAGACAATTCGCTAGCGGATTTTACTGAACGTTACCAGAGTTGACTTCTCCACCGCAGACCAGGCGAACTGCTAAAATGAAGCTACATCTTCCTCAATCCTATATCAGCTACATCATATCCTATCTGCCGGAAATGCATTAAAGTTGTAAAAACGGTGACGACTTGTCCTTTTTTCAAGTGGGATTGCTTGCAAAATTCCTAACTATTGAACTTTTTCAGTTTAACCTTTTTCCCTAGACATTTGAGGGGCATGGAACATTCGTTTTAGGGTGGGCTCATGTGTAAAGCATTAGAGGATCTATTTTGTCTTTATTCAGGTTCCTTGGACATTTGTAATAAAAAGTGGCCACTTCAAGCATTTGTACCAACATCTCTAATAAAGACGTCCATATGACTCTAATGTTCCTGCCCTATTCAAATTGACCTAAGTGTAAGCGTAATAACAAATTTTTGCTAGGCAGAAGCGATCGCTAGTGTAATTTCACTTTGAAACGTTCGCACCACCAAAGTAACGCTAGCAAAAAGTCGCTACAATTCGCTTTACCAAGAGAGGAGAAAGGAAAATTGCCACACATATAGATGGTAGAAAGATGACATCTAGAGGGTTATTTATCAAAATCCAAAACATTCTCAATGTTTTTCTGAAAACTACTCCAACCAAACCCAAACAGAATTTCCTCCCCTATTTATCAATGAATTTTCATGAAAATTTCTTGTGTGGAAAATGATTGTGAAAAAATAGTGAAAAAAAAATCCAAATCCAAAAGGATTTTCCAGATTTGTTGGCGAAAACTGTGCCTTTTTGGATTTGATGCCTGAAACCACAAAATCTTCGGATAATTGAACGAAGCCCAGCGGAGGATATATTCAAATTGTTAACGGGACATCTGCCATTGACGTCTACATGAACTCAGCAGGACTGAGATGGAGTACTTTTTTATTCTGACTTTTAACACCATCGAGGTTTAATAAATTTAAAAAAATGTGAGTTTTTTTTTCTATGAAAAATGTTTTCCCGTTTAAAAGACCAACCAGAAGAAAATCTGACTTTTATAAATAACCTCCTAACGTATAAGTAAAAGGAAACCAAATAATGCAGAGAAGGTGATGAAAAGTTTAATTGTTTTCAGATAGTTTACCAGAAATACTTTTTTTCAATTACTTTTTATTATCTATTTGTGACTGTTATTCTAATATGGAAGTTTAAAAATAAATTTTTCATGTTCTTATGTCTTTCTAAAGCAGCTTGGGGCAAGGGTTACAGACTTTGTAAACTGTTCTAAATGATACATTGGGCTTAATTCAATTCAATGCACTATACCTGTGATAAAGGAAATATGTGTTTATCTGCGATAAATAATGTGCTATTGTACCTAATGCAATTCATTGCGATATAGAATTTAGTGAATCCGAGAAACATTAAATTCACCTGTTACTGTGGTTTCCTTTTTTAACTCTGTTTTGTGCAGAAACATTTATCGCTTTTTTTTTCCACGAATCACACTCAACACGAAATTCTAACTCCATCTACAATTGCATAAATACAACATATGTTAAGTTCACAAGTTTAAACTTTTTTCATGTTAAAAATAACTTCTGGTTACTAAAGGTCAACTCTGCCTAAGATTTTTATCAACATCTTCTATTGGCTCATCACAACCAATCAAAGGTTGTTACTTAAACACCACACCCAGACATAGCAATGCTAATCCATGCTGCAGGTGCTTCCAAACTTCAAGTACATGTTACCACTTTCTCACTTAACCATATCCTCTATCTCACCTTATAGTGTACCCCATACTGGCCGAAAAGCATGCCCCTTTTGACGTCACAACCCCCCCTTTTGTTCTCCCCCCCCACCGCCGGAACCCTAGTTACTGCCCATGTCTAATTTTTTCAAGTTATAAATATAATTAGGCTTCTTCAGAATGTGCATTTAAAGGGTTAAATGTCACCCTGTTTAATTAAATATATGTAATGATTGTTTCCACATAATGTAATGTTTGCACGATTGTTGATTGATCCTATCATAACAAATTTTTGTGGTGTCAGGATTTTTTTATGTTTCAAATATGTTTCTGTGCATTTCTTATACTATTCCAGTCTGCTATTAAAAACCAGGGCTGCTTGCTAGGGTCACATACTGTAACAACTAGATAGGTGTTGTAAAGAAAAACAGCAGTTTATGCAACACAAAAATAAGGTGAATTGAAGCTAAGCATTATCACCATGCTATATTCGTTTTGAAAGCTTCAATTACATTGAATTGCCTCTGTATAGTCAATGTCATTATTTTATGTTAATGTCTATAAGTGTGTCTCAAGTGTGTGACCTAAACATAGTTTTTTTTTTACCCTTTAGATGAAATTTTGTCTTGAATTTTTATTTAAGTACAATGGATGCTAACACAGTCCATGGTGGCCCTGACAAGACAAACCCACATTGTGATGTGGCTAAAGAACCAAGTAAAAGGGAAATCAGGTCACCTTCCACCTCCAGATGTGACTCATGTAGTTCTGTTAGAAGAACAAGGAGATCTCCAAGCAAGTCAATCCACCAGGGTCAGAAGGCGACATCCGTTCAGACAACATGAATGTCAATCCAGTGGGTGATGAGAATAGGCAGCAAGGCCACAGGTTTAGCTCTGAAGAATATTTTGCACTAATCACAGCTATCACTGAAAACATGATGATCTGTTTGTAACTGGTAAGGTCTGTACATCGTATTGACAAGAATCAGCCTGCTGGAATGCATCACAGCATCTGTCAACAGTGTGAGCAGTGTAATCAGAACCTCTGTTGTGATCAAAAAAAAGTTGAACAACTGCAAAGAACAGTCAAACAAAAAATGTTGGAAGAAGCCCTTCAGGCAAAAAAAAACGGAGGAGGCCCATTTCAGCCTGTACAATTCTCTGCATGAGAATCGTTGCTACGGGAGAAAATTTCTCCTTCGGCTGTGTCTGGGTTACCTGGTGGCGTGGATACAGAAAAACCATCCACTTATCAAACACCGTTTTTTTGGGGGGTTTTTTTGCCTTAAGCTACAATGAAAATACTTGACCTTAACCCTAACATATATTTTGTCAAGATTGTTTCTCATTGACATTTTGCAACTGGTCTTGTTGTTGTATCTATATTTGGAGAATTACATCATATCTCCTATTTTTACTGTTAGCATGTATATGGTTGCTAGGGTCAAATGGAGCCTACCAACCAGCTAGGGTTTGGAAACAGAAACACAAATTTGGCTAGAGGACTACATAGAAAGGCAAGTGTGAAAAAGTCATAGTAACATTGAAATATGACACACACAAACGTTGGTGTTGTAGTCACCCCCATTTAAAAACTCCAAATATTGGAAAGAGGGAGAAATAATATGAACATTTCCACATAAAAAATGAGCCAGATTTAAACATTTTAACCCCCAAAAAAATAAAAACATGGACTAACATTACAGGATGTAAAGTAAAGCTCAATCAACCATTGATGTTTTGTCATAGTCTGTCTGTGTAATTGTTTCTTTCTCGATAATCTTGGTAACTATATAATCTATCAATCTAATCAAACAATGTAATATATCCATCTATATATATACAGAATACCTAGTGTCTAATTTCTAGGTTAAGGGAGGGAGGGAGAGGAGAGAGAGATAGAAAGAGAGTGACCTGCTTTTTTGAAGGTTACACTAAACAAGCATGCTTGTCCAGAATACAGTAATTGCTGGTACAGGTGTGGGGACACAAGGGTCAGAACTAGGGGAAAGCTGCAGAAGAGGTACCGTGCCTGGTGCCCTCTAACTTTGCACCCTAGGCACATGCCTCTTCTGCCTACCCCTAGTTCCGGCCCTGGTGTTTATGGTGCAACAAAACCCAACATATGTAATGTTTCACTTTCAGCCATTACTGTCTGGTGTTGGTAAAATAAATAAATGACATATTTTTCTGAGAGCATGTGCAACTTGAAATATACATTGGTGTTGCTGTAAGTGCCTTTCAAAACCTTGTGTGATAAGGCACATGTGTGAGAATAAAAGACAGACTTTTTTTTTTGTTCTTTTCCGGTCTTTTCTTTTTGTCCTGTAAAGCTCTGTCATTTTTAACCTTGTAGTAGCTTGAGCAGAATATAAGATATCCATCTTTGAAAAGGTTTGTATTCTGAACTAACAGTAGAGTTATCATTGCTTTTTTTCCCCCCAGAATTCTAGCATTCATTCATCTGCACTAGAAGAGCCAAATTTCTGGTTTAATGACAGGAAATTCAGCTCTTAAAGGCACAGTAACACTTTAAAATGAATAAGGGAAAAATCCACTCTACCACATTCCAGCAACACTTCTATGTTGTCAAAATTTATCAATCTTTAATGTTTAATAAATGAATAATGTGATAAAATTGCATTTCCGGGTTGTGGACTGTGTTTTAGACAAGGCAATGTGGCAACATGCACGCTCCAATATCCTGTTTGCCGACTTTCTTTTTAAAACCGTAAAAGTTAGTTGCCCTGGGTCCATGAAGGATTATCTGCTCTGTTTTCCTTTTTATCAGAGTGATTTATTTCACTAAGAGCTGCAAGCAGTGAAGCAGCGGAATGTGAGCATGCTAACTTAGTTGGTGAGTCTTCTCTGGTCCTTGAAAGAATTTTGGCTGACCTGGCTGCTGTTTTCACTGCTCACACCCCTTAGAGAAATAAATGCTGTGGAGGAAATAATTCTAGCCGCAAACAAGGGGGACGAACAATGCAGGCTGAAAAGTCTCTGTGAAGCTGGGACAACTAACTTCCAGTTTTAAAAAGAAAGTCGGCTAGCAGGAGATTGGAGCGTGCACATAAGTGAATGGCGCCTTTTCGCCTTTTCTAAAACAAAGTACACAACTGGAAGTTGGGTTTTATCACATTATTTATTTATTAAACAGTAAAGATAGTTAACTTTGTCCAGGATAGAACTGTTATTGGAGTGGAGTAGAGTTTCTTAACTCGCCTCATGGCAGCAGCACCCCTGTAGGAAAAGGCATGCAATCTTATCACATTTGTTTGCAAATGGCATCATTTCCAGCAAACAGCATTATCATCAAACTCACTCAGTGTGCAAATCATTTAAAGCTATGAGTGAAAGCTGCTAAGGAAACCCCAGAATTAATGCCAGGTCCAGACTATCAGTATTTGTATCCATGTGGGGCATTTGTGCAATTCATTAGAATAGGCTAGGTGGGCAAATTAGCATGTGTCCCTAAGTAACTAAGGAAGATGTATGGTGCCCATTTTAATGTTTGGCTGTTGCGCTTGCATTCCTAAAAAGCCCTTTTGCCTCTTAATTTTTTAGTATATACAGTACGTTGAATAAAAGCAAACATATCCCAGTAAACTATTTGCGATGACTGATGCCAATGCAGCAGCTGTATTGTGAATATGTACTTCAAAAGTTAACAGTGCTTTAAAACAATCATTGCTAAAATCAAACGATAACTGATTCATGCCTTTTGTTCTAAAACATGGTTACCATTTATTATATTGTTTTCAATTTCAATGACAGAAACAGATTTTCTTCTTGCTGTGAGTGGAGGAGGAAGAAGGGGGGTGACAGCATTTGTGAACTATGAAGTGTATGCTGGTTTTCCAAACAAAACAAACAACAAATCAGCAGAATATTCAAAATAGGTATTCATTGAAATGTCAGTTGTTGATTGATGGAGTTGAGACAAGCCAAATAAGCTTTTTGTAGAAAAACTATCATGTTGATAACATTTCATGTTCTTGTCTTCTACACATTTTGTAATGTTTCAATATATAATAACGACACATAGCCTCTGGTAGCCCTGTGGCTGGATTAATCTATCTAACTATTTCTATGGCCCCAGCTTGACCAAGGGCTCCACAAACTTATGCACAACATCAATACCTTATACACTGGCCTGTAAGCATAAGATGTCTGGGCAAGAACTAGGGACAGACAGAAGAGGTTATGTGCCTAGGACCCAATGGTGGGGGGAAGGCACTTGGCATGTACCTCTTCTGTCCACCTTGCCCTCTTCTGGTGCTTCTGTAACTCAGAGTAGTTTCTGCTCAGAATATTTTCATACTGTAGTGTGCACAAGTGATGCCAACCCTCCACTTGGTTGGGCGTTGTAAGACAAATTATGTAAATTGATTTAAAGCTTTTTACATACCCCTCGGTGCAGATTCTGTCCAGCAGCATTCACGGCAGCCATCTGCTTCTCTTTGGTAATATTCGGAAGAAAGTGCCATATCGGCGCATGCACAGTTGGAGCAGTCTGCCGGTCCCCAACAACTGCGCATGCGCAGAACGTCACGGAAATTTCTGAAGATTGGCGAAGACGGCCGAATAGTTGAATTTAAATCCTTAAAGGGCCAGTAAATGCTAAATTTCAAAAATCTAATTCAAATTTTTAAGAAAAACTTGAATCTAAAATTAAAATTTCAAAATATGAATTAGAAATTTCACTTCGACCCTTGATAAACCTGCCCCTAGGTGTGCCAAGTGTAATTGCTGTGGGTTGGTCTAATTGAATCTAACTAGTACAAGAAGGAAAATAAAGTACAAACCTAGGCAACCATAAATTTATTGCTGAATAAGGGTTTCAGCATCACTCAAAATAAGTGTTCACTTACAGTGACATTTTTACCCTGAGCTAAACACCTGTCAAGTTATGTTGCTTTTTAAATTTAATGGCAGATGTTCTACGAGGCTGATGCATAAGATATACTTTTTACTGGAAATGGTATCATCATCTTGCTCACGAGGGTAATGTACTTATTTTGCCCTGCAGAAGCATCAGCGGCTTGAAAAGAAAAAAGTTGCAATCCACTTGCTGAGTATTTACTAAGCACTAAATAAATGTGTTGAAGCCAAAAAGTTACAGTCCACGCCTGCATAAGGGGGGCAGTAGTAACTTCCAGGAATGCTGGGTAAATATCCTGACATTCAAGAAAATTTCGGAGCCCAGTGGGCTAAGTAATCAACCATCCATCTTGCACTCGCAATGGCTGTTTCTTATTGCTTATTCTTATTGTCTATAACTTATAATGTAATGTAAGTTAAATTTGAAAAGAAATAATGATTTGTTTGAAAAAGCTGAGTATTTACTATTTGCATCTTGATTGCAAGTATATACATCACAATTTTAACAACTGTTCATAATAAAATATTTGTATATTAATAGGGTTCTGAAAGGTAAAAGGTAATTTAAAGGAGTAGTTTGCCTTTAAGTTAACTTTTAGTATGTTATTGATTGGCTACGTCTAAGCAACTTTTCAATTGGCCTTTATTTATTTTTTTGATTCTTTCCAGCTTTCCAATGGGGGCCACTGACCCCATCTAAAAATAAAATATCTGTAAGACTACACATGTATTGTTATTGCTACTTTTTTATTGCTCATCTTTCTATTCAGGCCCTCCTGTTTATGCTTCATTCTCTTCATCATATCAATGTCTGGTTGCTAGGGCAATTTGGACCATAGCAACCGGATTGCTGAAAATGCTAACTAGAGAGCTAATCAACTCAAAAAACACAAATAATAGAAAATAAAAAACAATTGCAAATTGTCTCAGAATATCACTCTCTACATCATACTAAAAGTTAAATTAAAGGAGACCAACCCCCTTAAAGGGTGTGCTGTAGCTGCAATTCTTGTTTACAAATAAGTTTTAGAAACAGATTACAATTTTAAAAAAATGGAAGTGCAATTTCCATTCATTGTGAACAGGTAAGTAGTGCATGTCTTGTGTTAGTGCTCTTTAAAGGGTTGTTCACCATATCTATTTTTTGTATGGTATAGACCGCAAAATTCTATAAGTTTGCAGTTGCTTTTTACATTTAGGGCGTTATTTACCAAAGGTCGGATTTCAAAGTTATGTGATTTTTGTTTTCAAATACATTTGAATGTACTCACAACTCGAATGGTAGGTTATTTATAAAAAAAACAAGAACATCTAACATTCGATCTAATAGGAACGACCAAATTCGAATCAAGTTTTCATCCGATAAAAAGGAAGGCTATTAGCATCTTCAAATGATTCAATGGACCTCTGTCATTGACTTCTACATGAACTTGCCAGGTTTTAGGTGGCAAAGTATCAAATTAAAACTGTTTTCATGGTTGAGGAGTGATACATCTCACATACAAATTAATTTGGTGGTTTTAAATTCAAAATTGTGAGTTTTGACCAAAAAAAACTATTCGAAAATTCGAATTTACTATTCAAACTTTAGTAAATCTGCCCCTAGCTGTTTGAACGATATTCATGCTCTGTAGCTCCAGGAAGACGTTTTGAATCTTTAAATAGACGTTTTGAATCTTAAATATAAGATGAATATTCGATTGCCAGAGAAGAAACATAAGTTTGTTGGAATATGTACACCAACAACATGCTTAAATGAATGTAAAGGCAACTTTTACGTTTAGTTCATTGATATTTTTTAATAAAGAGATAGACTTCCCAAACTCTGGTGCTCTCTCAGCCTGAATTAAGGTGAGATACTTTAATTTGTTGTCCTGGATACTCCTTGTAGAGAAAAGATGACATTTATCATAATATATATATAATGATGTTAGAGCACCAGTCAAGAGGCCAAAACAGGTATTGCACAACAAATACATCTTAAATACAAGAAGTTTGAAAACCATATAATATCAACATAAGATAATGAAACAATTTAGATACGGTAGTACTTACCTGAAAATCATTGTTGTAGAATCTAACCTCCAAAGCAGCTCCCCACTGCGCTGGGTCAAAGTCAGTCTCTAAAAACAAAATACATATAGATTACATATGATATGATAGATATAAAATGTATACGTAAACAAAAAATTATATCATCCATTTCTATGGTGGGATAAATATTTTTGTCCCTTTGTCTTACCTATCGCGAGAGAGGGTCATAACTAAGAAGTTTCCAGGTTATCTATGTCTAGATGCTATCCAGTGCTAAAGATGTCAGTGATTGCTATGCAGTGAGTTTTGTTTAGTTGCTGTTTCTACATCGAGGTTCAATTCGGTGCATTCGGTCAATTCTGTTTGCAAGGTCATCTGGTAAATTAAAGGGATCCTGTCATCGGAAAACATGTTTTTTTCAAAACGCATCAGTTAATAGTGCTACTCCAGCAGAATTCTGCACTGAAATCCATTTCTCAAAAGAGCAAACAGATTTTTTTATATTCAATTTTGAAATCTGACATGGGGCTAGACATTTTGTCAATTTCCCAGCTGCCCCCAGTCATGTGACTTGTGCCTGCACTTTAGGAGAGAAATGCTTTCTGGCAGGCTGATATTTTTCCTTCTCAATGTAACTGAATGTGTCTCAGTGGGACATGGGTTTTTACTATTGAGTTTTGTTCTTAGATCTACCAGGCAGCTGTTATCTTGTGTTAGGGAGCTGCTATCTGGTTACCTTCCCATTGTTCTTTTGTTTGGCTGCTGGGGGGAAAAAGGGAGGGGGGGTGATATCACTCTAACTTGCAGTACAGCAGTAAAGAATGATTGAAGTTTATCAGAGCACAAGTCACATGACTTGGGGTAGCTGGGAAATTGACAATATGTCTAGCCTCATGTCAGATTTCAAAATTGAATATAAAAAAATCTGTTTGCTCTTTTGAGAAATGAATTTCAGTGCAGAATTCTGCTGGAGCAGTACTATTAACCAATTCCTTTTGAAAAAATTTTTTTTCCCATGACAGTATCCCTTTAAGTTTCCTATTATCTATTAGTTTTGTATTTAGGAAAAGGATCAATGTTGTAGTTTATATGCTAATTGTACTCTTTGTCACAAATATTTATGTAGGTGTTCCTTTTGCATTATATATCGTACATAAATCAACAAACTGGGTGCTGCTACCTCTGTGCACCCACAGCACTGCTGGTTTTGCCAGTCATCTTCTTTAACAGATAATGTTACTAACTCTACCTATCATGAAACCTTATATATACTAATCTTAAAGGAACAGTTCAGTGTAAAAATAAAAACTGGCTAAATAGGTAGGATGTGTAAAATAAAAAAAAATGTTTCTAATATAGTTAATTAGCCAAAAATGAATCTAGAAAGGCTGCAATGAACAGATGTGCAAAAGAATAGCCAGAACCCTACTTCCTGCTTTATATCTCCTTAATGCTTAGTTAATTAGGGACTTGAAGGGGCACATGGGACTTACCTGTTCAGTTAGTTTGGTTTATATCCATAGTATGCAGGTCAGATTCAAAAGCACATGGTTATGACCCATATGATTCTCCTTCAAGTCAATGATTGGTTACGGACCATAGGCAACCAGAGAGCGGCAAAGCAGGAAGTTGGGTGCTGGCTATTATATTGGACATTCAGTCATTCATGCTTTAAAAGATTGCATTTTGTCTAATTAACTATACTGAAATATTTTTATTGAAACAATTTTTATTGAATCAATTTTTATTTTGCACAGCCTATCTACTGTACTTACCCAGTTTTTACTTTGACACTAAACAATTTCTTTAACACAGCAATACTGTAAAGTAAGCATTGCTTAGTAGTCTCCTCTTACCTTGTCTTTGTTGCAATAGTTGTGTGAAGTACTTGGCACCAAAGAGTGGAATATCTTTAGGCTGATGTCTTAAAACTTCCTTGGTCAGCCCCTCTAGAAGATTTGCAAACCCTTGTGGGATGCGATAATTTGTATTTGAAAATGGGATAGACATCTTTTAATGTAGAGGTACCTTGAATCAAAAACAACATTACTCAGTTTAATGCTGGAACAAATATTATTGAAAGCATACATCCAGACAACACTGTATTGCAGCATATCTCAGGAGTCCACAGCAGCTCTCAATGATGCAATAGCTCAAGAAAAGGTGAATGGTATTTACAAATTACAACACTGAAACTAGGTAAATAGAGAATGCTAAATTACTGGGCTTTCAATTTACAAAAAAAACAAAAAAAAAAAACAATTTTCATGAGACAAAATTGCAAGTGTTATTCACGCAGTAACTACCTAGCAATCTATAACTATAATTAACTGTACACGTACTCAAAAAAGTCCCTTATGATTTTTTATATCCATACTAAACACTTTCCTTAACATTTACTGAAGACATTTTTGCCATAAAACATTTCAATGAGTTAAGAGACATAATTTACAGATTTTTGAATATCATACACTAGATTTAGCTGCTGCAGTCTGGGAAGATTTTTTTTATCTATAGACATCTGAGGACTGCCCTTGCAAAGATGTCATACTAGGTGCCTATATGGTAAATGCAGCCTTGCCTGCTGTTCCAGTATACAAGGGGTGCTTGCCAACACATAACAAAACATTTTTTTACTAATGAAAAAAGAAAATTATCAAATACAAGCAAAGATAAATACCCACTTGCCATATCGGAATATATGGGCTATTTTAGCCCCAATCATAAATGTCATAAGTGCCTAATAGTGCCTGAACCAGTCCATTTTTCTGTTTTTACACAACATACTGTAAATCATCCACACTACAAACTAATTTATTAATCAAATTATGGAATCATGGTTTCTCATAAAAAACAAAAAAACAAAATCACATCTTCAGCTTAAAAAAATCCATTTCTCCATTATGCAATATATATATGTGCTATTGACTACTAGTAGGGAGATAATAAACAGTGGCTGGTTCCACAGAGATATGTTGGTATATATCATCAACAGCTCCAGCTTTAACAGATTATATATTTTCCACATTTGATTGCATGGTATTCTTTGTACAATAATAAATCTAGACACAGATAGGGGCAGAGTTAGAAAACCCTCGAATTCGACCCTCAAAGTAAAATCCTTCGAATTCAAAGGATTTTAGCGCAAAAGCTTCAATCGAACGATTCGAACGATTTTAAGCGATCGATCGAAAGATTTTTATTCAACCAAAAAAAACTTAGAAAAGTGCTGGGGAAGGTCCCCATAGGCTAACATTGGACTTTGGTAGCTTTAATTTGGTGAAGTATGAAGTTGAAGTTTTTTTAAAGAGACAGTACTTCGATTATCGAATGGTCGAACGATTTTTACTTTGAATCGTTCGAATCATTCGATTCGATTGAATTCGATCAAATTTGACCAATTCGATGGTCGAAGTACCCAAAAAATTACTTCGAAATTTTTTTATTCGAACTATTCACTCGAGCTTAGTAAATCTGCCCCATAGTGTTCAAAAACAATTAGTATAAATATACAGCATGGGGGGTTTAGAGGAGGAGATATTTTAACTACATTACGGAAATGAGAAGTTTGTTGGATTTTTTACTTAGAGACGGTTAGCACTGGGAATGAATTTTATATTTGATGTAACGTGCTTTATTTAATTCATATATAAATCTATAAATTGATACGTATCGATTTATCCTATAATGGCTGTAACTGCCTTGGTTTTACCCCAGAACATGGACTTTATTAGAGGCTGAGTGATTTCATGGTCAAGTGGGTTTGTCTGGGATACCTTAAAGGGCATGTAAAGACAAAAAAATAATGAAAAAGAGACCTATCTCCACTATACTTTAATTAAAAAATGTGTACCGTTTTTATAAGAAACCTGACTGTATGCAGTGAAATTCTCCCTTCATTTACTGCTGTGGATAGGAATTGTCAGACGGTCCCTAACTGCTGAGCAGGGAAACAATCATACTTATGAACAGCAGGGGGAGCCCCCGCCTTACTTACCAGCCATGCAGAACTCAATCAGCTTTGTTTATGACGATCCCTAAGCAGCCCAGACCACACTGAGCACGTGCACAGTCTTAGTCTTGTTTAACAAAGTTACAAGATGGTGACCCCCTGTAGCCAACTTTAAAAGCATAAATTATTTGTTTGATTAGGCTTGTGGTGCAGTAAATTCATTCTATATTTAGTATACAAAATACAGCATTTCTAGCATTATTCTATTTTAGACTTTACATGCCCTTTAATGAGATACTGATCTATTAATGACCCTGCTCAACCATGATTGGTTTTAACTGATGGGAGAGTACATCTGAAAATGTATATATACATGGAGATATGTGCTCTCTTTCTCTTGGAATTGCCTAGGATTAAGTGCTGGGTAAGCATGAAATGTGTTAGGCTCCATGTGGGGATATTATTTGTGATTTTAAATGATGTAATAAATGTATACATTTTAATAGCATGATTATAGAGTACTGGATTTATTGGACTTTAAAATGTTACTTTGTACTTAAGAGTGCTGCATCAATTCTTGGCAACCTTTTGGATTTAGTATACAGGAGTAAATATAAGTACAAGCATGTTTGTAAAGTGAGTAATTAATAAAATCTTTTTTCCCCATATTGAACACTTCAAACATGAATGTCATCTAATAGCACACATTCCAATAACCTACTAAGTCACTTTTTTTTTTGAAACAGGCTTTTTACAAACTTATAAAGAGACATCCTATGACTTAATATTGGGATTTTTGACGGGAAAAATATTGGCGTATAGTATGATCATAAATCTTTTTTATGACAACATGATTGCATTTCTTTATTTCAGCATATATAGTTTAAGAGATGAATAAATAGAAATATTCATATACAGTGATATTGACAACACAAAGAATTGCATTTGGCTATTTACAGTGTAAAATCACTGAGAAAAAACAATCCCAGTCCCTGTGTACATTGAGTAACTTCCCTTATCTCAAATATATTTTGCCATTTAAAAAATTCAGTGCAAATATATTTTTAGGGTTTTCATTCAGCAGGTCTGAGGTGAGAAATACTTCTGAAACTGTCGGCCAAGCCTTGTTAAAGTTATTAAAATATCCTGCTTAAAAAAATTTTTTGCACATATCTGTGCAAAAATGGATTGATGTAATAATAGTAATTACCCTAAAAATATTCTTTCAGTTTAAAAAAAAATACTATTCCTAAATCTGCTTTCAGTATGGCAGTTCTTGTCCATTCAAACTTAAAGTTTACCGCACAACTTCAAGTTAATGTACATGTCTAGTGCTGGAATATATACCATATATTATTTTTGCTTTAAAGGAGAAGGAAAGGTTAAATCTAAGTAAGCTTTATCAGAAAGGTCTATATAAATACACCAGTAACCCCTCAAAGTAATGCTGCTCTGAGTCCTCTGTCAAAAGAAACACAGCATTTCTTTCCTTCTATTGTGTACTCATGGGCTTCTGTATCAGACTTCCTGTTTTCATCTTACACTTTCTTGCCCCGGGCGTGAGCATGCTCAGTTTGCTCCTCTTCCCCCTCCCCCTCTGCTGTAATCTGAGCCCAGAGCTATGAGTGAGCAAGGAGAGACTCAGGCAGGAAGTGATGTCACACCAAGCAATATGGCAGCTGCTATCCTAAACAAGCAGAGAGAACTTCTAGAGCTTTTTACTCAGGTATGGTAAAACATTATTCAGAATAAAAATAGCATTCTAGCTTGCACTATTGCAGTTAATCTGTTGGCAATAAAATGCCTCCATAGCTTTCCTTCTCCTTTCAGGAGTGTCGATCTAGTAACCCTTACACTTATAGTTTGTTTTTAATAAATATTAACAAATAAATGTTGCAAATGTTATTCTCCCCAACTACATCAATTCCACTGGCAGAAACTTGTGTTCAGTACTTGGTGCCAAAGTGCAGAGCTGTGCATCAGGATTTGGGACCTGTGTGTTTGGCAGTGTTACTTCTGGCCCATGACTCCCTGGCAGTGATCTCCATCAGAAGCATGTGCACTGGATGTCATCCAGCTCAGCACCAGGGAAAGAGCAACAATGTGCAACTTGTTACTTTAATGGCATCTAGGGTTCTAAATATGTGACCACAGACTTGATGTAGGACAGAAGAGCACTGGGCTGATTTTTCTTAGAGTACACTTTCCATAACCATATAATTATTGCACCTCAATAGAATGGTGCCCACTGTACTGGGGGAAAGAATTTTTACATAGTTAAATCGAGTTGAAAAAAGACCAAAGTCCATCAAGTTCAACCCCTTCAAATGAAACCCAGCATCCATACATCACACACTGACACATCTATACACCATCTATACACCTATACCTATACTAACAGTAGATTTTGTAGATTTGATCTTAAAAGCATTAACAGAATCAGCCATCACAACAACATCAAACAGGACATTTGACAACCTCACTGCACTCACTGTGAAGAACCGACTACGCTGCTTCAAATGAAAGTTCTTTTCCTCTAGACTGACAGTCTACCCTTATAATTTAAGTGTTCCATCCCTCTAACCAGTTTAGTTGTACATCTCTGCACTCTCTCCAGCAGCCAAATTATCCAGTGGGCCAAGAGCACCCCCCCCCCCAAGTCCGACACTGGTGCGTGTACAAAGGAATATTTTGGCACTATACAAAGGATAAAATAACATAGTTTTAAACTCTGGTATTCCAGGCATTCCCTGTTTTTCTTACAACATGTCACCCACACAAGTATATAAATGCTGACACTTAGCTGGCATGGAAGATTTGTATATATTTGTACCCTATCTTTATCGGATTCCTTCTGTCTGATATGTATGTCCCTGTTAATCCTGAAACTGGCAGACACATATCGATCTTCCTTATTATCCACGTAAGAAGGAGCTTCTACATATATATTCAGAAACAAAACATCACCTAAATTAGGTGTTAGTACCATACTTTGGACAAAATATGTGTAACAGGTGGATGGGTCAGGGTCTTCCTAAACCTTCCCTTGGGTTACTATCCACTGGTTTCAGTACCTGGGCAAGGGGTCCAACTCCCAGCAACTGCCAGTAGGCACACTATAATTAGACTCTTTATCCTCAGGTGGGGCCTTCACTCACTCCAGGGTATGGAGGAAGGGATTACCATACTGGTATAAGCACACACAGTATTCACTCTTGATCAAATAAACTTTGGGCGTCAGTGGTTCTTTAAAACAGCAGAACATTTATTGAACTGGTGGTACACTTTATGAAGCAAGTAGTGGCAGCAGGTCATTTACACAAATGTATTACTCACAGATACTGTCTGATCCTTTGTTATATATCTGCCAATGTGTAAGCGTGACTTACTATGAAAATATAGCTAGATAGTACCATCTAGTGGTTTATAGTGTTAATTGCTGCGACAACTCTGATTTGATGTACAGGTATGTGATCCATGATCCGGAAACCCATTATCCAGAAAGCTCTTAATTACGGAAAGGACGTCTTCCATAGACTCCATTGATCCCAACTAAAAGATAATTCATCCTTATTGGAAGCAAAAGCAGCCTATTAAGTTTATTTAATGTTTACATGATTTTCTAGTAGACTTAAGGTATGAAGATCCAAATTATGGAAAGATCTGTTATCCAGAAAACCCCAGGTACCATGCATTCTGGATAACAGATCCCATACCCCATACCTGTACTTTATACATACTAAAAAAGATGCTAGATAGTTGCTAGATGTTTAAATCCAAATTGCACCAATAGTTATCCATATCAAACAATTAGCAACTTGCTATAATTGGTCTACGCTACAAAATGAAAGCAATGAAAACCCTAGAAAGTGATTTGAATAGATCAATGGTTTATGTGATAAACATTAAAAATATAATTCTGTGGGGCAGCATTAGATACATTTCTGCATCACTTTTTTATAATACCCATTGAAAGGGATAAACTAGATAAACTTATCCTGATGTGCTCATTATGCACATGCATGTGATGTTACATACAAGCCCATCAGGGCCACCATCAGGCACATTCGTGAAAAAAAACAAAGACTACTGTTCTGGAAAAGAATGAAGAAGACCGATCTGGAGAAGAATGAAGAGACTGTGACGGAAAAATATGGAGCTTCGGCAGAAAAAAAAAACGAAGAAGCCGAGACAGAAAAGAACGAAGAAGCCTTAAAAGAAGAAAAGAAAGAAGCCATGATGGAAAAGAATGAAGAAGACTGCTTGCTTAGGAGGATAAAGGCCAATTTCAAGGTAAGTTCCACTGAACACCAATGTTCTTTTTTTTTTTTTTGTTTAGCCCTCTGGCCACGAATGTTTTTTTTTAACTTGTACTGAGGGCTCTGGCCACCAATTTTTCTTTAATGTGTAGGGGCCCTGGCCTCCAATGTGTTTTTGAATGCCTGTTAACATGTCTTTCAGTCAGCATTTCTCTATCACATGTTACAGTAATCAAAACAATCAGTCCAGAGAACTGCATACACATATATTATAAATGTATCTTGAAAGTTGCTTAGAATTATATTTTCCTTCATAAGGCAAAGTTGTATTAGGGGTTTACAACCTAAATTGTGTGCGGTTGCTTTTCTTGTACTCCATCAGAGATAAGGATAATTATAAGATAGTGTGTAATGTATATATAATTACTCATTATCGCATTATGAGAGCTCAGCATTAACCTACAGGGGTCATTTATGACCTCTGAGGAAGTCTGCAGTTCAAAAAATAGGAACATTTGGCCCCTAAGATTTTTTATGTTGGCTCAAGGTGTAGAGGGTCGCAGTATCCCTGCAGCAGAACTCATCAAAGAGCTGTATTTAGGGAAATACATAGAGGGCTTTTGTCCTGTTCCTCCCGCTTTAGACAGACCCCTTGAGTGAGGGGGGTGGAATGCAGATAAGAACCTGTGGCTGGGAGCTGAGACGTCCTTTTCAGGGACTCACTATTTTCTAAATCCGGCCCATCTCAATACTAACCTAGAGATTCCTGGCCCACAGTATTTTAACATTAGGGTGCTGGCACACAAGACGATTTGTCACCTGTGGTTAAATGTTTACTACTGCAGGCAACAGATCTCTCAAAAATAACTTAAGATAACATTGAGATCTCTGCAAGTAAAACCAATTATTTGCAGCAATCTGGCTTGACCTCAGGAAAATGGCTCTCTTTGCAAGTGATTTGGTAATCCTATCTACAGCTAATGCAAACAATTACATATAAACAACCTTGCTTTGACTCCTGTGTCTCTTCCCATATCCACATTTCTGTAACAACACAACCCTGATCTTCTGCCTCTACCTGTCACTAATGGCCGTTCCTAAGGAATAATTCTGCTTTTCCACTTCAGCACACTATTCATGTGCCTCTCCTCTCTTTGGTAACCCCCATGAGGTCTTCTGCCCCTCCTTTCCTTGGTAACCCCCATAATCTCACCCTGCTCTCCTCTGTAGCTCCTATGAGTCTTCATGACACTTTGTCCCACATAATCCCCATAGTTTCTCTTCTCTTCCTGGTATCCCTATGATCCACCTTTTTTTTCTCCCTGGAGACCTTTAACCGGCTGCACCTACTGTCAGACTGGCCCACCAGAGTACCAGAGAAACTCCCAATGGGTACAGGTGCCAGAGGGCCTACCTGCTCAATTTGCAATGTGGCCTTGTATGCTTATATCTTAGTCATTAACCATTTCTCTATGACATCAAAGAAAATAATTGGAAAGAAAGGTAGAGGATAGTAGGAAAATAATGAAGCTGGAGTGAGGAGAAGAAGAAACATAATATGGAAAGTGGGCCGATGGTGTAAGCTTTTCTTGTGCCCCCCTGGCATCCCAGTTTGACACTGCCTGCGCCATATGTTCTTAACACCCTCCAGACTCCAGCACCCTCCAGATATCTCAGCATCCCTTCTAAATAAAAAACAAACTTAGGACTCAGGCCAAAATGACACACAGAACACCATCAATGTATATGCCTTCAATCTTTTATAGCTTCATGCTCTTATTCTACTCTTTCTTTTGCATTTTACTTCAGGAGTTCTAAGCTCAGTATATAATAAAAAAAATATCACAATAGCAGATCTAACTAATTAGGTGACACTCGTTAAAGAAATAGTAACATGAAAAATAGTAACATAAAAAAATGTTTTTAAAGTATAGTAGAACCCTCATTTTACATCCCCTGATTTTAAGTTTTCCCTCATTGTTTTGTGGTCCCATATATATATATATATATATATATATATATATATATATATATATATATATATATAGATATATATATAGATATATATATAGATATATATATATATATATATATATATATATATATATAGATATATATATATATATATATCCACTCACAAATGCTGACGCACACCAGGATTTTTCTTCAAGTGGTTAATTTTATTTCATCGACGTTTCGATCCCCAGGGGGATCTTTATCAAGATAACAATACACACAAATGTGAGAGTTTATAAAGACTCACCATTAGTGACCCAACACCAAAGCACCACCCACATATTCAATTAAGCAGGTTAACCCTTCGTGTATCTTGTGAGATAAACCCTTCATTGGCCTTATGAGGTGAATGGTCAGTTGTATAGAACAATCTGGAAAAGAAAGTGCATGGTGCCATAAATACATGTTATTTGATCCCTAAAATAGTCTAAAAAGATATATTAAAAAGTGTTACAAAAATCTATTTTTTTTAAAAAAGACATAGTATCCGATCACCATTTTAAAACATAGTATCAAAACATCATTTAAAAACACTATATTAACAGAATTTCTGTTTGCAAATGATTGTCTTCCAGTACTTTGTTTCAATTTACAGATTAAAGTGACAATACACCCATTTCGATTTATGTATAGAGAAAGCACATTATAGAAAAAGGTTATATGAACAATATTCGTTTAAACCGTTGGGAGCGACTGTATTTAGTGTCTTAATCCAATAAATCTCTCTCTGTGACAACAGGCGGTTCCAGTTACCTCCCCTATTGGGTTCAGGGACCATATCTATGCCCATGAATCTAAGTGTGGGTAATCTGTGTCCCATTTTTAGGTAATGTTGTGGTAAGGGTAAATCTGATTCGCCAGTCTCAAAAGCCCGCTTTATTGAGGACCTATGATTCCCCATACGTTCACGGAGCGTGTTCTGTGTTTTTCCCACATATGATAACCCACAGGGACATGTTATCATATAGACAACATGTGTTGTGGTACACGAAATGCGGTGTTTAATTTGTATTTCTTTTCCCGTATGTGGATGCCTGAAGACCATACCTGTTGTCATGGATCTACAGGTAGTACACCCTGCACATTTGTAGCAACCTTTTTTCAATTTGCTAATAGTATTGTCACCACTTGAGTAGCATCTAATGGGGTCTGATTGCATCAAAAGGTCCCTTAAGTTTTTTCCCCTTTTGTAGCCCCATAGGGGTTTCTTTGTTACACTTTGGGCTAATTTTTTATCACTTTGTAAGATCGGCCAGCTATTTTCTACAATGGATCTAATGGCATTAGAGCCCGAGGTGTAATTGCTAGTTATGATAAACCGATCTTGCCTCTTAGGTGCCTCATCTTGTTGTGGTGTCTGTTTTTGTGTTAGATGTTCACGAGCTTTATCGAGGGACGCGGTTAACGTGTTCTGACTATATCCCCTCTGTTTAAAGCGATGGAAGGTGTCCAATACCTGTTCCTCCCCTATAGTACAATCTGAATTGTTTCTCATAGTCCTTAAGAACTGTGAAAAAGGAACTGCTTTTTTAGAACTAGGGGGATGGTAACTTGTTGCATATAACAGTGTATTTCGGTCGGTAGGCTTACGGTATAGCTTGTATCCCAGGCCATTCTTATGCCTAAAAAGTTCGATATCCAAAAATTGGATACACTGTGTGTTATATGTAACAGTAAATTTTACAGGTGTATTCAGTGCATTAATCATAGGTCCTCAATAAAGCGGGCTTTTGAGACTGGCGAATCAGATTTACCCTTACCACAACATTACCTAAAAATGGGACACAGATTACCCACACTTAGATTCATGGGCATAGATATGGTCCCTGAACCCAATAGGGGAGGTAACTGGAACCGCCTGTTGTCACAGAGAGAGATTTATTGGATTAAGACACTAAATACAGTCGCTCCCAACGGTTTAAACGAATATTGTTCATATAACCTTTTTCTATAATGTGCTTTCTCTATACATAAATCGAAATGGGTGTATTGTCACTTTAATCTGTAAATTGAAACAAAGTACTGGAAGACAATCATTTGCAAACAGAAATTCTGTTAATATAGTGTTTTTAAATGATGTTTTGATACTATGTTTTAAAATGGTGATCGGATACTATGTCTTTTTTAAAAAAAATAGATTTTTGTAACACTTTTTAATATATCTTTTTAGACTATTTTAGGGATCAAATAACATGTATTTATGGCACCATGCACTTTCTTTTCCAGATTGTTCTATACAACTGACCATTCACCTCATAAGGCCAATGAAGGGTTTATCTCACAAGATACACGAAGGGTTAACCTGCTTAATTGAATATGTGGGTGGTGCTTTGGTGTTGGGTCACTAATGGTGAGTCTTTATAAACTCTCACATTTGTGTGTATTGTTATCTTGATAAAGATCCCCCTGGGGATCGAAACGTCGATGAAATAAAATTAACCACTTGAAGAAAAATCCTGGTGTGCGTCAGCATTTGTGAGTGGATATACTAATTTTTTCCTGTTCAGCACCCAGGTATTCGTACTCACAGTGTGTGCCCAAGCCTTTGCATATGTATATATATATATATATATATATATATATATATATATATATATATATATAATGCATAATACATTTCCATGATTTTACATTTTCCTGGATTTTACACCATTCTTTTCTGGTCCTGAAAAATGTAAAATGGGGTTCTACTGTATTTCAAATATAATGTACTGTTGGCCTGCACTGGTATAACAGTTGTGTTTGTTTGGAAACTCTACTAAAACTCACTAAAAAATGCTGGATTGGTGTATGCAGGATCTCCTACATTTTTATATTAACTATAGTACCGTGTTAAAAGCAAAAACACAAACTTTACCAGTGTATAACAACAATATCACTACATTATATTGTAATTACTTTGATTTTTGGTGTTACTGTTCCTATAAAGAAACTGGTGTACAATTAAACACAACTATGTAACCTCAACAGCAAACATTAGCAGTCAAATAGATTGCCCTAAAGAGTTCTATTGGGAAGAAACCTCTCCATTAAAGGAGAAGGAAAGCTATGGAGGCATTTTATTATTATTTATATATTAGCTGCAATAGTACAAGCTAGAATGCTATATTTATTTTGCAGAATGCTTTACCATACCTGAGTAAAAAGCTCTAGAAGCACTCTGTTTGTTTAGGATAGCAGCTGCAGTTTTAGTTTTGTTTGACATCACTTCCTGCCTGAGTCTCTCCCTACTCACTTATAGCTCTGGGCTCAGACTACAGCAGAGAAGGGAAGGGGGGGGGGAGCAAGCTGAGCATGCGCAAGCCCTAGCCCTGGAGGTTTAAGCTGAAAACAGGAAGTCTGATACAGAAGCCCATGTATACACAATAGAAGGAGAGAAATGCAATGTTTCTTTTGACTCAGAGCAGCTTTACGTTGAGAGTTTACTGGTATATTTATATAGACCTTTTTTGAAAAAGCTTACTTAATTTTAGCCTTTCCTTCTCCTTTAATACATTGTTTATTACTAAACCAAGTCATAAGTAATACTGTTCGCTTGTAGTGCTTCTCATTCCTTTGGCAACTGAATAAGAGAAGTCAGTATACTAAGCTATTGCAAAAATGCAGTTAGATTCCAACACAGAGATAAAACAGATGGAACAAAGCTCTTCCCACCCATATGTTCTTATGATCTGAAGCAAGAACATAAGGCTGCACTCTTTGTAAAAAATTAACCAACATAGTAAAGTCCGATAAATCAACTAGATCTAAGCTCCTGTTCGGCACATCTCAGAGCAACCATGTCTGATTTTACTAATGCCAGTGAATATGAAAAGCAGTTTGATCCTAGGCTGTATTTGGAAACATATTTTCATTTAGGATCAGGAAGTCTAGCAGATGATTTCTTGAGGTTCACTCTTGGAAATTTCCACAAGACTTTTACAGAAGGTATGTACTTACTTTGTAAACATGATTTTCTATGAAAGAGGAAAATGTAGATTTACTTTATTCATTTGTTAAACTACATCCTGTTTTTTAGCATTTGTTTTAAGTTTCGCTTGCATTCAGAACTTGCCTTTACTGCATGTTGACAAATGAGCATGGATGTCACAATCAACCTTTGTATCACAGTCAGAAACACTAAAATACATAATGATGTTTCTTTGTGCACATACAGTACTATACTTCCAGCTGATTGCTGCAGCGTTTTCCTCGCTCTTAAGCTAATGACACATGTAACATTTGCTCAATGTGATGGAATGCCACCTCTTGTGCTACCTGTCATCAAAGAAAATGGCAACAGCCTCTTAACAACAGTGAGCTATTTGCCTTCTACAGGTCCTATAATATTTCCCAGAGATCACATTTCTTTTAACATGTGTATATGTACAATGAGGTTTAGAATACAACTCTCTTAATATGAAATGTGTATATTGTCTTTAACAGCAAAGGTAAAATTAAGTGAAATAAATTCATAAATTGTAATTTTCACTACTGCATTTAAAATATATTCTCCAGTTGCATGTATTTGTGCAAGTTTTTGGGTGTATTCAGCAACATTGTGGTCAATTGTGCTGACAAAAGGAGAAATAAAAACAGTGTCCCTGCTACATACAGTAGGTATACCAATTAGCCAACCTAGGTCTAAATATGTGACATTCACTACTTTATCAGGTCCTATACTTCTTAGTGATACCAAGCTTGCTCTCTTTTTTAGTTGTGTTAGTTTATTGTTAAATATAACTCATATAGCATGATATATTCCTCAACATTTTACACAGCTTATACTTCAGGGGGCAAATTTATTAAGGGTCGAATGACATTCGAGTTTTTTTTATCAGAGAAAAACTTGAATCGTACAATTCGAATTATGGGGTCGGAACTATTTGGTTGAATATTAAAAATTTTAATTTTCTACATCTGCGCTTGCTTTATTGTCTGCAAAGCATCATTTATTATGACTGGAGGCTGCTCATTCTTACATTCAAGCTCCAAACATTTATTTAGCTCATTTATTTTAACATAGGCCACGCTGACATAGATCAAACTCTAGCTGTGTTTCCTATTAGGTGAAGTGAAGGGAACGACACTAATTGATATTGGGACTGCACCCTCCATATACCAGCTACTATCTGCCTGCGAATACTTTCAGGATATTACCGTCACATGGTACACTAACAGAGAGCTGCAAGAGTTGCAAAAATGGCTGAATAAAGACCCGGGAGCATTTGATTGGTCTTCGACAGTAAAACATGTTTGGGAACTAGAGGGGAAAAGGTATTACTAGCTAACCTTTCTAATATATGTGTTTCTGAATTATTTTATATTCTGCTATACAAGTGGAAATTATACATAAAAAAAATTTGAATTAACAATTACAGTACATCCACACCTCCAAACCCAAGATTCACATATATTGCTCTGTTGCCTTGGAATTATATTGCAAAAGGATCAATATATATGTAAAAAGTATAATTTGTAACAAAAAAATTAACTGTCAACTCATCTTAACAGATAATATACAAAAATCTCAGAGATACAGTATTTCCTCCTTGGGCAATCAGTTACAGAGACCTGTGGTTTTCTGTACATGGTAATAGCAAATCTGTGTTAAGGTTGAATTTAAGTACACTAAATTTTAAAATAGTTTTTTAAAGAAAATTATTTAGTGTGAGGGAGGGGCCAAGGACACCAAAAAGTTGTTTACAATGTATTTTGAGTGCCAGCCCCATTGCTGTAGGTGAAGTAGCCTGAAACATCAGTATTACTAGTTGTGTAATTGCTTACACAATAAAACAAATACAGTATGTGTGCATATCTAAAGTCCATGACTGCCAAACTGATCTTTGAACTGTTTCGTTTAGAATGAATACCATCACTACATTGTTTGAGTGGAATGTGCGACAAATTACTATTTTATTTCATTCATTTAAAAGGTACAGTTTTTGTAAGAAAATAACTTGCATCCTATTAATGCATGATCTATTGATTTAATATTTTTGCAGAGGAATGCTGGAAGAAAAGGAAGAGAAATTAAGAGGAATGATTAGGCAGGTTTTACTGTGTGATGTTAGTAAAAAGAATCCATTGGAGCCTGTTACATTGCCCAAAGCTGACTGTCTTATATCAACTGTATGTCTAGAAGCTGCCTGCCGCAATTATGATTCTTACAGAACAGCACTGAAGAATCTTTCTACACTGCTCAAACCAGGTGGTCATCTCCTGTTGGCTGGAGATTTGGGAGCCAATTACTATGAGGTGGGCTCTAATAAAGTCTTCTCTCTTCCTGTAAATGAGACATTCCTGCGCAAAGCGGTGAATGAGAGTGGCTATGTTATCAATAAGCTGGTTTCTTTTGGGAAGCCAGAAGATGCTGGGTATGATACTTCAGATTATGAAGGATTTTACTTTATTCATGCACAGAAATGCTAGTTTGCATTTGCATCATATGACAACTGCTTGGTCATTTTATCATATGACAGCTGATTATATAAAATGATAAACTGCATTGCTTACTTCCATAAACTGTCATTGGAAGTAATACAGATTATAATAGATTTTACTCTAATCAAGCACAGCAATGCTACTTTGCTCATTTAATCATGACAACTAATTGTACAAATGAAAAGCAAACTGCATTGCTTACTTCCATTAAACTGTTATTAAAGGTTAATAGCAACTCTGTCTTTGAGTCTTCCATTTTTTTCATTGGGCTAATTAGATTCTTCATAGATTCAATAAGGTAGCCAGAAATGCTTTAAATAAAAGTCACAAATACAGTTTTACTAGATTATGGGGCAGATTTATTAAAGGACAAGTAACTTCAAAAAAATTTTTTTAAAAATTCGTTAGTATACATCGAAAAATAAACACCAACACAAATTAAACTTTTAAATTGCAAAGCCTTTATTTAAAAATAACTTACTGAAAAGGCGACAGGGAGACCATCCATTCTGCAGCAGTTGATCTCTCCTGGCCAATCTGCCGGCAAGATGGGGTAGCACTTCTAAGTGATGCACATGTCGTATCCCCCAGCCCACAGTCGTCGCCATTGCCTGCCAGTTGCTCCCCACTTTCCAGCATTGCTCCTGCATCTCTCCTGGCATGTTTTTTTCTTCCCGCACCCCCCAGCCCCCACACTGTGCTGCCCCGTCTCCATCCTCCGCCAAACAAAATCTTATTCCCTCCGTCGCTGTTTCAGTGCTGCGCCAGTTTATACCTCTATTTCTGTGTCGGCGCTGGGCTGGTATTTCTCCAGTCTGCAGTAGGTCTTGCCGTGCAGTTCTCATCGGAAAAAAGGTGAGAGCTTGCAGAGGGAAATTCCACTGCTCTCTTCATTCACTTGTATAGTGAAAGTGAGAGTTCACAGTTTCTAAAAATTCCATACAAAGGAGTGGAATTTCACGGACAAGCTGTAGGGACCTCTAATTTATATTTTCATAAATATGCCCCTATGTATGCTTTTGAGAGAGCTAATGTCTGTCAGTTTTACTAGCACTGTCACAGTTCAATGTATTATTTTTCCTTCTAGCATTCGCAGTGCTCTCCAGGGCACATTTCTCTCGCTCTGATTTAAGTGTTCTCAAGTGTCTGTTCTCAATGGATCTTTTACACCTCCAAGGTCCTATACTCTTCTTCAAGAAATGGAAATATAACTCTGTAAAACAAAAACTCAGAAAATAAAAACAAAATTAGGAATTTCAAGAGATAAAACTAGAGTTTTTCCCCAAACCAACAATTTATATTACCTAAAGGTGGCCATAAACAGGCAGATTTAAGGTTTAGGGTCCTTTAGACCAATACGACAGCTTTATCTGCCCATGAATGCCTTTCGATGGGCCTCCATGGCCAGATGTCGATCAGGTAGGTTTAATTTTCCCCCTCCGATAAAGGACAGCATTGGCTAGTTATCCTCGTCCCGATAACGCAAATACTTATCATTGTAGCTTGGGCCGAACAATCGGATTAGTCCCATATAGCTCTGCCTTTGGTGGGTATATACAGGTATACAACAAACAATTAGGGGTACATTTACTTAGCTAGAGTAAAGGATTAGAAGGAAAAATACTTAGAATTTCGAAGTATTTTTTGGCTACTTCGACCATCGAATTGGCTACTTCGACTACGAATCTAACGATTCGAACTAAAAATTGTTCAACTATTCGACCATTCGATAGTCGAAGTACTGCCTCTTTAAAAAAAATTGACTACCTACTTCGCCACCTAAAACCTACCAAGCACCAATGTTAGCCTATGGGGAAGGGCCCCATAGGCTTTCCTAGCAATTTGTGATCGAATGAAAATAGTTTGATCGATGGATTAAAATCCTTCGATCGAACGAATTGCGGTAAATCCTTCGACTTCAATATTTGAAGTCAAAGGATTTAACTTCGATGGTCGAATATCGAGGGTTAATTAACCCTCGATATTCGACCCATAGTAAATGTGCCCCTTAGACTATTTTAATAGGGGATCTAAACCCACAAAATGATTTGATGTAGACTTACTCAGAGTAAGCACAATCAGCACTGTCACAATTTACATTAATTTTATGTTTTGTTATTGCTGAGATAACCCTCAGTGATCTTAATGTCTATGCACTTCGTGTATACGCGGCTAAATCTTAGGGCGGATGATTCTCTGATCATTGAGAGCTGTTAAGTCAAAAAGCCTAGTATAAGCAGTATTAATTTGCAATATTTTAAAATCTACTTAGTAAAGAAAATGAATGTAAATTGCATATGTTCTTATGGTATCACAAACTGAGACACTATTGCTTATAAAACATGCATTACTCTACTAATAAAATGGCATCGTAATGCTAAACATACCACAGGGAGTACATTTTTAGTAAAATACACATGTACTTCGCTTTGTTGGTGAATTTTCATAAATCTTCTTGAAGAGCTGCCAACCATGTTTTTCAGACCAAATCCTGTGACCTTACTTCAATAGCTGAATTGATGAAGTTTAAAAAGTGATCATGAAGAGCTGCAGACTGTGTGTTTTTAGGCCATATCATGAGACCTTACTCCAGTGGCTGGGTTGGGAGCTGGTCTGAATTTCCTGCCACATCAAATGACCAAGCTGGGATTTTCCAGAACAAGTTCTGTGCTTTTCATGTCCATCTCACTACAACAAATTCTGTACCAATCAAATGTCACTTCCAAAACAGATTAATTCTCCCTGCATATAGGACCAGAAAACAATAATTTTCTTTACATATTGTGCATACTTCATTAAACTACTGACGCTTACCCCCCATTCCCTGAATATGAGATGGTGGTCTTGCTTATGGTACAAGAAGCCTTTTAGAATATAAATAGTTGGGTGACAAGATGTCCAGTACAATGCAATTTGTTTTATTTAGTATGACCTGTGTATCACTGTTAGTAGAAAAAGGTATCACAGTACTGGATGTTATTTATAATTAGAGTAGCCATGCTATACGGACAGAAACTGCTTAAAGGGGATCACAGAAATTAACATTTCCATTTCCAAGATACTTGGGAACAAGGTGCAAGGAGGTAGGTGGGGGACACTGCTTTGTTTGAAATAACATTTGATCAGAGCCAGAGATGAATTAAAATGAATTATTGCAATGATTTAGAATTTAATACTGTTACATTGTTGTTTTTTTTTAATTTTCCCAAATATCTGACCTGCCACATTAGTTGTCATTGCTGATAGTACAACATTGACTGTTAGTCATAACCAGAGAAATACTGCAACTTGTCAAAATAAATATACCCAGTTTGTGTCCTATACCTGAAAACCTTGACTGTGCCAAATACAATTTTGCTAAGGCTAGGGCCACATGACATGGATCTCGGCCTGTGGAAAAATGCAGGCAGAGAATCCACTGCCCCTTTTCTGCTGCGCTTCCTGCAATTATTTCCTCCGCTCAGGTGCAGGCAGTGTATTTCAGCAGGGGATTATTGGCCTGACGTGTGGTCCCTAGCCTAAAAACTGAAGGCCTATGTAGAGAACAAATCCAGACACATGATGCTTCTGCCTCAAAACACAAAAAACCTTTGTGCAAAGTCCAGTTTACAAATAAGATAAAGGCATTTTCTAACCACAAAAACCAGAGAGCCCAAATCTACTGACAAAATCTAAAAATAAATGTTGCCTTGGGATACAGGTATCTTCTGTAACTATACCGCAAGACGAGTTTATAAAATGAAACCAAAGTAGCAGGGATTAAATAATCCCATGGACTCATCGCCCACCGCTATTCCGATCATGGGTCCTGTCAGCAACCTAGTACTTTAGTCAGCTATGCCCAAAGCTCATTCATTTTAGGACTTTAGCAGTAAGCAGGCCCAGCTCTGAAAAGAACAAAGTTTGATGCTGGCAAGAAGCGATAAGGATTAAGACGGCTGATCCTCACCTTAAGCAGAATTTTATTAACAATTGGTCATTATATTGGGACTTTTTTGACTCTTCAATCAAACTCCGTTCACTTGGACTGCTGCATTTATAATTGTAGTTTGTATCTCATTTCAAAATATTTATTTTCATTTGTGATGTGTTTGTAGTCACTTACATGTTCCGGCATTTCCTTAATATCTTTCTTATTCTACTTTCAAAATTAGCTGAGCATTATTACGTTAATATGTTTTGTTTTACTTTTGTTGGTTTTTTTTTTTTTTTTTTTTTTTTTTTTTTTACTTAGCTCTAATATCAGCTTAGGTGTATTCTCCATCATCAAATTCTTCTAGGACACCTAACTCCCTAAGCTGTATAAGATTGTGTTATAGTCCTTCAATGGACCAATGTTATATCTTGCTTGCTTTTGTAAAACCCAATAAAACTTTTTAAAACACAAGAAAGAAAAAAAAAAAAAAGAAAAAGAAAAGAACAAAGTTTGAGAATGCCAACCATAGGTTTGCAGATAGCTGAATGTCTATGAAATCCAACCAGCCTCTATAGGCCCCTAATAAATTTCAGGGAGAGGGGGGTTAGACTGCTCCAAACTCACCCCACATGGTGCTCCTCAAAGAAACCTCCGCTGAATGACCCGGGTGCTACTTGAAAAGATAGAGCAAGTGGCACTCCGGGTAAAAAAGGTGGTTTATTGCAACAGGTTACAGACCAACATCACCTGACTCCCTTAATCATAGGCTTACAAGTTCTCCTTTGTCACTTTCTTAAATAGGCCACACAACAGTGGCCCCAATGTATATAGATGTACAAACATATTTATATCCCCAAATATAAAATACATTTTGTTAATACTTATTAAAAACCAAAACCAAAATATTTGGGCACCCAGTTTAGTCTCTTCGGCTGTATTTAACCAGAAAGGCGATTGGCTCTCCTTTAAGCGAACTTTCAAATGTGGATCCACGTCCTGTAAAACCTGCAATGTAGTTGATGTAAGTCATTGTTTTTCTTCAAACGTTACAGGTTTGATGTACCAAAGCAAAGGTTTCTACAATTGTAATTCGAAACGGATAGTTTACCTTTTAGAGTGCAAATGCTGTATGAAACAATATGCTGGTCATTCCATTCGGTGTTTGAAAGATAGAATAAGATAATACATCAGGGCTATTGAAAGAAAGAGGAAAAATCACCCATAGGTAAACATTTTTCATTATGTTCTCCAAGGGAAGTTCAAGATCTTGGAGTGAATGTTATAGAACAGGTAGATATTTCCTTGAGAGGAGGTGACATTTTGCACCCCCTGAATTTAAGAGATGCTTTCTGGATCTTGGAGCTTGATACCAGGATACCAAAAAGGCCTTAACACCAGACATGACATTGCATATTTATATTGATATAGTTAATAGGACAATTATACTGATGCAGATGATGGGATATGGAATTTTTTTACATTAATGTATACGTACAGATATAGTACAAATTATGTAACTTTATACTTTTTGTAATTGACACAAATTTAATTTCTTATACCTTTAGTGTGCATCCAGTATGCTCCGTCGATATGTTCCAGAATAGTGGTATATTTACTAAGGTTCAAAACAGGTACTTTCTCAGTTTAATAATCCAAAATCACATTATTTTGTGATTTTTGTTTTTGGTCTTAACTGGTTAACTGGTACTTTAATAAGTATTAATAAAATGTATTTTATATTTGTTAGGGATGCACCGAATCCAGGATTCGGTTCGGGATTCGGCCAGGATTCGGCCTTTTTCAGCAGGATTCGGATTCGGCCGAATCCTTCTGCCTGGCCGAACCGAATCCTAATTTGCATATGCAAATTAGGGGCGGGAGGGAAATTGCGTGACTTTTTGTCAGAAAACAAGGAAGTAAAAATGTTTTCCCCTTCCCACCCCTAATTTGCATATGCAAATTAGGGTTCGGATTTGGTTCGGTATTCGGCCGAATCTTTCGTGAAGGATTCGGGGGTTCGGCCAAATCCAAAAAAGTGGATTCGGTGCATCCCTAATATTTGGGGATTTAAATATGTTTGTAAATCTGTATACATTGCATTTTTATATAATTCATGAAGGGGCCACTGTTGTGAGGCCTATTTAAGGAAGTGACAAAGGAGAACTTGTAAGCAGTGATGGGTTAATTTCTCCCATTTCACTTTGCCCAAAAACTTTCCCTCAAAATTCACGAAACGGCGAAAATTTTGTGAACAAATCGTGAAAATCGAAATTGAGGCCCGCGTCCAATTTTGGAAGTACGTCCGAGAAAGTCGCTTGCGACAATTTTGATGCTGGCGTTGAAGTCAATGGGCGTCAAAATAGTGTTGACGCGCGGCTATTTTGACACAAGCTTTTTTTCGGACACGTGTCCAAATTTTCACAGGAGATTTGCAAATTTAATTGCTGGCGGCGAAGTGCGGAAATTCGCTGTGAATTCGTGACAGCCAAATTTATTCGCCCATCACTACTTGTAAGCCTATGATTAAGGGAGTTGTTCCCGAAACGCGTCTGGTGATGTTGGTCTGTAACCTGTTGCAATAAACCACCTTCTTTTATTTGGATGCCACTTGCTCTGTCTTTTCAAGTACAGCCTAATAAGTTTTCCTGGGTTCCTGTGCACAAAATTCTACAGTTTGACAAAACTTTACAAACATGCTGAATGACTACACCTCCCACAAAGTGATGCCCTAATCTATCAGAATACTTTTTGAAGATTACCATGGTATGGTAAAGCTCGAAGTATGAATGGAAACATATAGCTCTACATGTTTAAAAGTACAGACAGCCTCAGTAAATGTACTGAAAGTTGAATTGTTGAGGTGCTTGTAACAAAGCGTGTGGCTTAAGTAGCAAGTTATTCTGTGAATTCATCATACACCACAAGTTTGATTATGTGCCTTGTTGGTCACTAAGCACCTCAACTAGTTAGGTCCTTAGAGTTAGTTATCCATAATCAGAGGAAAATTTGAATTGGCTTAACCTAACAAATATTCTTTGTGTCGCACACAAAAAAAACCCTGTGTACCAAGGTTATGTGTCATGTAAAGTTGAAGGCCTATTCAAGCACAACAAAATATATTCTGCCTCCCTGAGTACAGAATCCTTTAGTTTACAAAATCTTGCTTGCAAAGAACCTGAAGGCCTACATGCAAACAAAACAAGAGCTATAATCTAGATATCTTTAAAGGGGAACTCCACAAAAACATAACTTATGCTTTTTAAAAAGTAAACATAATTTCAAGCAACTTCACAATATATTTCAATTAAAAAATATCCAGACTTTTCATGATTTTTAATGGTTTGGGACAGTTCCCTAAACCTAGCCCCCTGCCCTCCTACTTTTCTGAGCTGGCTGACTACTGTTACTTTGTATCAACAGCCAGCAGTCCTCAGCCTGCATCCTCCAAACCCCACAATTCCCTGCACATGTGATTTCAATAAGGAAAGGAACATCACAGTGCAATGCATTGTGGGTTATTTAGTGCCTGCATGCGGTCTGTAAGCTGTGGAAAGTTGTTACAATTTGTAACATCGGTGTTTAGTCCCACTGATGCAGAAAGAGAAGAACTGTAAAACAGCTGGATTTCAGCATAGAAAATGGCATTTATTCTTACTTTTTAAAGAAACCAGTAACTTTGATGGGTATATTAGGGGTTTCTGTGTTTTGTGGGCCTCTTTATCAAATTTTGGTGTGGAAGCCGGAGTTCCCCTTTAATTACCATTCTGAAGGATGACCTTTTGATGTGCCATTTAAAGAAAAAAAAAGCTTGCATCAGAAATCTCTTCACACATCACAAGTTTCATGGGCCTTTGTCTTGCTATTCCCCCAATTTAAATGTGAGGCCAAACAGGAAAAAATTCTAAGACAAAACTCATTCAACTTGTGCCCACACATTCAAACACTTAAGAGAAAGATTTATTAAATTGTGAAACAAAAAAAAATCTCACCAACTTTCTATTCACTCCTATGACATTTTTAGAAGTGTATTTATCAAACAGTGAACTATAACGTCCACCCACCAATGAAAAAATCCCAGAGTAATGAATAGAAAGTGGGTGAGTATTTTTGTAAGCTCTAATTTCACAAATTTAGATTAACCAGCCTCTTAGTGGGGCAACTACATTTTTGCAAATACTGAATGTCTATGTTAAGTAGAAAGCCACATAATCCTGTAGCACATGGGTGCCCAAGACATCGATGCTATTGCTGCCTGAACACAGCATTCTCTTCAGGTCTGGATTACCCTTCCAAGTTAATCACTCCCACTAGGTAGGTAGGTAGGTAGGTAGGAGAGGGAGAGAGAGAGGGAGCGCCGGACTGTGAAAAAGGGGGAGGTGGAGGGAGAGCAGCTTTCAGAGATGGAGCTGAAATAATTCAGAGAGGAGAGGGAGATAGAAAGTGGGCTGTCAGCCAATGGGCTGTGACAGTAGGGGTGGAGAGAGCAGACTTTCAGAAGTTGGGCTGTGAAAGGAGAGGTGGCCAGAGATAGAAACAGAGGCGAAAAAAGGGAAAGAAAAGGGATGTAAACATACTTGTCTTACTGGCAACTTATAGGTACTGTGACTGGTGCGGAGAGAAAGGAGCAGAGAGAGGAAGGGAAAGAGAGAAGTATGGAAGCAAAATAGTTAGACTAAAAAGCTGTTGCTAGGCTGCATTCTCCCTCCCTACCCTGTGATAGCTGCTGTGTCTCTGCTGCCACTGTGCTTTTTTCACAGCCTGGGAGAAGAGCTGTGTAGTTTCTGGAATGTGCCTGGCTTTTAACCCTGTGGAGTACATCTGCAGGACAGTTTGAGAGTATGTTTCAATATGGTATCTGTGCAATGTATGCCTAGCACTTTTAGGCATCATTTACTGGTGCACCTGAGCTTCCATTTGATATTTTTAATAATGGCCTTTATTAATATTATTGTGCCCCTTCCTCAGGTGCAACCCCGAAAGCTTGTGTGTTAATACTTCTGAAAATAAATTTGCTAAAGGCATTGCCTAGCTGAATTGGTGTGCTTCTTCCCTACTTTGGACTGTTGCAGTGTTGGGCCTGGAAGCGACCTGTGATATGGATGCAGCCAGTAACATGAAGTAAGTGGTGTGCGGCATATTCAAAAGTATTGCTGAATGTCTACAACACCCATGAATCAGTAAGCCCTGATACACAATCACACAATGTATTCTTTTAATACGGTAAAGCTCAGTGCATGGCTGTAATCATAATAGGAGCTTGATACAGGTATGGTATCGGATATCTAGAAACACAATATCCAGAAAGTTCTGAATTACAAGAAGGTAATCCCATAGACTCCATTATAATCAAATAATCCAACATTTTAAAACATATTTCCTCTTTCTCTGTAATAACTCTAAGATTGTGGGATCAACAATAGATACTTTATTCACTTTAAGGCAGTTTATTTACATACAGAGGTGACAATTTCAGGATATAAAACAAAAATAAATCCTGCCCACTGGGCGCTACCTTTACACATTTGGTGTGTTCCCTCACTAAACTGGGACCCTTGTGGACTACCAGTAAGAAAACCGTTGTATTGGGGGTCACCCCTGTTCACACATTTTCATAGTGTACAACAGTATGGTAAAGCTCATAGCATGGCTGAAGACATAAGGCAGGTTTGCTAGGGCACTTTGGACAATAGTAGCCTACATCTCGTGTAATACCCTTTTTGAGGCATACCTTGCAGGCTCTTTGGGCAGACTTTTCATTAAGTGTGGGTGGAATGTTGTCAATAAAATGCTTCCCAACCATTCGGGCAACATTATCATTATCAGGTATATCTGGTACCTCCTCCACATCTCCAAACAACAAGGCAGGGAGCAGCTGCAATTGGTATTTATAAAAGGACAACTTTGAGCAAGGAACTGCTGCTTTATAAACAACATATGAATTGTAAAGAGACATTTGAATCATATAAAATGCTGCTTTTTTGTACCAGGCATTGGTTTTTCCGGTGGCATCATAATTTTGGATTTGGTCAGTTTTATTAACACCACCAATATTTTTTATGTATTCTTTGCTACAGATTGGTTTACTTCTGTGGGGTCTATTGCCAGTTCTCTGTTCTACAATGGCTGACTCATCATGGATTGTTGTCAGCATATATTCAGTTTTGGTGTCACAATATTTTATGGCCAGGAGCTCACTGTTTCTTAGTGCATATGTTTCGCCATGCTTTAGATTTTTATTCAAAAGTGTCCTGGGCAAGCCTTTTCTCTTATGGCTTACTTTACCACAGGCTGGAGTGTCCAAACTATGTAGTGCTCTAAATAAGGGGATACTTGTATAGAAGTTATCCACATATAAGTGATAACCTCGGCCCAGAAGCGGTGTTAGGAGCTCCCAAACAATTTTGCCACTGTCAGTAAAATCAAGTGGACAACCGGGAGGATCTAAAGAGGAGTCATTTCCATCATAAATCATAAAGTTACTTGTGTATCCAGTCTTGCTTTCGCAGAGCTTGTAAATTTTTACACCATCACAGAAACGCTTTCTTGGGCTGTTCTGGCGGAACCCTAGGTGCCCTTTAAAAAACATAGGCGACTCATCTACCCAAATATTTTGGGAGGGGGTGTACACCTCTGCAAAGCACTTACACAAGCTCTCAATAAGGGGTCTCAATTTATGAAGCCGGTCATGACCAGGCTCATTAGGGGGAGCAGCTGTAGCATTATCATTAAAATGCAGAAACCGCAGTAAAATCTGATAACGGTTTCTAGGCATTACAGCAGAAAAGAGTGGGATGGAAATGACTGTAGTGGTATCCCAATAGGATGCCAAGTTGCCATCTGTGTGGAGGCCCATTGCTATTGTGAGTGCCAGAAATCTTTTCATCTCGTGTATATTAGTAGGATGCCATTCTTGAGCTTGTGAATATTCAGGTAATGGGCGGCTAGAAAGATACTGCTCAGCATATAAATTGGTGTAGAAGACCATATCCTGTAGGATGGCCTCTGTAACAAATACATGGAAAAAGTCCACAAGTTCAAAATTATTAGTATTCACCTTGATGCCTGGAACGGCAGTAAATAGGGGAATCTCAGGCGAATAATTTTGGGGAGGGACCCATGCAGCTTCTGCTTCAACTGCATCGGTACTTCTGACTTCATCCTCGGTTACTTTTTCATCTATCTGTACTTCTGATAAAATCAAGCTTTCACTAAAACTAGCCTCTGCTTTGTCAATTATATCACTGACACTACAACTAGTCTCCGCACTAACAGAGCCACTATCTTCAGGTTCTGACTCGTCTGTAGGCGAGTCTGTTTCAGAGTCAAAGGCCTCATACTCTGAATCGTAATCACTAAACTCCTCTGCGCTTGAATTCATCATACAAATCTTCTCAGCCTCTTCAGCACTATAAATCCTTTTGGCCATTATACACACTAGCACAAAAACGAACAGCCAACGAGCAAAGTGAAGCTGGGGAAAAAGCTAAATGTAACCTTTCAATAAATCAAGCAAGTTAAGAGTAAAGCAATGTAGACAAATACGAATAAAATATATAACTTTCTCAATAGAACTAATAATGCTCAATTAAAATACTGATCAAACACCAAATATAAAAGACTCGCTAGTCAAAATGGATAATATGGTTTATATACCAAAGTCTACTAATAAGTGTCAAAAAATACAAAAACGTAAATGTTTGTGTTTTTCTGTGGTGGGTTTATGTTCCTTAGGAAAGGCAAGCAGATCCAAAGTCCATCCGATCAAACTCCAGCCAGAAGACAAGACACAGATAAATGAATAAGGCAGTCATCAGCTGAAACGAAAGAAGCAACATAGTATTAAACAGGTTGTTCACCTTTAAATAAATATTTAGTATGATGCAGGGGTCCCTAACCTTTTTTACCCGTGAGCCACATTCAAAAATAAAAAAAAAGAGTTTGAGAGCAACACAAGCATGCAAAAACATCCTGGGTGCCAAATAAGGCCAATATGAACTGGCAGACTATAGGAGACTCTGTTTGGCAGTACACCTGGTTTTTATGTAACCAAAACTTGCCTCCAAGCCAGGAATTAAAAAATATTTGAGGCCACTGGGAGCAACATCCGAGGGGTTGGTGAGCTCGCGAGTTACTGGTTGAGGATCACGGATGTAGAGAGCGATATTCGGAAACCATTTGTAGTTGGTTTTCATTTTTTACTATTTGTGTTTTTTGAGTTAATTGTGCTGGGATCTCACTTAAAATAAAAAGGATTTGAATTTTTGGCAGAAGCATTGTAGTGAGTAAGCCTTTGTTTCTATTTGTTCGTGCATTGAAGAAAGCTCCATTTGCAGCATGGCTAACATTGAGCACCTCACACCACTATTAATTACTTACTGGAATTTAGCTAAGCGGAAAAGGTTTATTGGAATTTTTTTGAGTTAATTTTTTTGAGTTAATTAGCTTTCTATTGAACAGCTCTATAGTTTGCAACTTCAGCATCCTGGTTGCTAGGGTCCAAAATACCCTAGCAACCAAGAATAAGAGACTGGGCTATGAACAGGCGAAGCCTGGACAGAAAGAGGAGTAATAAAAAGTTGCAGTAACAATACATTTGTAGCATTACAGATAGGGTTGCCACCTTTTCTGGAAAAAATACCGGCCTTCCTATATTCTTGCCTTTTTTTCCTATTAATAACATTAGCATCAAGCATCAGTTTGAGCTGCCAGGTGGCAACCCTACTTACAGAACATTTGTTTTTTTTTATATGGAAAGAGTCAGAAGAAGGCAAATAATTCATGAACTCTAAAAAATAAATAATGAAGACCAATTGAAACTTGCATAGAATTATCCATTCTATAACAAACTAAAAGTTAACTTAAAGGTGAACCCCCCTTGCTCAATGTTTCTATTGGTTCAGTCAAAGAAACCCCATAATAATCTTACCAGGTTGGTTGGTTGCATAAGAGGTTGCGCAGATTGCACATGTAGCCCGTGAACGAAGTGTAACTTTGTTTCCTTTAAGCCCAGACAGTCAGAAGTTAGTACGATTCACTCTGCTTGTTGTATCACACGTGCACAGGACATAAAAGGGAACGCTGTAAAACCAGAGGCGAAACCACTGTTTACTGAACTCAGGGAAACAAAGAGGTTCAGATCCTACAGCGCGCAATTCAAACGAGCACAAATCAGCGTTTGGTTCCATTTACCACGCCCATAACTACGCACTACTAGCTGCGACAGGAAATGCGTAATTCCGGCTTCAAACTGATGACGTTTTGCGAGACGGAAAGTAACCGGAAGTAGAGCGGTAATAGCTTCCAAACGTGTAGTTGTTTTGGAGAAATGGGAGCGGCAGAGGCAGATAGGACACTGTTTGTCGGGAATTTGGACCCGAGAGCGACGGAGGAGCTGCTCTTCGAGTTATTTTTGCAGGTTAGTATCCGTGGCAGCTCTGCCTCTGTAGAAGGCCTCACTAAACACCATTATCATTTGTGCTGTGTAATGTTGTCACTCTTATGTAACCGGGATGTTTTTTCCCCTGAGTGCTTTTAGGAATCGCAGCTGATTATAGACTGAACGCATTAACCGTATGCGCCGATATTATTTCTCTTTTGCTGACTAACGTGTTTCTTGACTCTCAGGCAGGTCCTGCGATTAGTGTCAAAATCCCCAAGGATAAAGATGGAAAACCGAAGCAGTTTGCCTTTATCAATTTCAAACACGAAGAATCTGTTCCCTATGGAATGAGCCTGCTGAGTGGAACCAAACTCTTTGGAAGGCCTCTCAAAATACAATACAGATCAGGTACATTAGAAGCTTCACTTGTGATTGGCGACTACCATTGGATTTTAACCATGTTTTATGAATTATGATTAGCCACAATCTACCTCTGGCACTTGCTGTAAAGCTGGGACTTTGCACTGTAGTTGATCCCAGATTTTACCTTTGCTGGGGTACGTCGAGTAGCGCTGGGGTACGACGAGTAGCGCTGGGGTACGACGAGTAGCGCTGGGGTACGACGAGTAGCGCTGGGGTACCACGAGTAGCGCTGGGGTACCACGAGTAGAGCGAGTAGCGCTGGGGTACGACGAGTAGTGCGAGTAGCGCTGGGGTACGACGAGTAGTGCGAGTGGCGCTGGGGTACGACGAGTAGAGCTGGGGGTACCTTTGCATGAAAACAGCATCAATTCCAGGAAAATGAAAAATGCGGAAAATCACACAGATTGCCAGTGTTGGGAATAAAGAAAAGGCATCCATTCTAGGAAAAAGTACAATCGCAATTTTATTGAAATATGCTCAGTGAGTGACTGGCCAAAAATCTGTATTTTATTATCTTTCCCCGCATGCTTCTTATTGAAGTATTGCACACTCCACATGTGCCATCAAACATAGAAAAAAAATTGTAAACTTTCTCAGTGTGGTCCTGCTGTTTACATTAATTTACTATTTTTTTGATTTTTAAGATATCCGTAATTTTAGACTGCTAATACCAGTCTGTCTGCTTAACAGCTGTCTTTGAAGGTCAGAGCATCAGTGTGAGTCTTGTATTAACAGTCTAATACCAGTCTAATATCTAATAATAGAAAATTATTGTAAAAGTGTTCAGAGGACCACATTAAGTTTACAACAACTTCTTTTGTTTCCATTTATAGTGATTCTGATATAGGAATAGTGAACGAAACGTTCTGTATTTACTATTTAGCAAACTTTCTGTCGCTCTCCATGCATTGTGCTTTCTGCAGCAGGTAACTGTCACTTTTTAAATATTTCTTATAAAACTTACAAGTAGGATTTGCAAACTTAGTTTGGATTTGCAAACTTAGTTTGGATTTGCAAACTTAGTTTGGATTTGCAAATTTTGCTTAATGGAACACATTTTGACATATTCCTCATATAACACGTTTTAACAACACACAACTCCTATTTATTCCTCTTGAATAAGTTATTTTTAATCTCATGGCACTCAGAGTGGCTTCACATAATAAACCATTTGCCAATTCATGGTGTAAGGCTGCTCCCAGACAATATGCAGAGAATAACTAGTTTGTACAATAATCCATGCTGCCTAAAATAAAGGTTATCTTACCCCAAAAAATTAATTGGTGTAAATGTAATCTTTGCCTACTGAGCACTTTTGCAGTTTACATAATTTTATCTTTTTTAGTGGATTCTGAGATCTTGGCAGTTTTCAGCTCAACAGCTTTTGGAAGGTCCAGAGTGAAAGAGACCCTTACTGTCTGTGCACTTCCTGTATTTAGTTATTTATTATTTAATTGCTGACTCAATTGATCTCTGAAACGTCTAAAAGTAGAAAATTCAATTATTTTTTGTGTTCAGGTCCCCTTTAGATAATAAAGGGGTTTGTGTATATTTAGATGATAATGTTCCCATACACTAAATTATAAAGGTATTAGAAGTCACTGAGGAGGGATGGACAATTTAAATTTGCTCCTGTATCGGTTATACAATATTCTATGGTTCAAATGCATCACAATGAATAAAGATCACTCCCCATAAATATGCCCTGTGAGTGTTTTACTTGTTGAGATTTGTTTTATTTGTGAGGCTCCTTTGACTTTGCATTGTGAAGCTTGTAATAATTCATACTGTTACTGTTTCATTACTTCACAGGAGATGCAGGATTTAAAGGGGTTGTTCACCTTCCAAACACTTTTTTCAATGCAGTTGTTTTTAGATTATTCCCCAGAAATAAAGACTTTTTTCAATTACTTTCCATTATTTATTTTTTTACTGTTTTTTCAAAATCTAAGTTTAATGTCGTGTCCCTGGTGTCTGAGTCTGGCAGCTCAGTAAATCAGGTGCAGACTCTGATGTGTTACAATTTTGCAACGTTTAGTTGATACATTTCTCAGCCTCATCTCTGGACTATTATCAACTCGTGTATCAATTCTAACAGCTGCTCAACAGGGACAAAGATAAGAAATGTATCAACTAAATGTATTAATTTTGAAAAATTTTTACAGGGACTTTGTCATGAAGGCAGTTTCTGTATTGCTGAACTTTTTGCTATCCAAGAATTAGTGGAAGTTGGCTTGAGCAAAATGTTATATTTAAAGGAGAACTAACCCCCCCCCAGCAAAAGCCCCCTTAAACTTTTAGGCATTACCTCCCTCCCTGCAATGTGCATTAGTTTAAAAAGAAATCTTTATAAAAAAACTGACCCATAAATGCAGGGGGGGGGGGGTTAGTTCTCTTTAAAGGCAGTGATTTTTGTCTTTTCATTTACTTTATTCTTAAACGGTAAGGTACATGCCTGGCACAACCAGAGCTGTGGAGTTGGAAGCAATTTTGGGTATCTGCAGTCAGAGTAATGCTTCTATGAAAAAGTATATGGCAGAAGCAATTATGTGAGTTTTGGATTGTAATGAACAGCTATTCCACAGCGATATGGCAGGTTCAATTAATATAGAAGTTTTTTAAGGTTCGGTTCAGCATTACCAAAGGTAAAAAATGCCTTGTATGTTGTGTATGTAACTTTTTTTAATCAACATGGAAAATATGTTCGTATATTAAAGGAACAATAACACCAAAAAAATGAAAGTAATTAACATGTAATATACTGTTACCATGCACTGTTGAAACTAATCTGTTCATAAAGACCACTGTAGTTTATATAAACATGCTGCTGTGTAGCTATGGTGGCAGTCATTCAAGCTTGAAAAAAGAAGCAGATTTCATAGCCCTGTCCAATACAATGGTGTTTTATTTATTATATGCTATTTAATCTGTGTCTTTTCGCCTTAATTCCAACTTGAATGGCTGCCCCATGGGTGCACAGCAGCTTTTTTATATAAACTATTGTATTATTTAAGAAGCAAACATACCAGTTTTATCAGTATTATATTTTAATTACTTTGATACACTTTTAGTTGTTGGTGTTCCTTTAAAAACAGAGTTGAAGGTACTATAAACTGAGGAGTCAGTCATACGATATATGTACCTACTCCACAGCCATAGGTACAGGTATGGGATCCGTTATCCAAAAAGGTTTTCTCCCATAGAAAAATTATTTACGTTTTCTCTGTAGGAATAAAACTGTACCTTGTACTTGATCCAAAGTAGTCGAGTAGCATTTAGCTTAAAGGAATATACATTAATTGCTGCTTTCATTTTAGGAAGTAAACACATTCCACAAGATGGCAATAGTTCTCCTCATTCAACACACACGAATGGCAATGGAAGTCCAAATGGTTCATCACCAAATGGAAGCAGGTACAATTTTAGTTTATTTTAATACTGAATGTTAATTGAATAGTCTCTTTTCTTAATGAAGGGGTCCCAATACCCTTCACAAATTTAAATACATTAGGGATGCACCGAGTCGACATTTTTGGATTCTGCCGAACCCCCGAATCCTTTGTGAAAGATTCGGCCGAATACCGAACCGAATCTGCATATGCAAATTAGAGGTGGGAAGGGGAAACATTTTTTACTTCCTTGTTTTGTGAAAAAAAACACGTGATTTCTCTCCCTGACTCTAATTTACATATGCAAATTCGGATTTGTTTCGTCGGGGCAGAAGGATACGGCCGAATCCGAATCCTGCTTAAAAAGGCCGAATCCCGAACCAAATCCTGGATTTGGTGCATCCCTAAAATACAAATAGGAAAGGGAAAATGAGTAACCTTTTTATCACTATTAATATTAAACCTACTTATTAATTGTTTTGTTGGACTATTTGTAACTAAGCTTCCTGTGTTGACTTAGTCTTACACTTGGTTCTAAATAACAATAAGAAAGAATGGCGGAAACCGGTGAAGTGTATTACATTTAATATTTTAGTTCTTTCTGTTATTATCTTTCTAAGAACAAAACACATACCCCCATATAAGGTACTAAGTTTGCCCTGCAGCAAAAACCCTTAGCAACCAATAGGATATTTGCTTTTAAACAGGTGACCAGTGAATTCTACCTTCTGATTTGTTTGCTATGGGTTACTGCTCCTGGGCAAATTAAGTGCCTTTTGTTACATAACCCGCATAGCACGTTACCTTTTATAGATGTATTATATATTGTGCCTGTAGACATTTCATATCAAAGCACATTGAATCACAGTGTTTTTTTTTTTTTTTGTTTTGTTTTTTTTTTTTATTACATTGATCAACAGAGAAACATTTTCATGTTAATGTGAAAAGTGAAACCAGAAAACACCAACTTCTGGTGAATCAGTAATGTGATATTACCTAAAGCAGGAAGACAGAATAATTCAGAATATGTGTTTGAAAATTAATAGCCATGAGCCACGGATTGAATACTAAATATCCCAAGTACCATTAAATGATTAACTGGGAGTGAGTGTGGTTATGAGGGATTTAAAAATTATGAAAAATATGTTTAATCACATATTCAAATATAAGAAAAAACAAACATTTGGGGTTTGTTTTGGTTTGCTATTATTTCTTTATTTAGCTGAATCCAAAAATGACAACATTTTTTACATCCATAATATGACTTTCTGTTGCATCCTTATATAATTTGCATAACATGTTCTCAAATCCATATAACTGCTGTTCCATTTTCTTTCTGAATATTTACATTTTAATTGCAAAATCCTGCAGGTATGACAGAAATGGAGATTACATGAAATCTCCTGGACACTCTCCTGTTCAAAATGTGCAGAGATCATTTTCTTCACCAGATAATCTTCAGAGACAAGCCGTGGTGAGTTCTTCTAATGTGAAGCTGGCTTTTCACTCACATAGAAAATTGCATGCCCATAACGAGGAAATAATATGGCATGATTTCCATTTTTATATTAAACCGGTTTTAAATAATTCAGCATAGTTTTCTATATTTTGCAGCACTGAATTGAGTTGAGCACTATTTTATTTTACCAGTTGTTTTCCTTATATTGTACCTCACGCTCTTCTGCCTTGGGTTAGGTTATGCAGCACTATATTCAAGATTTATTAAATGTAAAACCACAAAAACTTTTATTACAAGAATTTGCCAAATAAAAGCTGTCAAAGTCAATGGGAACTGCACTTATTGGACTTTTTTGCTAGTAATCGTTAAAAGTTTTAGTGGTATTCATATTTAATTCGGATCTTTGAGCACTTTTTTATTTGTGCTTTTTATATTTGGTTCTTTTCATAAATTTAATGACATTTGCAGTTTTAGAGAAAGTGGGGCAAATTCACTAAACGGCGGAGTTGCGCCAATGATGGCTTCGCTGCACTTCGCCTGGCGAATTTTCGCCAGCGCTCCACAAATTCACTAAAATGCAAAGTTGCGCTCAGCGAAGCGAAAGGTAGTGAAGTTGCGCTAGCGAAAATTCACCAGGCAAAGCGAAGTTGCTCTAGCGAAGGGGAATTTGCAGACGACGGGAACTTAACGTTTGAATGGACGTATATGTTACAGCAAATACATAAAGCTACACAAGCCCAGGGAACCTTAATAAATGCAAATAGAGATGTTTTATTGCCCTACACATGTGCCCAGAATATAGTTTATGTGCCATATGTTATGAAAAGTAGGGGGGAAGCAGGGTACCCCAAAAAAAAAATTTTTTATCCTTTTGCAGCCTATCACCCATGAAAATGGAAAAGACGCCAGAGTTTTTTGGGACTTAGAAAAAGTTTTTTTTTTTTTTTGAAGTCCTATCTACTCTCTTGCACTTCGCCAGGTTTGAGCTGGCGAAGGCAAGTCCTGGCGTAAGAGGTAACGTTCAGTCAAATCAACTTCTTAGTGAATTTGCATAGTAACTATCTTTAGTAAAATTCGCCTGGCGTTAGAGTGTGAGTCTATCTCCTTCGCTAGCGTATTTTCGCAAGAGCCCATTACTAAATAGGCGAAGTATCGAACTTACTTAACGCTGACGAGTTTTTGCCAGCGTTCACCACTTCGCACCTTAGTGAATTCCCCCCCAGTGAGTTTAGTCGTGGTTACAAAAACCACTAAAATGAGATTGTTGATAAATATGCATCTGTATGTATGTAGATATCATACACATTAAGGATAAGATTTATCAAAATGTGAGATTAGAATTTACCACAGAAAATTCACCTAATTTCTATCTGCTCCTAAGGGATTTTCGAAGTGTATTAATCAATGTGCGTAAGTTAGAGTTCACCGTTTTATAAATACACCTCCCATAGGAATGAATAGAAATTGGGTGAGTTTTTCTGTGGTAAACTTCTCACATTTTGATAAATCTGCACCTAAAAGTTCTACTTTTTTTGGTTGGCCTTTCTTTAAAATGTTTTTAATCTTTTTCTCCAGATAAACAGTTTTATGTGGCAGCAGTCTCAGTACGGAATAGCATCACAAGCACAATCACAATCTAGCTCCTCTCCATCTTCGTCTCAAACGTATTATAATCAGTATAGCCAAAGTCCTCAACAGCCTTCAAGGCGATCTGATTCTTCTTCTTCTGCCCAGCGCAAAAGCAGAGAGCATGGCTCCCATCCATATATGAGCGACCATTACAGCCGGGAGACCCACCACAGGGGCCGTCATGAGGAGCACTATTATGAAGACCGAGCCTATGACAACAGGTGGCGTTCTTCAAGACACTGAATTTGAAAGAAGATATGCTTCAGTTTTACAAGAAACATTTTCAAACAAGCTCCATACTTAACTCAAAGAAGAAACCATCTTAGAAATGAAACTGAAGTTTTTCTGTGGTTTTATTTTACCACTCCTATCCTTTTAAAATTTTTACAAAATATTGTTTTTAAAAACCTGCATTACCAGTGACAATATTACATCTAGTCTGTTTGATAATTAAGCTCTCCAAAAAAAAAAAAAAAAGGTGTACAACAAAATATATCTATACTGAGCAATAATTTGTTAATCATATATATAATAAGGTCTGATGTTATAATGTCAAGGTTTGCAGGAAAGGCTTTTTTAATGTATTCTAGGTGTTTCCATATGCTTGTAAAAGATGAAATAGTTTTATTTTTTGTTATTTTGTCTTAAAAAAACAAAACACTTGTTATAAATTGGGGTTTGAGCTCTGTACCCATGAGCATTCAAATATGCACTTGTCATGCAGTGCAGTTTTGCTGGAACGCATACAAATATACCTTATGCCAAGCAAATGTTTTAAGTTTTGGTGTAGAGCCTAAGCCTGCTCAGATATGTTCCATCTAACTGAGTATAAAGACTCTATATTCCAATTTGATTTGTAGCCTGCAAGTTTTATTTTGTTTTTTTTTACCTAGGTGACCGTGTGTTTCTATTATCTGGATTAACATCTGGATTCCAGCAGATTACTACACCAGCAGGATATTCACTTATTTTTAAGTATAATTCAGCTCAGGATAGCATTTCATAACAGCTCTGGATTATTGAAATCGCTTAAGGGGAAAATATTATAAATTTGTATTTTTTTATGTCACATTTAGGAAGCTGAATTCTTTTCAAAGTATTTGGTACTTCTTTTCAAAGTATTCTTCCACTTCAAAACTTTCCCAGCATATGCCAGTTTTCGTATGCAGTTGGCTATTGTTTTGCACGGAGAAGAGTTGGAAGCATTTCATGTGGACATTTGACGATCCCACTCAAATTCATCAAATTGCACAGTGTAACAAAATGTGTTAAATAGACAGTATTGAAACACCATTAATGAGGAATGTTTTTCAAAAGGAATAATGTTGTAAGCATCCTTTTTTTTTTACAGAGAAAGCAACCTTATTGTATTCATTTTTAATAATTTGTTATGGATCCATTGTAAAGGTATATTTTGTGCATTGTTGGGACAAAAAAATTTTTTTTTAATATGGCTGATTGGAAAATGTTCTGTCACAAAATAATTTCAGGTAAATCACATGGAGACTACTTTTTTATTAATTTCAAGAAAAAAAGCCATAAATTACTCAGTTTCCTTACCTATCTGTTAATTATTTTGTAAAATGGATTTGCATGTAAGGGTGTTGTTCACTTTATATCCTCTTGTAATGTCAACCCTACGGTACCACCATAAAAAAAAAACTAGAAATGTGCAAATTTGTAATAATAAAGTCACCCTAAGGTTAATGGCAATTACTGTGTTGTCTTTGCCAGCATAAAAATGCAAATGAATGCAATCTGCATGTCCCTGCACTCATGGGGCAAATTTCAGCCAGAATATGATTGTGTTTACATTTTCTGATTGAAATTGACCAATTTGGGTAGTGACCAATGGATCACATTTATTCCAATTCAGTACACACGTAATGGTATGATATGGGACAAATCTGCCTATGGTGGGAAACATGCAGTGTGTGCCATTGGCCTAATACATGAGTAAGCACAGTATTTCTTTAGACAGTAATTATTTACGCATTAAGAGTCCAAATGGTACCCCTTCATTGTAAGGTAAAAGAAGTGTAACTTGTTTATTTGTGCAAACTGTGTTTTACATACTTTCCCATTTTGAAGACCTATTTTGTGTAATTTTCTTGAACATTTGGTGAGAATAAATCTTATCTGATGTCAAGTTAATTTTGTGCTTTTGCAGCAGTTTTTTTCTTTTGCAATAATCCCCTAATATAGACTGTTGGTTTTATTCAAAATGTGTGTCCCTCCGAGACTGGCTAAATAGCTATGACTATTCAATAGACTTAAGTTAACCATTACGGTAGGTGGAAAATACTGTTGACCCATGAGAAGCAGTCATGAGACCCTTGTGATGCAGAAATAAAATGGATATTTAGGATAGCAACATGTATGCTTTTCTAAACAGTGGCCATAAAAGTACATTAACACAACCTACATGATACTTACTCACTCACCGAACGGATGGATATTGTATGAGGAGCGTATACATACATTACATTGGTCTCCTTAGGGCTAGTCCTTGTAAAATGTATTTCCTAGTGAGTGGGTTTTTTTCCATTCTGATGAATGAGAAGCAGCTGTCTTTAAAGATGTTAATTGTGGTCTCTCCTTAAGAGAGCATCTACATCTTAAAGGAGAACTGTCACCCTAAGGGGCCAATTCACTAAGGGTCGAATATTGAGGGTGAATTAACCCTCGATATTCGACTAGGAACTAAAATCCTCGACTTCGAATATCGAAGTCGAAGGATTTAGCGCAGATAGTTAGATCGAAGGATAATTCCTTCGATCGAACGATTAAATCCTTTGAATCGAACGATTCGAAGGATTTAAATCCAACGATCGAAGGAATATCCTTCGATGAAAAAAAAAAGTTAGCCAAGCCTATGGGGACCTTCCCCATAGGCTAACATTGACTTCGGTAGCTTTTAGATGGCGAACTAGGGGGTCGAAGTTTTTTTTAAAGAGACAGTACTTCGACTATCGAATAGTCAAACGATTTTTACTTCGAATCCTTTGATAGTCGTAGTCGAAGGTCGAAGTAGCCCAAAAAAAACTTCGAAATTCAAAGTTTTTTAACTTCGAATCCTTCACTCGAAGTTAGTGAATCGGCCCCTAAGTATACAGTCCAAATCATTTTCTCATGTGTTGAGCAATTAAACTTTACTTGCACTATATGCTTTATTTAAATGTTGACAATGGCAGAAAGCAAGCAGGTGCCATTTTGTGGACACTTAAGCTTTTCATCATTCCAAAATTGTATGTACAGGTATATTCCAGAATGGGGGACCTGATGCCCTTTGAACATGCTACAAAATGACAGACCATGAAAAGAGAGGAGAAATACAAGCAGTGCAGGGACATCTAAGAAGCGCAGAATGGAAAGTGAAAATGATTGCTATGCTAGAGGCATAGCATTCATAAAAATATACTTTTTAATAGGGATTAACCCAATGCAGGATTTGGTTCGGGATTCAGCCGAATCCCAAACCTGCTGATAAAGGCCGAATCCTGGATTCGGTGCATCCCGATTAAAAAGTATATTTTTTATGACTAAAGATGAAGCAGGGTTTTACATATGAGCTGATTTATGCAATATATTTGTAGAGCGAAATCCTGCATGTACGTAGAGAGACATGATGTCTGGTGATTTTAATAGAGTGAGCTTAAAGAGCATGTAAAGGCAAAAAAATAAAATCCCATTTTTACTTTCTTCAATGAAAAAGAAACCTATCTTCAATATACTTTAATTAAAAAATTTGTACAGTTTTTATAAGAAACCTGACTGTATGCAGTGAAATTCCCCCTTCATTTACTGCTGTAGATAGGAATTGTCAGACGGTCCCTAACTGCTGAGCAGGGAAACAATCATACTTATGAACAGCAGGGGGAGCCCCCGCCTTACTTCCCAGCCATGCAGAACTCAAGCAGCTTTGTTTATGAGGATTCCTAAGCAGCCCAGACCACACTGAGCATGTGCACAGTTCATGTTTATATTTAGTTTACAAAATATAGCATTTCTAGCCTTATTCTATTTTAGACTTTACATGCCGGTTTTAAAAAGCTTGGTTTCCAGCTCACTGTGTTGCCTGTAAGAGGAGATGGGAGCTGCTAAGAGATTGATGTGATTAGAAGTCACAGTGTACTGAACAGGTGAATACCTTTGGTGTGTTTGTACATTAGGGTCAGGATAACTGACTGCCGTGTTAGAAAGTGAAACTGTGTGTTAGCCTCCAGACAGGAGTAGGATTTTATTTTGTGTTTTATTTTGTTTTGTGCAAGCTACTGTTTGTAGTGATGTGCGGGTCGGGATTTCCCCAAACCAGAGCCATCCTCCCTCCACCTGTGCCTGCCCGAGCCCAACTTCCGGGTTCCTTTTATACTGTAGGCCTGCGCTGCCCCACCCCGCTGATGATGTCACACAAGGGTTGCATTTGAAGTGGGCGGGTTCGGGCCAACCCCCACTCCTCCTCGAGGGCCACCTGCTTAGAGGGGTGCGAGGTCGTCCCGGGTCCCGCAGGTCCCTAAGGAGATAGACCGATTTGCAGGGGGGCCATACACTGTTGTGTCATTGCTCATGAACAACTACTAGACATTCCTATTAACCTGTTTATCAGGGAAATAAACCCAGTTGTAGAGAGATCCAGTGACTTTCATGGCTACATTTAGTATTTTCCAAGAACTAAATGTAGGAGTTATTGATGCTTGGGACATAACTGTTGCCTCAGGGTCATTAGCTGTTCTTCCATCAACATTCATTATTACTAAAAGCTAAATAAACATGTTGTTGGAGTATTTGTGTCATCATTATACATTTAAATTATTTGCTCACACTGCTGCTAAGCAGTCTGTTGCGAAGTCCCAGTTTATACCTTCTCTCCTAATTCCCCATTTGAAAAATCAAATTACTAACAATGATAAATTAAAAATTGACAAGTATTCTCTCAAATACCCATGATAAATTCTTTAAAACATGAGAACCATGAGCCTCTTAGGTTTGCATAAAGAGATTGTCCTAGCCCTCATTTTCCGTGTAATTATTAACTAAGGTGTTGGGAATGTATTTTGGTTTTGTATGTTCATGTCTAACTTCATTGGGTGTTTTCATATATACTCTTTTATACAGTTATTACCATCATGGATGCCTCCTACTTCATTTATTTTTCTCTAAAACTCTAGATCTGACCAGAAATAACATGTTTTGTTATTGTTGCTTAGAAAATAGTTTTTATTTATCATACCCATTTTTCTTTACCATTAATGATGATAATATATTAAGCCAATAGATTCCGAATAGCCATATCTCTCTCTACGGTGCTTTGTTCCGATGCTAAAACTTCCCCTGAAACGGAGCTGTTTAAGGAGAAGTAAAGTCGTTTAGCAGTTGGCGGCAGGGCTGCCATTAGAAATCACAGGGCCCCGTACAACAAAATTTTAGAGGCCCCCTGGACCCCGCCCACTCCAGCCACCAAGCCCCACTCCAGATCCCGCCCACACCACAGTTAAAAGACCACACAAACATCAGCGCTAAAACTGTAAACGCCCCCACACACAAGTAATAAAAAGCCAGTGATGGTCAGGGCCCCCCTATAAGTTAAAAAACAAATTGGTGCCAGGGCCCCCCTTACAAGGCCTTAAAAAAACAGAAAATACATTTTGTGCATAGGTGGCCTTTCCATAAATCCGGGCCTAAGGACAGGGCTGGCCTGCGCCTTTTGATGCTGAACTCTATTCCTGTTCCCCATTGAACAATTGCTTAGTAGGTGAGCACTAAATGGAAAATTAAATGACCTCTTATGTGTTTGCCTCCTGACATGAGGACAAGCTGTAACCTCCAATTTAGTTCTGTGGTTACTTGAAAAAGATACAAAATGAGCCTCATTGAATTTGCCAATACTTCATCTGCCCATCTCTAACTAGATTAATTCTAATTATATATCTTATAAAAACATTATTCAAAATGATATGAATGATGCCATTTCCAAAAGTGTTCTGTTTAAATAGTCAGTTCATTCTTCCTTAATTTGCTGTTCTCTAATAATAGGACAATGCTTTTCGCACTACCATAAACATATTTTGATGGTTTATTTACCTTATTGTATTACTATGGTAGGAAGAAAGTTACATTTTTAAAAAGGATCATATTAAAATACTATATAATATTTACTAACATTTAGTTGAAACAATTCCTTTCATCAGTATAGCACCTATATCAGTAGATATGTGGACCTTTGGAGATGGATAAACTCTAAGAAGAGATCTTTTTCTTGCTGCTGCTCTTCCCTCCCATTAGACAATAAGATGAACTGATCAAACAATGGGAATCATTATAGCTGCAAAAAAGTTAAATATTAATAAAGGTTTAACCAATGGACATAAATAAATAGCTGTACAGGTTCTTGTGGTATTCCCAGGATAGATGTGTCCTCCAAATCCCAAAACAGATATGAAAAAGAAGAGACAAGAAAAAAGAAGCCATTTGTAATATATTGATCATATTTTTCTTACTGTTAAGGGTAAGGTTTAGCAAAATATTTCACAAAAAAACACCCATAGACTCAATTGTATAGTAAAAAAATGTTGCACAGTTCAAAAAAAGTTGCGGGATAAAACACCCACTGACTTCACTGCCTTTTGTGAATTGTGAGGATGTTATGCCATCTTAATTATACTTGTGTATAAGAATGAGGTTTATTAAATATAAGTATATTGTTTGAATTATGTTTAACAGAAAAATAACAGGCCTAGTTTTTACATCATAAAGATTGTAACCTTAGGTTTTGGAGGACAGCTGTTTGGCTTGTAATGTACTTGCTGAGATGTTATCATAATAGTCCATAACATATGTCTCAAGTCCCCCAAAAATGTTCCATACAAGATTATCATCTGAGACCAGACGACCTGGCTTCCCCTGCCTTCCACTGGCTAAAATGTAAATTGCCTGGGGGCAGGCACACAGAACATTTTGTTTTCCGAAGTCGCCCGAAGTTTCCTCGTGAGGCAATTACGGGCAACTTCGGAAAACCCAGGCGATTTTAGATTTTAGCTGGCAGAAGCCAGATCGGGGAGATTAGTCGCCGCGAAGAAAAGGAGATTTGTCGCCCGGCGACTAATCTCCCCGAATCTGCCCGTGTGGCCAGACTTTAAAATAAAAAAGGACTTAACCTCTGATTGGTCAGAACTTAAAGGAACAGTAACACTAAAAAATTGTGTTTTCAAGTAATGAAAATATCATGTAGTGTTGCCCTGCACTGGTAAAACTGATGTTTTTGCTTTAGAAACACTACTATAGTTCATATAAACAAGCTGCTGAGTAGCAATTGCAGAAGTTGAAAAAAGGCTATATGGCACAGGAAAATAATGGATAACCGATAACTATGTTCTACAGAACTTATTTGCTGTATTACTTTATTACTTGAGCCTTTTCTCCTTTGAATGGCTACCCCATGGCTGAACAGCATCTTATTTATATAAACAATAGTAGTGTTTCTGAAGCAAACACAGCAGCTTTACTAGTGCAGTGCAACACTGCATTATCATTTTATTACTTTTTATGATTTTTTTCATAACATTTTTTGATGTTACTGGTCCTTTAAGCTTTTGGAAGTACAACATGTGTCTCACATGAGACCGCCCGCATGGATAAACCTCATCTGATTTCGTTATCTCCTAAATCTAGGTGCCATTATTTCATGGAGGAGATTTTCCTCGGTAGATAAAAGAGACTGGTGTCCTTACAGGATTTTCAACAAAGCCAAATGTGTCAGATTCGCCCATCACTAAGGGCAATGACACACAGAGAGTTTTGTTGAATGCTCTAGCTCTAAAAATTCACTACAGTGTGCAACACATCTCCCAGGAACTGCCTTGCCATTCACTAACTTTGTAATTGTAAATAACATTACTTGCCATGATTCAGCTTTTAAAGTTATGTAATTTACTTGTGCCAATTAAGGGTTATTGAACGGCAAAGCATTTTTGGGCAGATTTGTCGCCTACATTAGCAAATTTAAAACAGAGATAACAAATGTCATTGTTTTAAGAGATACAACCTTTGGTTTCTCCAAACCATGTCAGGCTGCATTACTACTAATGCAGATGGGTGTGCTGACTTCTCTATGCAGTGGGAGCCTAACATGATGCCTAACAGTGACCCCATGCTTAGGTGCCATGGATACTTGATACTGAGTATCTGCCGCATATAGAAGACAAATAACAATACAACAATAGCCTCCAACTGTTTTAACAGTGCTTGGGCATATAGAGAACATATTTACGTACATATGTACCAGAAAGCCCCGAATTACAGGAAGGCCGTCTCCCACAGACTCCATTTTAACCAAATAATTCAGTTTTTTTTAAAAAATGATTTCCTACCTTGTACTTGATCCTAAGATATAATTAATCATTTTTGGAGGCAAAACAATCCTATTGAACATAATTATATATTACTGATCTAAAGTAGAATTAAGGTATGGAAATTACAGAAAGACCCCTTATCCGTAAAAACCCAGGACCAAAGAAATCTGGATAACAGGTCCCAGGTCCCATAATCTACCTATACGCAAATAATTGCAAATATAACAAAAGAAATACACATTTAGCATTGAAATGTCCCTACAGTTTATTTCATTGTAAACTTTAATTGAACATTTCACATTTTAAAAATACCTACTTGAATGTGGTGTAATTCTTTAGTAAGACATTTTATTTCAATCAATGCCAACTGCACTAAACAAGGCACAATATTTTTTTGTTAGCAGTTTTGCACTGTGTTTGCAAAGCTTATCTTTATGCACAAAGGAAAACATATTTGCGCAGAGGAAAAATCTTTCACATTGCAGATTTTTCCAAGTCTTACTTATATCAGATTTTAACCCATTCAGTGGAAAAAAAGCTTGAATACATAGATAGTAAAAATACTTATTTTATGCATTTTATTAATTACTCACTCATTCTACTATTCTAAGTTTACTAGTTTTGTACAGCTTTTTACTTACATTTTTAGTTGTGCATACACAACAAATAGCATGCATAAACGTTTTAGTCAAGATCAAATGATAGTTATTCGCTTCAGGTTTTTTGACACTGACATAAGTTGGAAGCACTGCAGGTCCCTCGAAATTAGGTCCAACTCTAAAAAAGTGGCAACCACCTAGTAAACCTGTTGGGTTGTAGGCGGTGGTTTAATTACTTCTAAGAGTACTGTAGCAGCCCAAACTTATCAGTATGAGAACAGCTTTAATTCGTTAATTAACAAATGTAAGTCATGAATAAATCAATTTCATTCTGAATATATTCTGGAGGGGGGTGGGCATTTTTTGCATCAAATGCAGTTGTCATGTCCCATCCATTTACAAATCCTACATTTAGATCTTTAAAAATTAGTTGAAATGCAAAGTAGTGAACAAGGCCATGAAAATCTGATTTTATTTCATGATTATCACTTGCCATGATGTTCTCTGCTTTAATTATAACCTTGGTTTCAGGACTTCTTCGGAAAAGACGCACTACTGCCCTTCGTATGTTGATGAGTCTCTTGATGTAGTGGTGAACTGGAAAAGGCCTAAAATGACAACCTATATTAAGGACAACCACTGTTTTGTTATGTCCTCCAATGAAGTCAATTTCTCTTGGGATGGTACGGTCCTCTCTGCAAGATTGGTATGAACTGCTTATAAATGGGTTGCCATGTCTTTTCCAGCTTATCCTCATATTCCGCTTTAGGTCAATGCCCCAAATCTTTTGTGCCCAGCCACTTTCATAAAGGTTCAAAATTGTCATTTCTAAAGAAAAGAAAAAAAAAATATTTTTAGTGCATACATTTTCCATGGAAAAATTGCAAAAATGCCTTCCTGTCTCTGAAACAGCATTAAATAATCCAAAATTGCTTATATACAGCATTATTTAGCTTTTAAAGAAAATGCATTTTACTGGTTTTGGTGCCAATATGGCTAGTCACAAACTGTGGGTGGGGGGGCGTTTGCCATCTCCTAACATTACATACCAGCACATTAAAGTCACATGACAGCAATTAATTTAGATGCATGCTACATCTAAATTAATGATTGCTATATCATTCTTAATTCTTTTGAGTTTTGTTTATCATTGGCTGAGCTTTCAAAGAAGCAACTTCCTTTTAATATAAAACATGCCTTATGGAAACAGTAGTATTTTAGCAGTGACAATGTTTATTGGATTAACAGACAATATGCAAAATGCATTATAACAAAATTAGACAGGTGCATAAATCTGGGCACCCCAACAGAGATATTGCATTAATACTTAGTTGAGCCTCCTTTTGCAAATGTAACAGCCTCTAGATGCCTCCTATAGGCTTTGATAAGTCTCTGGATTCTAGATAGCGGTATTTGTGACCATTTGTCCTTACAAAATCTCTCCAGTTCAGTTAAATTTGATGGCTGCCGAGCATGGAAAGCCTGCTTCAGATCATCCTATAGATTTTTGATGATATTCAAGTCGGGGGACTGTGACAGCCATTCTAGAATATTGTACTTCTCCCTCTGCATAAAAGTGTGTTTAGGGTCATTGCTGGAATATCCAACCCCTGCGTAACTTCAACTTTGTGACTGATGCTTGAACATTATCCTGAAGAATTTGTTTATATTGGGTTGAATTCATCCGACCCTCGACTTTAACAAGGGCCCCAGTCCCTGAACTAGCCACACAGCCCCACAGCATGACGGGACCTCCACCAAATTTGAGTACATCCTACAGTAGGTAGGCTGTGTTTTTCTTGGAATGCGGTGCTGTTCTTCTGCAATGCAAAGCGCTTTGTTATGACCCAATAACTCAATTTTTGTCTCATCAGTCCAAAGCACTTTGTTCCAAAATGACTGTAGCTCATCTAAATGAGCTTTTGGATACAACAAGTTGTTTGTGGAGTGAGTGCAGAAAGGGCTTCTTTCTCATCACCCTGCCATACAGATGTTCTTTGTGCAAATTGCACTGAACAATGTACAGATACACCATCTGCAGCAAGATGTTCTTGCAGGTCTTTGGAGGTGATCTTTGGGTTGTCTGTAACATTCTCACAATCCTCTGCATGTGCCGCTCCTGCCAGACTTGGGTTTTACAGCAACTGTGCCTGTGGCCTTTCATTTCCTGATTACATTTCTTACACTTGAAACAGACAGTTTAAACCTCTGAGATAGATTTTTGTAGCCTTCACGTAAACCATGATACTGAACAATCTTTGTTTTCAGATCTTTTGAGAATTGCTTTGAGGATTCCATGCTGTCACTCTTCAGAGTCAAACAGAAGCACAACTTGCAATTGGCCACCTTAAATACCTTTCTCATGATTGGACACACCTGTCTATGAAGTTCAAGGCTTAACAACCTACTCCAACCAATTTAGTGTTGCCAGTAATCAGTATTGAGCAGTTACATGCATTCAAATTAGCAAAATTACAAGGGTACCCACAGCCAGTTTTTCACATTTTATTTAATTTGATATAACTGAATACTGCTTCACTAAAAATCTCTGTTCAGAAAACACCCCAGTGCTCAAATGTTCATGGGAATTGAAAGACATACCACTGTTATCTTTTTTGTTGAAAGTGGTGTAAATTATTATGCAGGCTGAGGGGTTCCCAAACTTTTTCATATGACTGTATATATGGAACTCTGAGTACTGAATTAGCAGTTTTGTCACAATCACAAATTCAAAACTACTGTATTTAATAGTCAGCATCTTTTTCCCTATTGAATTTTACTATGGCACTTGCAAATTCAGCACTTACCATTCAATATACTTTTTAAGTATATCATCCACAGACGCAGAGTTGAATCTCCCAGTATGTATATAACCTTTCCTGCCATGCATGTATTTAGTTCTTCCAAGTTGTGATTAGTCTTCATGCTGCAAGCATGTGGTATCCACACATTATTCATAAAATGTCCACTGGGATATTCCAATTTCATTCCAATTCTACATCTCTGACTGTTTTTTCTGTCTGAATTATCTTTGAGAAAAGGAAATTATATTTAAGTAAACAGAATGATATACAGTATCCAGTTGAATTGAATTGAATAGTTTAAAGGAAATTGTCTTTCTGAGTTTTCTTAAAAACATTTCACCATTCATACAAGTAAATTCAGTTCAAATGAGTGACGGGGAATTTTTAAAGGAACAGTAACATCAAAAATGACAGTGAATAAATAATGTAGTGTTGCCCTGCACTGGTAAAACTTGGGTGTTTTCTTCAGTAAGACTGTTATAGTTTATATAAACAAGCTACTGTGTTGCCACTGGGGGACAGCCATTCAAGCACAAGACAAATAGTAGATAACCGATTAAGCTATGTAGAATCACATTGTAAACCACAAGGCGTATGTTATCAGCTCTTTAACCTGTGCCTCTTCTCCTTTTAATGGCTGCCCTCACAGTTACCCAGAAGCTTTTTTATGTATACTATGGTATAGTTGCAGAATAAAAACTAGTTTTATCTGTGCAGGGCAACACTACATTATATTTTAATTAATTTAATACACTTTTATTTGTTGGTGTTACTGTTCCTAAAACCCTTAAGGTTAGTACAGTCATGGACATCCAATCACAATGGTTTCATTGAATTTATTCAGGTAGGAGTATACGGTAACTCAAAGGGGTGTAAATATGTAAATACCCACAATGGTACCATGATTCTCATTTAGGGAGGTGCTAATTTTCCAATGTATGCAAATGGAAGTGTGAATTGTTTTGCAAAACTGCCAAGGTAAGGTTTTTTAAAGCAGCATTGTATGTTGGCGACAAGCGGTGTCACAGGCCACCTCCTTTGTTCAAGGATGTTTTTTCCAGTTTGGCATAAATGACCTCCTTCACACCATCTGTCTTCTCAGTCCAAAATTTGTACATTGCTGTCCTGGTTTGAAAGAGGCGTAAAGGAGGCTATTTCTGTCAATCGGTACTGGCATCCTAAGCAAATTGTGCATAGTGAAAGACAGTTGGTAGTGGCACCTATAGTTTATTATACAGAGAGAGGCATACACAGGCCCGGATTTGCGGCAAGGCCGCATAGGCCCGGGCCTAGGACGGCAAAAAAATAGGGGCGGCATGCCGCCCAGCCGCACTATGGGGACGCGTGCGTCCCCATTCAATTAAAGCAGCTGCGCCGGCGAAAAAACGCAGGCGCGCTGGGGAGGTGAGGTGGGCGCTAGGACCGCGCGGCCGCCTGGTCGGACCGCGCGGCCTAGGGGAGCCGCACATTGAAATCCGGCGCTGGGCATACATTATATTCATAAGCTATATCACATATTATATACATAACAACCAAGATGCAAGAAACTATGCAGTGGCTGCTGTCTAACCAGCAAGCGAGAAATCTGATCTGTGACTAACTAAGATAACACATTCAAACTGGTGACACTAAATTAGGGATGCACCGAATTAGGGAAATTGCGTGACTTTGTCACAAAACAAAGAAGTCAAAAATGGTTTCCCCTTCTCACCACTAATTTGTATATGCAAATTAGGGTTCAGATTCAGTTCGGGATTCAGCTGAATCTTTTGCAAAGGATTCGGGGGTTTGGTCAAATCCAAAATAGTGGATTCAGTGTATCCCTACACTAAATGGATATCCTTCCTGCAGATGTATCGGGACAATACTGTGCAATAATGGAATCCACCAAGTAACTCAGGGCCCATATTATGGGTGTATAGAATTAGCAGCCATTAGTCTGCCAGTCCTTTGGAGGGAGAGTCATATTGTGCCCTTTCATTAGCAAAACAGTAATAACTGAAATGTGTTCAAACTTTTATAGCCTGGCAAATTTTGTAAAATAAATATGGTAATTAGGGGGTGTGGCCACAAAAATGGGCATAGTCCAACTCTTTTGGTACCTCTTTCTATTTCCAAAATGTTGGGAGGTATGCAATACTGTCAAGTCACTTTACTGAACCAATAAGAACAAAGCTTACTGCCATATAACAAACAAGATGAAAAGTTGCCAGCTCTGCTCCACATGGCTGCACCATCCCTAAGGCATAGGATACTATCTGGCCTGCTATAGAGGGCGCCCTCTAATGTCCCCTGTGCTGCATAGCAATAAACATGAACAAACCTTTCCTAAAAAGGCTGCTGTTAAATACAACAGGTTCTTAATTTGAAGTGCTTACAAATGGCTGAGAAATACAACGATGCACTGTTAATCATTCCAGAGAAAGAAAAGTATGCAAAACATAGATATGATAGTTTTAGGTAATATGGCTATTCTTATTGTAGTAACCTGCTTGTGTGGACATTTTGTTTAAGGGCATTTCTGCTGTTTTGCCATTGTCTTAGGATTCATTTTCCTGTTCCTGTTTCCCTCTTCCTGTCTAAGCTGAGATGAAGCAGGCCACACCTACCTGCCATGTTGTAATAAATGTACCAGAAGTTACTCTGTTTGTCTGGCTGTTTTGGCTGAACTAACAGCACAATTATTTAATCCACTACCAGCCAAGCAGTTCATCAGATTTATTTTCTTGCAACCTTAAACCATCATTATATCAGGCAGTAATAAGCTTGTATATGATTGTTAGGCTCCAATGTCTCCTTCTAGCTGTAATCTTGCACCAGTTAGCTTTTAGCAGTCTCTTAATAATGTGCTTAGCTATGGTTCAACTACTACTTCTATAGCAGGCCAGATAGTATCCTTTGCCTTAGGAATGATGCAGCCATGTGGAGCAGAGCTGGCAATTTTTCATCTTGTTTGTTATTTGGCAATGAGCTTTGTTCTTATTGGTTCAGTAAAGTGACCGACAGTGTTGTTTCACAGAATGGATATTTTATCTGTCTTGTGAAACCGAGTTTTCATTTTCTTGAAAGAATGAATCCTGTACTATAAAATCTTGCTTTCTGTCACAAACATCTATTTTGTAATTAAACTCTAGCTTGGCATGAACTAGTTCGTCGAAAAATGTAATATACTATTTAAAATGCCCTTGTGGTAAGGGGTATGTAGGAAAAACCAACAGGATGATAAGATTAAGGTTGAATGAGCACCATAGTTCCATCCGGAATGCACACTCTAAAATTACATCAGTAAGCCAGCATTGGGCAGAATGTAAACACAATGTATCTCAATTACGCTGGCAAGTGCTGGAAGAGGTCAAAGCAAGTTATATTAATATAGATTAAAAAATGACTACAAAGAGAGCGCTTTTGGATTTGGAAACTTGACACATTATCCTCCAAGGGAATAAATGAAAATTAGGGATTGAACTGCTTTTTATAGTGATACATTTTGTAACGTAGTTTAAAGCAATTGATAAGAATATTTGCTACTTTGTAAACTTAGCTCCAGACAACTGATAAGAGCATTTTTTCTTGCAGCTATAGAGAAATGTAGAAACCTGCAAGGTGCCAATGATTTAGAGACATCTCCTGCTTATACGTATCCTAGTCAGTGAGTAACTAACAATAATCATTTAGAACATTTTATTGTCTATATGGATGTACATATGTGATATGATGGTTGTGGTACACTATTAAGAAGTGAATTTATGTAACTATGACAAAAAAATATTTTAAAGTATTTTTTAAAAAAATGTTGCTATATATTTAAAAAAAATTGCTTCTGTGCGGATGAAGGGTGAAGGGGACAACGAACCGACTGCTACTGGAACCTTTGGATTTCGTCTGACCAACAATGCCTAGTATTCCGGATCCGGGGAACTTGCACAAAGAAACACCAACGAGTGGATCAGAATAACAAGTTCCGTTTATTGTAGTCCAAACATAGGCTTATATAGGGTATAAGCAAAGACATCCTAATATAGTGACGTATTAGCAAAGTATATGTCTTGTAATAGGTTCAGCATTCAGGATTGGAAAGAGAGAAATAACAGACAAATATGTGCGTGCGTATTAGCTGAGATATTTTGGCTAAGGCAAGCTGATAACATTGTTTATGGTACATGATGATACTTATGCAAGGTTGTCCAAGAAGAGACAGCACAGGGTCGTACAGGAAAACAAGTACAGAGGCCTACAAGGGTCGGCACGTAGGCATGTAACCCTTCAACCCCCTCTTTGATCATAACATGATCATCTAATGTGAAAAAGACATATGAGAATGTATTTTCTTCAACTGAGAATTTTCTGAAGTACGTATCATAGAGCGGATACACTTCCTAAAAGAACAGGAAAGATATAAATTGAAAATAACAAGAAGAACAAGAATGACTGTAACAATAACAAGGGGATAAATAATAGAATGCATGATAGCAGAACCAGTAGGTGACCAACCAGTAAACACATCATACCAATGGTGTTGTAAATCATCTTGTAACTGAGAACCTAAAGAAATTAATCTGTGTTTGGTAGCAACAGTTTTAACAACAGTATCATACAATTTATCAGTGTGTTTGCGATATGCAGCAACAGTGTCAGTATGATGATGAATAAGTGAATGACACAGAGAAACAGGGAGTTGATAATTAGCAATAAGTAAAATTAACCTAAACTATAAACTCACCTAAATGCAAATAACCGTATTGAGACTACTATGCTCTGAAGAGGGGCTAGGCCTGTCTTCAAAACCAAGAACTCATTCTTGACCAGCAGAATTAACACAACTACATGCTGGAGAGTTCCTAATCCATCCCAATCTTGTTATTTGCCTAACTATACAAACTTCTTCATTTAAAAAGAATTATCATGAAGTAGTACATATCTAATTCAACCAACACCCAAAAGATTCCATGCCATGTATTTTGAAATATTGCGTTTAGTAAACATCTCTTTATCCATGTTCCAGTGCCGTTTAGAAAAGATGGTTTGAATAAAGGCATCTGCAAAGGTATTGTCCCAATTATAGTTCTTAGAAGTGATGAACTTAGTATACTTGCATCTCCATGATATAGTCGTGTTTGCGTAGAGACAGGTGTCATCAAACTTTTTCTTTAAAGTGCTTTGGAAAGAGACATGGAAAAGATGTCCGGAATTAAAGGGAACTGTGAAATAAGAATGGTTCCCATCTATCACCGATTTTGAATTATCAATAAAGAGTGTTCATTTGAAATCATCATCATCATAAACATGTAGCAAGAAAAACGATTGCCAAAATCTTCCACATGCTCAGTTGTTCTATAGAAGTAAACAAATTATAATGTTAGAAACTACTTTTATAAAGAATTTCAGAGTCAGGATCTCGAATCCTGATACGGTAGATGTGTTTAGCCTTAGGTTTGTACTTTGAGAAATTATAAACACAGTAAGTTTATAAAGGGCATAAAATTATAGCAATATAATGAAAACCATGAACAAGAAAACAATATCTTGCTTAAGTAAAACTAAATATATTACTGAATTGGAAACCTTTAAAAGGGTTCCACCCCTTATGCCTAATTGCCCTTGCTTCATATTGTAACTCTTTAATCTTATTTACAATTCCACAAAAAATATTAAACTTTACTATGGTAAACAATTCTCTTAAAAAGATTGTGGCGTGATATTAAAAAAAATTGCTGTTACATTATCCTAATCTACAATTGCTATGGCAGGAGCTGAAGTAGCAATAATACAGGTACCATAGCTATTCTCTGGTAACTAAACATAAGCCCATGTACGACATATAAAGTAGTAGGTAGATTTCTATGTTATTAATCCATAAATAGCTAATTTTATTTTAGAATAGAATAGGTTCCAACACTCTATACTTTTCTTAAAGTTAGTATCTTTCAAATTAACAGTTGTTTTATAAATACCATCTTCTGCTTGTTGCTAAATTCATTAGCTTCATCTTTAGTTGCCTGTAAAAACACACTTAGACCAATCATTATTTCCATGTGTCATTTAAACATGTTTAATGCTTTAATAATGCTATTTTCCAAGCCGTATATAAATAATAATTGTTATTGTTAAACTAATGTATGAGCAGAAATTGGGAAAACTACCATGGGTAGTCCCATTGAATTAGCTGGCCTAATGCCAAACACCCAACAATTAGTTTTATTTGCTTCCTTAGTTATTCTTTTTTTTTTCTTTTTTGTAAAGTTATGTAATGATTTGATTGTTCATAAAAATTACTTTTGCTAGAGGACATATGAACGAAACCAAAAATCAGTAGTACTTAAAATACAAATACATGCTTGTCGGGTACACTTGCTCTACTACAATTTGAAACATGTATCTATATCTCTTTGGTATGTAATTTTACTGAAGTAGGTGTTACTGATTGCACTTAGAAAGGACCTTCAAACCTTGGGTCCAAGCTGTTCCTCACGTAATTTCTAATCACTACCCAGTCACCCGGTTTAAGATAGTGTGAACCAGTATTGACATTTGGATCTGGAATAGAATCAAAAACATATTTGTGTATTTCATTTAGACATTTCTGTACAATAGCTACATATACAATCCCATTCTTAGGGCTGACCCAGACTGAATGTCATAGGGTGACAGTTTGTAAGGGCCTTTTGGATTGGTGCATATTGAAAACAAAGCAATGGAAGGAAGTTAACCCAAGATTTGAATGTTTCTTTCAGAATCTATTAAATTTTATTCTATATAACACCATTTAGGCTTTCAACCTTCCCAAAACTCTGAGGGTTATTTTTATTTAAGACATTATCTGCCCTGTAAAATGTGTACTCCTGTTACTTTCAATGTAGGTTGTTAAAGAATACCTACACATTACCTATTTAAAGTTTCTTAGCAGTTGCTTTTGTTGTAGCCTTAGCAACTTGGCCATGCCTCAGGCCATCCTGAGAACATGTCAATACATACTTGTACTTATCCATATGGACCTACTTTAGGCAGTTGGCTGTAGTCTATTTGTAATCGCTGGAAGGGTTATTCTGGTTTAGCAAAGTGCTGTCTCGGAGATTTGACTACCTGACCAGGATTATGACGTAAACAGGTAACACAAGAAAAGACATATTTTGCAACAAATGCTGGAAACCCAGGTGCTATTCAACTTTCCTGAACTGAAGCAGCCATTGCATTCTTACCTGAGTGCGCAAGTCCATGAGTTAGGTGTGCCATCATAGCATACACTGCTTTTGATAGACAGTATAATACACCATTTCTCCATAGATCCATGTCATCCTTGGATGCTCCCAGCTTCGACCACTTTCCTTTTTCCATCTCAGGGGCCTAGTCCTGTATTGTAGCCAGGATATCCATGTGCAACGGCCCTTTGTGGTCTTTCTGGATGCAAATTACTGTCATTATAGGCAAGAGTGCAGCTGACTTGGCTCTCTCGTCAGCTTTTGCATTTCCTTGTAGCTTCTGGAATCTGAAGCTTTGTGTGCGCTTGTACTTTAAGAATGGCTACCTCAGTTGGAAGCTGTAATGCTAACAATAGCTGTTTTACTAAATTTGTATTTGTATTCTTATTTGGTTTACCTGATGATGTCACAATATTTCTGGCCCTCCAAATCAGAAGATAGTCAAGACAAATACCAATACAGTACCTGCTATCAGAAAAGATGTTTGCCCTTTGACCTTCCACTAGTGTGAATGCTGTGATGAGTGCTTGTAGCTCAGCTTCTTGAGCTGACATGTGTGGAGGTAGATTCTGCAGAACTAAAACATCAGACAAATGTTACAACAGCATATGATATTTAGCATCCTCAGTACAGTAGCGAGAACCATCAAAAAACAATTCACAATAAGGATTTAACAAAAGTTCATCTTTTACATTATCAAACCCATGTACCTCACTTTGTCAGGGTGTGTGAAGCATTTGGTATATCCCAATGTCTTTACAGATTTGTTGAATCTATCTGCCATATCTGAAATGGGTACATTGGAGGGCCGTGGGTCTACTTGTTTGGACACAGGTGGGATGGATGACATCAACTAGACATCCGTCGGTGATAAAGTCCAGAAATCACTTATGACACATTGTAATTCGGGAGGTACGGAAGGTTCCTCCTTAGACATTTCTTTGAGTGACAAAATATTTACTGTATGTGGGGTATTAGTCATCTCAGACACTTACTGGGGTTGGACAGAAACACACACACTCAATCCGGAATGCAGTATATGGTGCACCCTAGTTTACAAAGGATGTCCCTACCTATGAAACTGTCAGGGATGGGGGCACTGATAAGAAAGGCAGCTTGTGTAGATACGGGACCCCTACTTGGGCTGGGTTAGCAGGGTTAGTGTCCCAATTCATTTTAGCGAGCAGCTGTTGGTAATCCAATGGACCAGACACATGTATGATTACAACTAACATATCAGTCCAATTAGGGTTATGGGCACTATGGATAAACAAGAGTTCCTGTTCAAATTTGTGTGGATTAGTACGAGGCTGTGGAACATCTTGAAAAATCCTTCTAAGATTTGGTGCTGTCCATGGAATGAGCTTTCTCTGTGTTAATGAGACGTGCTGCAGGGACGCCCGCTACCCCCCTTTTTCTCTACGGGCGGGGTAGAGCTTGGCTGCGGGGCTGAGAACTGCGCTGCTGTTTTCAGCACTGAAAGATAAATTGTCTCTTCTAACTATTCTCTATTTTCTAACTTAACCCTTCTACTAGTAGTTTTTCTCTTTGCTTTCTAGCTTCCTCTGATTCTACGGCACTTTCCTGACCTTCTTCTATGTCACTTACTTTACCTTCTTCTACTGCACTTTCTGATTCTTACTCTCCCCTGCTCTGATTACGGGAAACATTCCCAGCATAGGGAGTTGATGGCTCTATGTATGCCATATGAGTTACAACCACTCAACTCTTGTGGGGCTAGAGCTTCTAATACATCACTTTAAATTTCCCATTTGATTCGATTATTCTTTGTTCGGACCAAAATTCTTTGTGTAAGCATTTAGCAACTTTGAACCACGCTTCAGCGGTCTCTACAAGACCCTTATCATTAAGATAGACAGAGTTGTATCAGCGTCCTATTGACGTCCGGATACCACACGCATTAATCATCTAATTCTACTCTCTCAGAAAGAGAATATCACAAAACATAAAACACAAACCCGGGTAATAGATAGCTCTATACAGGTTCAATAAAGAGCTGCAGGCAAGAAAATACCTGTTTTTGCTGGCTGCCAGGAGTCGATTTAGACAACAGGTATGAACAATAATAGCAGGTTTGACACGAGTAAGAAACTATAAAAATAGGTCTTCCCGTGTCCCGGAGGTGATCAGTCTCCGTCCCGTCCTCCATTGGTCAACCTGTGTCCTTTGTATCGGCTGATGAGCAGTCTGAATCTGCAGCCTCACTATGGGCATCAAAATTGATAAGGACACAAACAGTCCTGAGGATATCTATTCCCGTCTTAATTAGATTATGGGTGTACACCAGAAGAACCATACTGACACAAGATGTTCAGTATAGAAAAAAAGCTTCTCCCCATCATGCTATTTTATCAACCCAGGGATCAACATAAAACCCTCCTGTGGGACTGCATCTATACATATATTCTTTACAAGTTTCACCATTAATGGGTGGTGGCAATTTCTTTGAATTTTTCGCACCCATATTGAAATAAAACACGCTGTTTGCTTGCACCAAATAAGTAGTGAGTTTCTTAGTGAGAAAAGAAGAGAGGGCGGATAGAAATACTTAAATTAAATGTATGTAGTGTTACATGCAACTCGCAGAGTTCCTAAGGAAGACTACTTATTTGAAAAAATACTATATAAGTGGTTATTACAACTTATATCCTAGATTTCAGAAATACTAAAAAAATACAGCCTGTCTCTGGATGGCAGAGCTCATGTGCACTAATAGTGATTTATAGGGAACGTGTGGTTTCTAAACTCAAATACTACTACTGAGCACAAGCAAGACGTGAAAAAGAAATAGAGTAAAGCGATCGCAATAAATCAAAACAATTTACGGGCTGTCTTGGGATCGAGGGACCCGACAAAACCTTGTCAACTCACAGAGGTATTCCTTAATATAGCGATCGTTTTACATGTATTATACACAACAAAAAATATGCCTTAACCTTTAAACATTGTCATAACATACAAACAGTTAAACACAGACACAGACAACATGCAGTTGAATACAAGGCAGTGACGTTACAGCAGAAATCCGTTCCAGGAGTAATAATATATGAACCGGGATCCTAAAACTTGTGAAACCGGGAGTTTACCTAAAACTCCAGAAACCGGGAGTTTACCTAAAACTCCTTTGGAATCCCCCGTCAGGGATTTCCTTGTTTTTAACTTGAATCCCTCGTCAGGGATTTCTTTTGTCTCCCCTTTAAGCTTAAGAATACAGCATTAAGCATATACGGATGGTAAGAAAAATATCGTCTTATAAGACAGATGTTCTCTTACCTGTCCGTGCCGCTTGCTATTTCCAGCTTCTGACACCAGACTGAAGGGGACAACGAACCGACTGCTACTGGAACCTTTGGATTTCGTCTGACCAACAATGCCTAGTATTCCGGATCCGGGGAACTTGCACAAAGAAACACCAACGAGTGGATCAGAATAACAAGTTCCGTTTATTGTAGTCCAAACATAGGCTTATATAGGGTATAAGCAAAGACATCCTAATATAGTGACGTATTAGCAAAGTATATGTCTTGTAATAGGTTCAGCATTCAGGATTGGAAAGAGAGAAATAACAGACAAATATGTGCGTGCGTATTAGCTGAGATATTTTGGCTAAGGCAAGCTGATAACATTGTTTATGGTACATGATGATACTTATGCAAGGTTGTCCAAGAAGAGACAGCACAGGGTCGTACAGGAAAACAAGTACAGAGGCCTACAAGGGTCGGCACGTAGGCATGTAACCCTTCAAAGGGTTAATAATTCTAGCAAAAGGTGAGGATTTAAAGGACATTGGAAAAACAGATGAGAGGACTATTCTCATGAATCACCACTAGGAGTCACTGTGTCTAAGCCTATAAATCTGTATAGTCTCTTTTGTATATTATCACTGATGAAGGGCCATGCGGTCCCGAAACGTTTGATCTTGTGAACAGTGTTGAGAGCACCGTGGAATAAAGCTTGGGATCACCCCGTTTGATGCATAAGGAGGTATTGGCTTTCTTTATTGCTGGATTCATTGCTGGCGTGTGGCTAGGCCAGTGCCATTACCTGCATCCCCTCCTTTCTATCGTTATTGCATGAACTAGTTCATTACACCATTAATATATTCTGTCCAAGTTTTTTTTTACATAAATTATTCTGTAAGTAACTTTACACAATTGTGTCTGTTACATGGATGGAATACATTTGTGAGACAGATTGCTTGTTAATGGAGTTTGTAATGCAATGACATCCTTTTGTGCACAAACCAGATTCTGTTCTCATTCTTTAATATAAATAAGTCTTTTGTATATTTTTTTATCTGTGTATATAGTCACAAATACCAATATACCATGAAAGACATTCATTTTCTGTGCTAGGGATAATTTTGTATACAGAATGTATTTGGGACAAACGGTACCCCATAATTGTTCACCATTTTTCTAACCTATCTTTTCTCATAGCTGCAGCTGTTTAATAAAGTCTGGTTGATGCACTGCCATTGTGTGCCTGGTTACTGGTGACTTGGGATGTCACCAGATTATAAAAAGCAGACCCACAACTACTTTTGGCACCCCCAAGTTAAAAGTCCTAGGACAATGCTTTTCCCACTGCCATAAACCTATTTTGATAGCAAATTGGGTTATTTACCTTATTGTATTACTATGGTAGGAAGAAAGTTACATAATTAAAAAGTATCATGGGAACCCACAATAAACAGCATGAGGACCTAGCTATGGTTTCCACTCCATATGTTAATAACCGTTGTAAGTTTAGACATAGAAATATGCACTGTGTATGTGTGGTTTTTCCAAGCAGTTCGCCATGTACTTACTATTACAGCTGGTTACAATAACATTCTCAATGTCTTTTGGTATTTCCACTCTGAGGCTGGACCTATAAACAGGAAAAAATTTAAATAATGTGAATGACAAACTAGAACCACTTGAAAAAAAAAAGTACAGCATCATGAAGGCTCAGTGGTGCTTTAATAATGTTGGCTTTTTCATGTTCTTCTCTCAGAGTAGAGTAGTTACTCCAAAACCACTGGTTACCCTTTCCAGCCTGTGTTGGGTGTGGCATTTAGAAAAAAAAGTTGTGGGAAAACGCCTATTGACTTCACTGCCTTTGGTGAATTTTTTGCGAATTTTCAGCCAAGCCAAATGTGTCAGATTCGCCCATCGCTAAGGGCAATGACACACAGGGAGATTTGTTGAATTCTGTAAAAACTCACTGCAGCGGGCAACTCGTCACAGGAAATGCCTTGCCATTCTTTAACATTGTAATTGCCACAAGTAAATTACATTACTTCCCATGATTCAGCTTATAAAGATTTGTAATTTACTTGTGCCAAGGGCAAATAAGGTCTTGAGCTGTATTAAAAGGGGCATTAATTCACGGCAGGAAACGATCATTATTTCACTTTATAGAGCAGTGGTAAGGCCCCATCTAGAATATGCCGTACAGTTTTGGTCTCCATCACTCAAACAGGACATTATTGTATTAGAGAGGGTACAGTGAAGGGCAACTAAGCTGGTAAAAGGTATGGAAAATCTTAGCTATGAGGAAAGACTGGCCAAATTGGGGATGTTCACGCTGGAGAAGAGGTGCTTAAGGGGTGATATGATAACTATGTATAAATATATAAGGGGATCATATAATAATCTCTCTAATGCTTTATTTACCAGTACATCTTTCCAGCCGACACGAGGTCACCCATTCTGATTAGAAGAAAAGAGGTTCCGCCTAAATATTCAAGGGGTTTTTTACAGTGAGATCTGTGAAGATGTGGAATTCTCTCCCTGAATCAGTTGTACAGGCTGATACATTAGATAGCTTTAAGAAGGGGTTGGATGGCTTTTTAGCAAGTGAGGGAATACAGGGTTATGGGAGATAGCTCATAGTACAAGTTGATCCAGGGACTAGTCCGATTGTCATTCTGGAGTCAGGAAGCCATTTTTCCCCCTCTGAGGCAAATTGGAGAGGCTTCAGATGGTTTTTTTTTAGCCTTCCTCTGGATCAACTAGCAGTTAGGCAGGTTAAGAAAAGTAAAAATGTTGAACTTGATGGACGTGTGTCATTTTTCAACCTAACTTACTATGTTACTATGATACTATGCAATGCAATGCTCTCTAGGAAGTATTTAGTGCTTCACTTATATCTAGCTGCTTACCAGGGCCGGACTGGGAATAAAAAGCAGCCCGGGCAAAAAAATCAAAGCAGCCCACATGTAAACATGTGATGGTCTCGTACTCATCCACTCATATATTGGGGTACAACTGCAAAAAAGCTGCATTTCTCACTTTAGTGTAATAAATGTAAAATATGTTAAAGGTTCTGCTGCCTGAGCCTTTATGTGGTCAAAGAACCCCTCGGTGACTTCGAATATCCTTATCATTTACAGTAGGGGGGTACAGTAGGGGGGTACATTATTCCCTGTATAACTCAGCCTGCAGCCTTGTGTCTTTATATGGTCACAGAACCCCTCAGTGACTTCTTTTCGGGACGTTCAATGGCACTAAGGTTTGGCCACCAATAAGCCTAGGTACTTGAGCGTGTTCACCTTCTTAATTATCTTGGGAGCGGCCCACTTGAACTAAATATAAAGCGGCCCCTTGGGCATTTGCCCGTACGGACACCCGGGCCTGGTCAAAAGCATTACAGGTATGGGACCTGTTATTCAGAATGCTCGGGACCTGGGGTATTCTGGATAATGGAACTTTCCATAATCTGGATCTTCATACCTTAAATCTACTTTAAAATCATGTTAACATTAAATAAAGCCAAAAGGCTGGTTTTGTTTCCAATAAGGATTCATTTTATATTTGGTTGGATCAAGTACAAGCTACTGTTTTATTATTACAGAGAAAAAGGAAATCATTTTTAAAAATTTGGATTATTTGGATAAAATGGAGTCTATAGGAGACGACCATGCCATAATTCTGAGCTTTCTGGATAAAGGATCCCATATCTGAAATAGTTTATTTGGACATAAGGCTAAAATAAAATGATTCTGTTATAACTATTGCTTATGACTTTTTGAGAGACTCACATTATTTGTATGACATGAATGATGAGCATATACACTTAAATGGGGTAAGGGTCATTTGTGACTTTATGTTCCTCATGCTTAGCCTCTTGCTTACTTTACACTTTAATTTAAGATTGGGGTATTCTAAGTTCTAAAGCACTATACTCCTTATTTGACATACTTTTATTTATACAGTGGCAAAGCATTTTTACATTAATTGTTTCTGTATTGTTGTTTACGTGTGGCAGGTTGGCCTCTGGCCGTTAGCTGGCACAGTAATGAGCTTACTCACTCGTTCCAGCTGCAGTTTTCACTATTCCGGTAATAGAAGGTTGCAGCGTGAGCCATGTTTGGGCAGGATTGGGATCCATAAATCTATGAGACATGGTTACCTTCAGTGCAGGGACGTGCTTGGGACACGGACAGATGGAAAATACGCACAACTGAGGGCCCAGCGCTAGGTGCCGCCGATATCTCCTGTACTCCCTCTGCATGTGCGCGCATACGCGCGCATACACGCTTGTGAGTTTTTTCTGCAGGAGCGGATCCGGCCCCCCCAGTGGCAAACTATTGAGCATCTCCTGGGTGTGCATGCGCGCGCATCAACGCTTGCAAGTTTTTTGGTTACAAGAGGGAGTACAGGAGCGTTCTGGGCTGTTGGGGCGCAAAAGAGCCTGGGTCCACCGGCCCAGTGCGACCCTGTGTGAGCGGCCCACTTGAACTAAATATGAAGCGGCCCCTCGGGCATTTGGCCGTATGGACAGATTGCCAGCCCGGGCCTGCTGCTTACCAAATCTTCTTCTTTTGATTTTTTTTATCACTTCCCATCTTTTAGGATATAATGAGCCAATATGCACCTTGTTCTATATCATTTATAATATAGGTTTAGAAAGGTATTCATTTTGTACAGTATTTGTTGTTTATAATATTTATGCCCAAATAGTTTGTACCTAGTGCATAGATGAGGATTCCCCTAATCATTTTAAAATTAGAATGTTGCCCTGAAAAATAGTCACACCAAAAAATTAAAGTGTTTTAAAGTAATAAATATATTATACTGTTGCTCTGGACTGGTAAAAGATGTGAGTTTGCTTCAGAAACACTACTGTAGTTTATACACAAGCTGCTGTGTAGCCATGGAGGCAGCCATTCAAAGCTGAAGAAAGGAGAAAAGGCACAGGTTATTGCAGATATAACAGATAAGCCCTGTAAAATACAATGATGTTTTCTCTGTTATCTACTATTCAACCTGTGCCTTTTTCAGCTTGAATGGTTGCCCCCATGGCTATACAGCAGATTAACTATATAGTAGTTTTCTGAAGCAAGCTCACAACTTTTACCAATTCAGGGCAGCAGTACAAAGGGTGGCTCGCCTTTCCATTAAATTTTAGTATAGAATGGCTAATTCTAAGCAACTTTTCAATTAACATTCATTTCGCTTTTTTTTTTTGAATAATCCTTCCACTTCTGACTTCTGACTCTGTTATTTATCTCCATACATTAAGGCCTATTTATTAAAGGTTGGATGTTCATGGTTTTAGAGTTTTCTTAAACCACGACTAAACTTCACAAACTCTAAAACAATGCATGTCATTGAATTTATTAAAAGATCCAAATACAAAAAGAATGAAGAATAAAAGCACTAAAAGATGCACTACAAAAATCTGAATACTTTGAAAAGCTTTAAAAATTAAAAAAAATTTAAGTTTTTTGAGACAATTACTTGCTGAAAAAAGATCTCCCCAAAATCTACCTAAAATAATTTATATATTAATTTTAATTTAATTCCAATAGAATTTTTTGCCTCTAATTGGGATTAATTATATCCTAGTTTGGCTCATGTACAAGGTACTGTTTTATTATTAAAGAGATTTATTATTAAAGAGAAAAAGAAAATCAATCTTAAAAATCCAAATTATTTGATTAAAACAAAGTCTATGCAAGACGGCCTTCCTGTATTATGAAGCTTTCTTGATAACCGATTTCCGCATTACAAATCCCATTTCTGTATTAGCTTTCTTATTTATTTTTTTTTATAGCCAGCAACTGAAAATGATCTGTTTTCATCCAGACCCTCTCTTATTTTCTGATATACAGTATTCTGTGACTGTAGTAGACAGAGACTCATCATGTACAGTAACTATCAATAAAGCAACAGCATATAAAAACAATATTATGATAAGAGAAACCACAAGTCTTCCATGTGGATTTAGCCATTTTATTATGGACCTTTGGAAAATGATAATGCATTAGTTTTAAGTAATTATTAGATTGTTGACTTACTTGTCAAATAGGCTTGCTTCAAGCTTGGTCAGTTTTGAACGACCAGTAAACCAGCTCTTTGTCTCTGTTAGCATGTCGCACTCATAGCTGGGAGGCTTCATACAATAAAAATATTCTTCATCTCTCTGGTCATTATATTCACACAATTCCAATGATTTATTGAGATCAAATCCACACTTGGCTTCAGTTTGTTTATTTTGATATGTAAATTTGCCACTGTAATCTATATTGCCATACCATGAGTTTCGTATTTTCCAAAGTACTGAAACTGCTTCACTTGGGTGTATGAGAAGAATAGACAAATCAATTTTACCTTCCCAATAGAGGGTGAAATGGACATGGTAAGTTCCATTGTGAAAATCTTCAATCCTCCCACTTGCTCCTGCATTATGTTCTTTTGTAGAGATTCTTGCTCTTAGGTAGTCTCCTCCATAAGTTTTTCTGTTACCTAAATAGTCAAACATTTCTACTTGTACAGCCAGATTGTCCCCAACACAGTAACTGGCTTTCGGATTTAAAATGGTGGCTTTGCTTTTTTCAGCACAAGTGGTTTTGTCCTTATGCAATAAATCAACCTTTGTTATCATGCTCTCTATTTGGTTTAAGATTTCTTCAACCTCCCTCTGGATTTCCGATGTTTTTTTAGGATTTTCCATTGGGATCTTCAAGTTCATCATCTTTTAAACAGAAAGTAGAATTATAATTGTTGTGTGTTTGAATGAAACCAACTTAAATAATAATAAAATCAACATCACTGATGCATGCTTTACCCTGATATCAACTAATGTGTTCAAAACAAGAAGTATACTTACAAAATGAAAAGCAAGACTTAAAAGACAAGGAAACTCTGAAAAGCAACTCATTTCCTATATATAGGGGCTGATTCACTATGGGTCGAATATCGAGGGTTAATTAACCCTCGATATTCGACTAGGGATTGAAATCCTTCGACTTCGAATATCGAAGTCGAAGAATTTAGCGCAAATTCTGCGATCCTACGATTGAACAATTATTCCTTAGAACGATTAAATCCTTTGAATCGAACGATTCGAAGGATTTAAATCCAACGATCGAAAGAATATCCTTCGATCAAAAAAACGTAGGCAAGCCTATGGGGAACTTCCCCATAGGCTAACATTGACTTTGGTAGCTTTTATCTGCCGAACTAGGGGGTCGAAGTTTTTTTTAAAGAGACAGTACTTCGACTATCGAATGGTCGAATAGTCGAACGATTTTTACTTCGATTTCTTCGATTCGAAGTCGTAGTCGAAGGTCGAAGTAGCCCATTTGATGGTCGAAGTAGCCCAAAATATACTTCGAAATTCGAAGTTTTTTTACTTCGAATCCTTCACTCGAATTAAGTGAATCGGCCCCATAGTTTTCAAGTCATTCTCCCGATGCTAGATTTTTTCCTTCAAATTTGCATCCAGTATTCTTTTTACCTCTGTTGTAAGTCTCCTTTAAATTTAAGTGCTTGCTGCTGCTATATTTTTAAATATACTGTTAATACTGCACCCTGCTGGAATTCAGGACACGCATTTACCACATTCTCAGCTCGGGCCAGCACTGCCTTAGTCTTGGATACATTTCAGAAATTGTTTATAGGCCTTTCAATGGCTAGGTTAAAATTTAATTTTGTTGCAAACCATAGAAAGAAGGTGACTGTGCTGTTACCATTGGAGACAGGAAGTGTGAGGTCTAAAACTATACAACCAAGTAGACATCTGTAAACCTTCCATAGCAGTGTTATACCATTCAATTGTTGCTAAATAATAGCTCTAATAACAGGTAAAAAGAAGTAAAACTCCTCACTACCTCAGTGGTATTTAAATAACTGGATTATCCAGTTATTGTCCTAAAGAACTGACTAAGATAATATGTATTAAATCTATTGATAATAAAAGAAAATTATTTCCTTGTTTCAAATAATATATTCAATAATCCTTTAAATTAAAGGGCAAGTCAACCCCAAAAATGTTCCTAATAAAAGAATACATAATTCTAAGCAACTGAAATATACATTCATTACAATTGTTTTTTTTTTTTTGTGTTTTTTTTGCTTTTAAAGTTATTTGTAAAAACAATTGCTATTGGAAGCAGCATTTGCATAACTCCCAGTTGTTCCTTTTTAAACAATGTTGCAAAATTCTTGGTTCCCCAGTAAAGACAGGTCTGTTAATCAGCTGCCTTGTCTTACATTGTATCAACAGTCTTAGACATCCGGGGCCAGTGAATAGAAAGTTACAGAAAAACACTGCTTTCAATAGCAATTCATATACAAATAACTTAAAAACCATAGAAAATGTGTAATGAATGTATATTGCAAAGTTGCTTAGAATAATGTTTTCTTTTATTAGGCAGATTTTATTTTGGGGTTGACTTGCCCTTTAATCATGAATTAATTCTCCTTAATTTGTGTATTAATCATTCTTAATTAAAGTGCCCAGTGCCAATAAATTAATTTATGTGAAACCATACAATTTGATATATGTAGACCACACTATTAAAAGGAGATATACACCCTAAAAATGAATATGGCTAAAAATGCCATATTCTATATAATTAACCTATTGCACCAGCCTACTGGGGCATCTTTGAAAACACAGATCTTTACGGCTTAAGGGCTGTGGTTTCCTTGGGCTGGTACAGAAGCTCAGAACATAATGTAAAACATTTCTAGCTACTTCTTTAGTTAAACTTTAGTTCTCCTTTAATAAAGTGCTCAGTGCCAACAACTTAACCTAAATATTTACCAACCAAACAATTCCTGACAAAACCGTGAATCATTAAAATGGTAATTAATTAAAACTTCCATCATTCTACCAGGATTAGAACTTCATTCCCATATAAAAGTCAATTCATAAAAAATACCCATTTTAAAAAGATGGAAAATGAAAATAGAATAGAGGTGGAGCTGTCCCAGGTTGCTACTAACTGATGTTTTCTGTATGTAAACCCTGGGACACCACATGAGGGAGAAGGCAGGACACAGAAGACTGTGGTCACAATATTTACCTTCCCTAGCTGTTGTGATGAGAAACTATCTCTCTATGAAACCACAAATTGACTGCTCCTTGGAACTGAATAAAATTCAGAGAGTAAAGGAAAAGAAATTAATCAGCTCCTGTAAAATGTCATACAACCATGGTTAAATCGAATAGGAGTTTGAAAGTAAGAATGTAATGCCGATGCGCGTTTCACATAAGCTTTATCACGGCAATCATAACCATTTTAAAGCTTCCATTGATTGCATCACTCAGGTTTCGTGGGATCATGACAGGATCACAGTCACCATCTTCATTACGTCTATTCTCCATGGAGACCCGACTCTTCTCTACAACTAAAAAATGATTTAAGGGGGGAACTCTTATATACTAGACTTATAGACTTATATACATATAAGTCAAATAATTCTGACGAAGTTAATACAAAATACCATGTTAAAATATCATGATTGAGATTTAATACATGGTCTCCCTCCAGAACTTCATTTAGGGAACCAGTTGATCATTAGATGAAACATTTACACTATAAATAATTCAGCCCTAGTTGTTTTAAAGGATCTATATAACACTGTTTAAGATAAACCATTGTGTTATATTTTGAATGGTTTGGATTGAGTGGTTCCCTATTTTAGTTCAATCTCAATAATCTCTCTCAATAATCCACTTGCAGGAATTATTTTAAAACTAAATAAAAGCTGTGAATAAATTATTCTCATTAATGCCTGGAAAGAAACAGTAAGGAGCTTGAAAATTCCTGCTCCAAGTCACCCCTCCTTATACCAAGTTGACTCTTTCAACTGCCCAGAATTTTATCCCTGAAGGGTCCATATTATGTGCTTTTCTGAAATGAAATGAAATGCAACAGTTAGTTACATTGCCTGCATTTTTAATGGAACTGCAATGTTGTATTCGTAATTTTAACGTATGCGTGGTCATCCCTACATACTTTTTGTTGCATATACACTCCAAGCAATAAATTACTCCTTTAGTTTTACAATGAACATAGTTCTTCTCTGTATGCCTTTTACCAAATCTGTCCTCAAAAGTGACAATTTGGAGCATTTTATGGCACATGTTTCATTCACCACAGCGAAAGCAGCCTTTATGTCTCTTGTGTAATTGGTGACCATGGAAATGACTCTTGGTGAACATATCTTTTAAGTTAGGATTTCTTTAATAACATAGTGACCTTCTCGTGTAATATGTAACCTAGGGTTTCATCCTCTCATAAAACTGACCAGTGTTTATCCATAATATCCTGTATGTGTGAACTAATGTTACTGAAAGTGGTTATAAACTTAACAGTTTAATTATCTGGGGATCTGGGAACAGTTTAGATCTATCAGTGCATAAGGCAAGATGATAAGTCATTTTAATTAGTTTTCCTGAATATCCTCTCTGTTTAAGTCTAGAATTTAAATCACAGGCCTGTTCCTTAAATAGTTCTATAGAGGAGCAATTCCATTTTAACCTTAAAGGGATACTGTCATGGGAAAAAATGTTTTTTTCAAAATGCATCAGTTAATAGTGCTGCTCCAGCAGAATTCTGTACTGAACTCAGTTTCTCAAAAGCGCAAACATTTTTTTATATTTAATTTTGAACTCTGACATGGGGCTAGACAGTCCGTTTTCCAGTTGCCCCGAGTCATGTGACTTGTGCTGTAATATCACAATACTATGAAATAAACTAAATCATTTTATCTTAACACAACATTTTAAGATGAGGTGAGCAGGATAACTGACAGGCTGGCATTGGTGTAATCCATTTAGATTTTGTTAAAAGCATTTGATACAATACCACAATTTTAATTACTTAAAAATCTTGAACATAATATTTGTCATGGATAGAGAACTGGCTAAATAATAAATTACAAAGAATGGTGGCCAATGTTGTTTGTTGAGTAGGGGGTCCCTTGCGCTTTTGCAGTGCAGTTTAGGCCCCAATTAAGAAGCATATTAATGAGCTGAAAAAAGAGAGATCTGCAACTAAACTAGTAAAAGGAACGGATGACAAACTATGATGGTGTCTGGCGTATCAGTTCTGAAAGGTTGGAGTAGGGACCAAGGCGGAAGCTGTTTATTGAAAGTCTGATTCACAGGGTCTGAAGGGTTAGGAGGCTTCATAGTTTATTTCCAGGCAAACAATCAGGGCAGACAGATAATAGCATGTCAGAGTTGAAGCAGGCGGTCAAAGCCTGTATATAAAGTTAATATTCACAATTTAAATACCCAGGGATCCCAATATATTTAGCGATTGAATCTGGGTCCCTGGCATAGTTTTGTTTTAAATTTTTTTTCATGCCAAAACATGATGCAATAATGTAACACACTTCCACAATGCTGCACAATGGCATCAATGTGGGCCTGGGAAACAGAGCACTAATAACAGAGGAGTTGTTTCCTTTAAGAGTGGATTGGATGACTTATTTGACAGGCATAATATCCAAGGCTACAGTGATTTCAAGCTCTACATCTAATTGTTTGCATTATTTTCCTTTTTGTTAAATTTTTAGGAGACCTGGCAAAAAGTTTTTTCAATTCATCTAAAGGGATAGGGAAAAAGTAAACCCAAGGAGGCCCATTTCTTTTGTCATATTGAAGAGTTTATTGGACAATGAGGGGATGGTTTGTTTAAGATTATGTTTTTTCAGGCTTGTTTTTTGTTGGCTTTTTGCAGGTCATCCCATTGGAAACTTGTCAGTAGATCAAAAAGATTTAAGAAGGCATTCAGTTAGAACATGCTGATGTGAGTTGGTCTTTGTTAAAATATTCCCAGTATTTGGTGTTTATGAAGCGTTTGTTAAATTTATTGTTACAAACAAATCATTTTAGGACCCAGAATTAAGAAAATTCTCCTATGTAAAGATTGGTAGGTGGGAGTCTAATAGATTTCACTTGTATACTAGACCACAGTTGCAATAAACATGTACTGGTGGGAAAATTATAGTGTCCACTAGGTTTTGTTAGTTTGCTCTTTAGGATTCTTGCTAAGAGTTGGTCAGTTAGTTTTGAAAAAAAACCAAGTGCTAAAATAAACATGGTGTTGGCTAAATGTCAGATATAATCTTATTTAAGGGCAGACAGTATTCACCTCACATATGTGGTCTTAGAAATCTTCAATTTCAGCCTGGGGAATGTATGCTCCAATCAGCATAATCTGTTTATCATAATCAGCAAGGATGTCAGTAAATTAGGTGTTGATTGTATTAGCAAGATTGAATCTTTGAGGTGTTATTAAACCTTCCAGATAGAGGTGCCAAAACAGCATTGTATGTGGCAGACAATAGTTGTTGCACGACCCCACTGCCGCCTCTATTTAAACTTGGTTTTTACATGTATGGTTCTTTAACACCTCTTTGAACCAGTCGCTCTTCTGGTCTAGAATCTGGAGTTGGCAGTCTTCAAATGTGTGCCCCTTTCTTTTAAATGTAGGTACATGCCTGAGTCCTGACTAGAGGAGCTGGCTCTTCTGTGCTGCACCATACACTGGTGTAACTGTTTGGTTTATTCCCCATACAAATCCGAACACTCCTCACTGCACTGCACTGCAAACATGCTACGCTTCTTGTGCTTTGGGGTTGGGTCTTTTGGGTGAACCAAGTTCTTTCTCCTGTCCCGTTTTCCACCTTCACCAGTAGTCTTGATGTCATTGCTTCTCTTTCTACCCGTTTTCACAAAGGCTCAATCTGGATATCCACGTGTCTTCAGGGCCCCTCTGAGATGTTCCATCTCTTTCAACTTAGCCTCTGTGCTTTTGGGAATCTTGTCTGCTTTGTGATGTAGTGTTTTGATAACACCCAGTTTGTGATCTAGTGAATGGTGGGAGGTACTGGTCTGTGCGAGTTGGTTTCTTGTAGAACCCTATTTCCAGCTTTCCACCCTCTGACTCTTACCAAGCAGTCCAAAAAAAAGCCAGTGTGTTATCTTGCAAATCTTCTCATGTAAACCTGATTTTGTTGTCCACTGTGTTGATGTGTTCAGTGAAAGTCTGTACCTCCTGTGTATATATTTTAACCCAGGTGTCATACACATATAGGAAGCAATGACTGGGAGTGATTCCTTTGAAGCTATCCAGGGCCTCCCCCCCCACTTCTTCCTTGTACAGGTTTGCCAAAATGGGCAAAACTGGTGATCCCATGGCACAGCCATGCTTCTACCTGTAGAAAATATCCTTGTACTTGAAATAGGTTGTACCTAGGCATAGGTCCAATAAGGAACATGCTTACTCTGGGTTAAAGGAACAGTAACGTCAAAAAATAAGTGTTATAAAAATATAATGCAGTGTTGCCCTGCACTAGTAAAACTGCTGTGTTTGCTTAAGAAACACTACTATTGTTTATATAAATAAGCTGCTGTGTTGCAATGGGGGCAGCCATTCAAAGGAGAAAAGGCTCAGGTTACACAGCAGATACCTAATAAGCTCTGTCTGTCTACTGCTGTTATCTGTTATCCAATTAGTTAACCTGTGATATATACGGCCATATAGCCGTTTTTCAATTTCCACCATTGCTCCACAGCAGCTTGTTTATATGAACTATAGTAGTGTTTCTGAAGCAAACAGAGCAGTTTTACCAGTGCAGGGCAACAGTACATGAGATTTTCATTACTTTTAATTTTTTGGTGTTACTGTTCCTTTAAGCTTTGTTCTGTTATCAAGGGTGTTGTCTTTTAGAAAGCTAGTTGGATGACTGCTGAAACATCTTCAAAATAAACACAGCAAGTCTAGTTGTTTTGAATTTTTTTCTACAGTAATATGCTTTTTGTCCATGGTTCTATATTTGGCATGTAACTAATGCTCCAACCATTGTGAATAGTAGTGCTTACTGTACACACCTTCTATCTGTTTCTGTGTCAAGCAGGACTGAGGCAAAAGTAAAAACATTCTTTACTTCTTTATTTTCTGCATTGGAACAATTGACCTGTTTGGATTTAACAAAATATTTTCCACTCTTGAAGGATTCTTCCAGAGTAATCTTTTGAATCCATTCTCTACACATTCAATATTCATAGAAGAGCAAGACTTTGGCATTGAGCACTATCATTTCATAGATCAGAATAGTGTTGGACAGTTGAAGTAGTCAAACACTTTCCTGACTTAGGAAAATGTTCCTTACATTCAGGAAAATTAAATAGGAAACATACAGTATAAAATTGCAAGGAATCCCTCAGGATATTTGATAAATCAGCCCCATAAACATTACAATTACATTTTAAAGATTGCATATTAAAAGGAGAAGGATATGTTAGACACCCCCAGTGATTGTAATAACTTACATACCTGATACCTGCTTCTGTTAGCAGGAAACTTCACTGTCCCATGGTATTTCTCAGCGTGTTCCATGGAGCAATCGTTTTCCTGCTTTCTTTCTTTTTCATATGGATGCATGAGTGAAAAGTTTAACTTTTTTTTTTTTTTTTTTAATAAGCCAGATTTTTCCATCTATTGAGCATGCATTGTCCTGGGGCATTAGAGAAAGGACACAATTGCTCCGTGGTGTTAGCCTGAAAAGTACCCCACCCAGTGAAGTTTTCTGCTAACATGAGCACCAGCCCAAGATATCAGGTAAGTAACATTTGGCACCCCCAGTGATTTAAACTTCCGTTCTCTATTGAAATTTGAAATGATGTACTCATCTTTAATCATAGTTTGATTATGTGACACTGTAATGATTAATAAAGTGTATGATAAAGTGTATTATAACATAGAGAGACTTTTTTTTCATTTATTAGATCTTTCACACATGTAGCAAAACAAACGAACACATTATGCATACCTTGTGTGGAATTGAGTAAAACCAGAAGCTTATACAAAAGAGTACTGTAAGTGTCCCGGCAAAGGCCCCGCCTCTCTTCAGTTTATTTAGTGCCATTTATATCTATAAAGGTAAAAAAATATATAATGTATCAACTATATATATATATATATATATATATATATCTTCAGAAAGAACCAGCAACACAGGGTTATTTACGATAGTGAAAAAAAATATATATTTGGTAAGGCATGCATAGCCAACGTTCCTTTCTCAAGGCAACCACACACAATGTGATTTTTATAGCCAATGAAACAACAACAGTTAAGGAGTGACATCATCAGTGCATTAACCATTAGTGTCTGTGCTCCAAAGTGAGCCATATAGTTCATTATCTAGACAAATTTGTTTTTTAAAGTGACATGTGCTAATAAATTACTAAAAGTTAAATATATACACAGTGCCGTACTTAATAAAACCCAGTAAAATCCAACAGAATCAATGCAAGATATAACATGGGATACAGTGTGTAGTTAGTGAGCAAAAGTATAAAAACAATGTATCAAGTACATAATCATCCTAGTTAGCTTCACTTGTATCCCCTAGTCTGACTTGTATCTAGGGACCCCTCCTAGGTGTACCGAGGTTTAATTCCAATTTTTTATTATATATATGCCTTGCATCAAAACATTAAACAATTGAGGGAAATCAGATATTTGCTTATGTTTTCTAACTTGTAGGTGACTGTTGAAATCTAATTGGTTGCTATGGGAAACATTTCAATGTTTTACACAGAATGATAAATAGGCCCCTAAATGTACAGTATAGTAGTACAGTATAGAATGCAATGTTTTTCTGTTGGTTAGAGATTTTTGAGATGTAGTCCCAACAATAAGGACCCAGTTGTTCTACAAGTTTCAACTTTGCACTTCCCCTGCCCCAAACATCTCTGCCGTATCACTTATTGAAGCGAAAACGATTCTCATGTGGAGATGTTGGCAGGAATTTTACATAATAATGTTTCCCCACTGTAGGAAGGTGGCTGCAGTTGATTTTCACCCTTTAAGTGCCAGCAGAATTTCGCATTTCAGTTACACGAAGTCCCCGAAGTTTCTGAAACATTTTGTGCTCTCTCACTTTAGGGGCATTTTCGGAGGGGAAACCTTTAGTTTATCAAGGAATACATTTTTTTTTTTTGGGAGATCCTGAGCTTTCTAAATCTGCCTGAGTTTCATGTATTTCCACCTCTGCAAAAAAATTTATAGCACGAAATACCAAACATAATTTTTTTTTAAAAAAAAAAATCCTATTTTTCACAATATATGAATTTTTCATTTTACACATGAAAATCCAACTGATTTGGAAAGCCTCATGTCTCTCGAACGTGCCAATACCAGATATGTATGTTTTAGGGAGATTTAGGACTTCTGTACTGCAAAAACTCCAGGTAGTATATTACCAAATTTTGAAAGCACTAATATCACTTATTGAATCGAAAACAGCATGCCGCAGAAAACGGCATACTTTAGATTCCAAGGTCAAAAAATCCTGAAACAGTAGGTTTACCTCTAGGTTATTGTCAAAAAGTTTGCATTTCACCCCATTATATACCCCACATTTCGTAATGTACCAGCAGAAGGCATCCTAAATATGTACGCCAGGTGTCTACTAGACAGCTTGATGCCCAATATGCATAGATTTACCAAACTATGTGGCATACTGAGACCCCCAAATCCAAATAATGCATATGAATTTTCAAGTATGACACTCTGGCTACTATAATATCAGCACTCGGTATGTGTATTATGTGCCATGAGAACCCCCAACGGTATTGGAGACCCTAGAAAACCATATATTTTCTGAAAGTACACATCCTGACAAATCTAAAATGGGTAAATATGTTTTTCTACTGCAAACTACTAAACTGCAAAGCTATGCTAAACATAATGCCAATTTTGGACTGGGGGCCCCCGGGCCGCAGCCTCAGGGGCCCCCCAGCCACAAATTAATCTGCCGGTAAACCACCTTTGCGGCACGTGCGTGCATGCGCATACATTTGGCTGATGTGACCGGGGTTCAGGAGGTAAGTCGGAAGTAGGGAGCGAGCCTGTCCCGGCCAGTGGGTGCCCATGAATACCATCTGCCGGCGTATCCAGGATGTAAGGAGGAGTGGGTCTGGGCCATCGGGGCCCAAAGGGTTTTTTCCTGGTGTCACGCCACCCTAGTCTGACCCTTCATGACGTTTATGAAATTTCTGAAAACCGTCACAAAGCTTGCATTTCACCCCATTATATACCCCACATTTCGTAATGTACCAGCATAAGACATCCTAAATATGAACGCCAGGGTTCTACTGAACAGCTAGATGCCCAATATGCATAGATTTAACAAATTATGTCGCACACAGAGACCCCCAAATGGATATATAGCAGCCACAATTTCCATGGGCAAAATGAAGAAACAAAGAACAGAGTGAAATGCAATAAAATCACACAAAACCACCAGGAAATTATCACTGTAGCTGCCATCTTCATAGTGTAATCAGCTAGCACGTCACCATCTGCAGTAATCCTACCCCATCCAGCCTCGTGGTAGCATCGTAGTAATCCTACCCCATCCAGCCTCGTGGTAGCATCGTTGGTAGGTATTACTTATGTCTCAAGCCTGATCTATAAAGGCAGACTATTATTTACCCGTTTTGTACTTTTATGCAAGTTTATATCTGTTATATATGCAGCTTCGAGGGCACCAAAGGGTGTAGCGAGGGTGCCAGTGACTGGGAGGAGGGATGGCAGAGGAGGGGATTGGTTAACAGGGAGGTGGTTAGAGCAGGATAGGTTGGGGTAGAAGGGGAGGGTGTGTATATATGCTGGCAATTACTTACCTGCTTCCTCTTCCCCCTGGATCCTGGAGCGCTGGTGGAGCTGCCCTCCCACCCTCCCGTCTTTTCCTCCGTGGTTGTTATGACATTTTATATCTTTCTACTGTTGTTTATTATAAAAAAAAAAAAAAACTCTTAATGCCATTGCTTTTCCTATTTCATTGTCACAGCGGTGTAAAAGTGTCCTTGCCATTGGTTATACGGTATCTGGTTGGCGTAACCTACATGCCCACCGCGGCTGCGGTGGCTGGCATCTGGAGATTAATGGTTGGTGATGTAATGGCAAGCTTTTTCTGTTTACGTTATGAATAATAATCTGTTCAAATAAAAAGCTGTGGCCGACCCTCACCCACATAAAGGAAGTTTTGTCTCAGAGTGTTTTTTCATATGTTAAGTGTATAAACAGTTAAGATGGTTTAGGTGCTACACAATAAGCACATACCTCCTCACAGTCACCTCATGGCCCTGCTATATAGTATGTTTCTCCCTAGGGATCTAGGCCTTATACTATTACAGATGCCTCTCACCCCCTTTAGTTTACATATGCTACACAGTGTATATATTTAGATATATATATTGTGATGTATTGTACAGCTTACTAAGCACTGTCATTTTCTATCTCCCCTTGTTTTACACCTTGCCCTTTGTTAATAAAACTGAAGCTCAATATCCTGTGTCAGTAAATTAAATGAAGGAAGGAGTTTAGCTGCATGTCAAGCTACACACTACCCCAGGGTAACACGTAGTGAGGATAGAACACACAGTTTGGGGGTGTGGCCTGATGTTGAGTTGAACGGACGCAGAGAAGGTGAGCTCCGTGCCTACACTAATAAAAACCATTACCACGCGATAAATATGATGAAGCAGAATAAAATAAATGCCCCTGAAACCTCTCAAAAGTCCCTGTTTGTGAAACGGGATAAAGAGATTATCAAAGCACTACTAACAGACTGCTCCAACAAGACAAATCTACGGACATTCCTTTAGCAATGGCAAGAAGGCTACGCCCTAGAGACATCTTATGCTGCTTGCATAACTACAGCACAAAAGAAAATATCCTCTGGCCCTTCAGAGATTGGCAAACTGAAGGTGGAGGAAGAGGACATAGAAATTTACCAAGATGTAACTTTCTCAACCATACATCAGCAAAGGCTGCTGAAGCCACTGCTAAAACTCCTCAAAGAACAGCAGCTCCGCTACCGATGGGGCTTTCCTTTCTCCCTTCTGGTTTACGAAGGGGGCAAGATCCACATTCTCCAGGACCAAAAAGATGGCCAGGCATTTGATCAGTTAAGGATCCCACAACTGAACTTTAAAGAATGGTTTGCATATCTTAACAGGGACCTCCCACCAATGAAAGTTGAAAAGAACCAAGACTGAATCCAAAGGGAGTATTAACGCAACACTAGCCCTGATTCTTCAACCAATAGTCTCAACCAGCCCCACAGTAATCCCCTGATTTATTGCCGCTCAGTCGCATATCCTTCACTGACCTCTCTTCAACAGGAGAAGAGACAGGCTGGCAACAGCTCTAATCTTTGCTCTTACACATAAATCTTCACCCTGCCACCTCACATACACATACAACGCTAGTACAGTCTTACATCGAAGCCCTATCTCGATCTTAACTTAATGACTTAACTTAACTTTGCTCGATAAACTTGATATACCTGGACCAAGATTGTTTTGTATCAGGCAAAGCAGCTAGGGACAATTTAAATCAGATGATAAACTTAAATCGACATGGCCAAAAAAAAAAAACAAACAAACTTTGATGCTTTCTACCAACGCAGAAAAAGAGTGTTTGACAGAGTATACTGGAACTTCATGCTGTGTTGCCTATCACACTATGGATTTGGCAAATACATGATGCGCTTTATAAGCACCCTATATCACTACCCTAATGCCAGATTCAGGGTTAATCAGTCCCTAACGAACCCTATCACTCTAAGAAACGGGACTCATCAAGGCTGCCCTATGTCCCCCATACTATTTATATTAACGTTGGAGCCATTGCTTTGTAAAATTAGATCCAACCCCCAAATCCAGGGCATTCCCATCCGAGATGAGCACAACAAAGTAGCAGCATACGCGGACAATCTCCTATTTCTCTTGGCCAACCCCAAAGACTTTCTTGCTAATCTGGAACAAGAAATAGAATCATATGGGAACCTTTGCTATTTCAAAATCAACCCCAAAAAATTCTCTGCCCTCCACTTAAATCTTTCAGCTAAAGCAAAAACTGAAGTACATATTTCAAATGATTATTTAAATTGGACATCTCTAAACTACTCAAGAATAGCTACCAAAATCACTGCGGAGCTCACCAAATGGAAGCAGAAGCCTATCTCATGGTCAGGCAGAATAAATATTAATAAAATGAATGTAATGTCCCGTTGACTATATATTTTTTAAGGAATCACCCTACCCGCCCCAAAGGATTCTTTTCCAAGATAGGTAAAACAATCAGGAACTTTGTCTGGCAAGGCAGATGTTCCAGAATTAAGACCAAGATCATAACAAACAGCAAACAGGCTGGTGGATTGGCGCTCCCTAGTGTACTTTGATATTACCATTCAGCAATCCTTAAAAATACTCAATTGGTCTCATCACGCTGACGCCAAGAGCTGGATCTCAATAGAACAAAAAGCCATATCCACTTACCTCATCCACTTACCACCCACCCTACAAAACACATTGGCAATATGGGTTAAACTTAAAAAATCAGGTGAACTAATGAGACATGGTTCATGGCTACTACCACTAATTAACAATCCAGATTATCTATAATGATAATTTACAGTTTATACATTTTATAGATTAAGGCAAATTTATTGAAAAAGACCAATTCATTAAAGTCAAACCTTTTTCATCAAACAATCAATATAAATTCATCCAAATCCAACATTAATTTAAAAATTTAGGCAGAAACTCCACACTGAACTGTCCCTTAGCTACTTTTGAAAAACACTAAGTTCACAGGCGAACCCCCTTACGAGTGCCTTCACAAATATATTCCTGCCTGACACGAAAACAGATGTCACTCGCCTAAATCTTATTTCACAATGGTCTAGAGACCTAGAGCTGGAACTAAAATGAAAAACAAGTGTGCACCCTCATTAACAACATCTAAAGAAGATATGGGAACATGCCTCTGACCTTTGCTGGAGATGCTCACAAGCCACAGGTACTCTACTACCTATTTTCTGGGAATGCCCTGTAATACGTCCCTACTGGGATAGAATATTACGGATTTCTGAGGAAATCCTGGGAAACGGCTATACCCAACAACCCGGCATACATCTTGCTGTTCCACCTGAATAAGCCTCTCTCACTGTTTTTTAATTCACCTTAACCTTTCCTCTTGAATTCCGTTAAACTGTTAATGCCATTACATTGGAAAGTTTGGCAACCTCCAACCACATGTGATTGGCTAATGAAAATACAGGAATTGTTTCAATTATTACTATTTCTTCACAGTAACAGATGCACAATTCTCAACCTTTTCTAGTAAGTGGCTCAAATGGACACTGACAGAGAATGGTTTTATCACTGATTTATACAAAAAGCCTACTGATAGAAATAACCTCTTGCGCAGGGACAGTTTTCACCCAGTAGGGGTCACTATAGGACTCCCTAAAAGCCAATTTATCAGGGCAAGGAGGATAACAACGACAGATGAGTTATACAATAACCAAGCTGAGGAACTGATTGAAAAATTCTGTGTAAGGGGTTATGAAAGAAGGGAACTGCAAAAAATCAGCAGGGATATACTTAAAACGGAGAGGAAAGATTTGCTGAAAGAAAAAAGTAAATCAATTAAGAAACAAAATCTGGTGTGTGTAACAACTTATGGTCCGCATTCTGCCTTTGTTAGGAAAGTCATATTACAACACTGGCCAATCCTACAAAATGACAAAACATTTGGGAGATTATTTGTTGATAAACCCATGTTCTGTTATAAAAAAGGAAAAAATATTTCTAATGGGATCACTAGGACTGACTTTAGGGAAAAACAAACCCATAAAGTGAAACACAATAAAATTGGTACTTTCCCATGCTATAATTGTGGACACTGCAACGGGGTTATCAGAGGAGAGATTTGTAAACATCCCAGTCAGGGGTATGATATAAAGTTGAGACATTTTGCAACATGCGAGACGGAGTCAGTCATTTATCTGCTAAAATGTCCGTGTGGATTTGGTTATGTTGGCCAGACATCCAGGGTGGCTAGGATCAGGTTAAATGAACACAAAAGCGTCATACGCAATTACAAACCTGAAACCAAGGAAGAGAGTAAGATAGCCCACCAAAAAGACAAAGAGAAAGAAAAATACAAAAAAGAAACACTATTGGCCAAACATTATTTTGAACAAGGCCACAATGTTGCACAATTAAGATGGCAGAGTCTTGAAGTGGTTAGAAATGATGCAGGTAATGATAAAACGTCTTTGTTAAGGATTTGGAAGTTAAAAACCTTGTGGCCAAAAGGACTGAATGAGAATTTTAGCCTCACATGTTTTCTTTGAATATTTCACTGATTTTATCTTTGTCTTTTTTCAGATAAGAAAAGCCGGTGGGAAGACATAGAAAAGTAAGGTTAAAATTATGACCCCACTGGCTGTAAGTAGTCTATTTAATACATTATATAATTTTTTTGATACACATGTTGTTTCATGATAGTCGCATTGTTATGTATTATGTATTATATTGGTTTATATTGTAATGTAACACAACAGTCCGTCTCCTAAAGGGATATCATCACGGACCCAACACCAAAAAAAGAGACTCTCTTTGCAAAATGGACATAAAATGAAAAATGGACACTAAAGGGTTAAACACATAACAGACTGTGGTGTTATGGGTAAACAAGGAGGGGCTTTGTACTTATAAGGTGTTTTTTTGCACAGTTTGAGTATCCTGATGAAGGGTGGGTAAACCCCCCCGAAACGTTGATCTTAGTGGTGGCACAATAAACTTGGGTTAACCCCCATCTGCTTGAAGATAAAGTGTGTGCGGATCCGTAATTTACTTTATTCAAATGGATTGGGAACTTTTCAGCAGGAGATGGAAGTAGCACCCATTAATTAGTAACTGAACTAATTCATGACATCCCCCCTTTTTTTCCCTTCTTCCCCTTCTCCCCCCTTTACCACCCTACCCTCCCTATAAGCCATACCCCTACCTTTAACATACTGAAAAGAACTGCTGTCAAATTTTTATTAACTCTCAAAATGTTTCTTAAGTTGATTAAAAAAAATTCACACATGAAAACAGTATTGATTTGTTACAAAATGGTTGTGAACAGGTACCTAATAAAGCAAGTTAAAAAAGAATCACAGTTTGAATATTTTAGGATGGTCAAAATGAGAATTTAACTTACCAACTTGACATAAATTCCTTTTCTTCTATTCCTGACATGTCTGTACACATGGACAGTATTGCCCCTACCAGACCTGCAGGTATTATTGTATTATTATTAACATGTATTTATATAGCGCCAACATATTGCATAGCGCTGTAAAGTAAATGTGATTATACAACTAAATCACATGAAATTATCTACATAAAACATATGGAGTTACATACATCACAATCAATACCGGTACAAAAGGTGATGAAGGCCCTATGCAGAAAGAGCTTACACTCTAAAGGAACGGGAGTAATACACAAGGTGTGGGAGTGGGCAAGATTGAATTAAGTGGGTAAGAAATGTGGTACTATATGTGGTGTTGCGTTTGGTAGTTAAGCAGAGTGAGGGTAGGCTTCTCGAAAGAAGTGCGTTTTAAGAGATTTCTTGAAAGCAGAAAGGTTGGGAGAAAGTCGGACAGACCGTGGGAGAGAGTTCCAAAGGAGGGGTGCAGCCCTTGCAAAGTCTTGAATGCGAGCATGTGAGGAGGTAATGAGAGAAGAGTTGAGTAACAGGTCAGTAGAGGAGCGTAGTAGGCGGTTGGGTGAGTATATAGAGATGAGTTCATAGATGTAGGGTGGGGCAGAGTTATGAAGTGCTTTGAATGTCAGGGTCATTCATTTGAATTTAATTCTGAGAGGTAGAGGAAGCCAGTGCAGGGATTGACAGAGTGGCGTGGCAGAGGAGGAGCAGTTGCTGAGGTGTATGAGCCTCTCAGCAGTGTTCATTATGGACTGGAGAGGTGACAGTCTGTGGAGGGGAAGGCCAATTAAAAGAGTGTTACAGTAGCCTAGACGTGATATGACGAGAGAGTCAATAAGAATTTTGGCAGCATCTTGGGTGATAAATGATCGTATTTTGGATATGTTCCTTGGGTGGAAGTGACATGATTTAATAAGTGACTGGATAGGAGGAGTGAATGACAGGGCAGAATCTAGGATAACCCCAAGGCAACAGGCCTGGGGAGAGGAAGTGATAGTGGAATGGTTAGCTATGATCGATACTTCTGGGATGTTACTGGTGTTAGTTGGAGGAAAGAGAACCATTTTTTAGTTTTAAAGAGGTTTAATTTAAGGTAGCGTTGCAACATCCAGGTTGAGATAGCAGACTGGCAGGAGGAGATGCGAGTTAGGAGTTCTGGGTTACAATCAGGAGATGAGAGATAGATCTGAGTATCGTCAGAGGTGGTAGTGGAAACCATACGAGTTGATTAAATTGCAGAGGGAGGAAGTATAGAGGGAGAATAGAAGGGTACCAGGAAAGAGCCTTGAGGAACCTCAACAGAAAGAGGTAGGGGAGAAGATGCTACTCCCTTGTAGGAGATACTGAAGGACCTATAACATATCCAATCAAAATTAATCATGACCTATAAGACCACATGACTTCCTCCTGACCACCGTTATACATTTACAAACAAAAGTAAGTGGAGGGCACTCCAAATAGTAAATGGGTTAATTTTCAATAGAGGTGAACCATAGCCCTAGACCGCTCCCAAATAGAGGACACAATAATTAGTGATGGGTGAATTTATTCGCCAGGCGCAAATTTGCGGTGAATTCCCGTGATACGCTGCCGGTGAATAAATTCGCGAAACCGCTGGTGAATTTGCGCAGGCATCAAATAAATGGATGCCGGTGTCAAAAAAATGGATGCTGGCGTCAAAAACGAGGCGCCGTTTCGCAAATTCCTCTAATTTTTGGGCGAAGTGAAACTCCACCAATTCACCCATCACTAACAATAATACTATTATACATAGTTATCATCATCATCATCATTTATTTATATAGCGCTGTCAAGATACGCAGTGCTTTAGTTGATAAAGGCATCTCGTCGAAACGTCAGGGAAATTTTTCTCTGGCAAGGGTGTCTGCTCACTTGTTAGGTTAGATACACGCATTGCGACATTGTGGTATGTAAATGCTTAAAAAATTTTTTTTTTTGAATATGTGTAAAACTTTTTGAATTAAATTGTTTGTAAAACTGCTGAATGTTTTCTTTAAATATAAAAGTATTTTCAAAAATACCACGGTGTGAATATGGCAACATTTGAGTGTGTACGCCCTATATATATGTATAACACTGTTATACATTTGCCATAGTGGTACAGTAACCAAAATAAATAACTTGGGATGGGGAAACCCTGTACTGACAAGTCAGGACTAGAAGAAAAGGAATTTACATCAAGTAGGTAAGTAAAATTCTAATTTTCTTCTGCATCCCTCCATGTCAGTACACTTGGGATCTACCAAGCCATGCCCCAAAAACAAGGGGTGGGAATAACCAACATAAGGCAAAAACCAAACTGATGCGAAGGAGGCCCTGAGTAATAAGGCCAGCATCACAGCCATTCAACAGGGGAGCTGATAAAAGGCACAATAACATGAACGACATGTCCTAGGATATGGTAAGCGATTGACAACAAGAGCACAGAGACCGGCACTTGATGAGGATCAAGCATTGCAGATCAAGAATAGCCATATTCTGCTTAAAGGGTTCCCTCAGTGACTAGAGGTATACCTGCAATATGGCTATTGGACATAAAACCCCTCCTGGGGAAGAACTAAAATCCTGCAACTGTTAAAACAAAAGGCCCCTAGGCAGGCCTGGACTGGCAATCTTTGGGTTCTGGCAAATGCCAGAGGGGCTGCTGTAAGTGGCCATAGAGAGTCACTGTATATTGGCTACCTTGTAACAAGAGCAAATATAACCTCTGTGTCTGCACAGAGGATCCAGGTTTACCAATAAAAAACGTAAAATATTAAACAGCAATAGCAAAGGGGCCAAAAGAAACATCTGCACCTTACCAGAGAGTGACTAGTTAGCAGGAGGGAAACTCCAGGCAAAGCCCTGATAGCTTTCAGCTGAGGGACATAATTAGCATACAGACTTCCAAGTGCACTGAGAATTTTATACACTGAAGAATCATACTCAACAGCTTCAGGATGTTATAACTATCCCATATCCATGCCCATGGCCCTTTTGCAGAAGTTTTGTAAAGCCTCACAGAACTCAACGAGAGGCCAAAAAGCTCACAGGTAACAATGTGGGAAGCCCACACCTGTGTCTCTTCCCAAAAAGCACTAGATTGAATCTTGTGCCTCGCTGGGCATATAGCAGGGGGGCTATTTTAGCACAGGGCTAGAACCATGGTTATACCCACTCCTGCATTTCTTCCCAATAAGCGATAATTTACAGATTATGCATCTTGGGGCATCAGGTAAATTCTTCTCCATTACCTGGGAATCATCCCTCTGCATCTACACAGAGGTAAAAAATACAAAAGAAAAAAAAAAGCTGTGTTTGACTTATTATTATTATTATTATTATTATTATATAGCATTATCTTATACTATCAATGCAAAATAAAACAGTTGTACTGTTCAGATACTAGCAAGATAGATAAAAATTCTACACTAAGATAGATAAAATTCTACACTAAAGCCCCTTTCAAACAGTAAATGGGTAAAAAATATAATGTTATGGTTTTACACCTGCTACCATTAAGGCCTCCTTAGTACAGCATCAGCAATTCATATACAGGTATGGGACCTGATATCTAGAATGCTCGGGACCTGGGGTTTTCCGGATAACAGGTCTTTCTGTAATTTAGATCTTCATACCTTAATGTCTACTAGAAAATCATTTAAACATTAAATAAACCCAATAGGCTGGTTTTGCTTCCAATAAGGGTTATTTATATAATAGTTTGGAGTAAGTACAATGTACTGTTTTATTAATACAGAGAAAAAGGAAACCATTTTTAAAAATTTGGATTATGGGAGACGTACTTTCCATAATTTGGATCTTTCTGGATTGTGGGTTTCTGGAGAACGGATCCCATACCTGTATACAAGATATGTTTACAATTCATTAGAGAGTTTAAAAAGTTAACAGGAGAAAACACTGATAGTAAAAAAAAATGTAATAATTATTTTTATTGGGTTTTCATGTTTTCAATTAACCCTTTAAATGCCAGCAGAATTTCACATTTTGGTTTTTGAAGCATTTTGTGCTCTCTCACTTTAGGGGCATTTTCTGAGGGGAAACCTATATTTTACCTAGAAAAACTATACATTGTTTTTTTTGGGGAGAAACTAAGCTTTTTCATCAGACCACATCCCCTGTTCCTGCCCACAATGCCTCAAATAAAACATCTTATCCTGCTGAGACTATTTCAGCAGGGTCCTCAAAGGGGATATCTCCTTCACTAAAGAACCTCAAGGTGGCTATTACACAACCCACCTCTGCAACATCCAAACCTCCTCCTTCTTGAAGGATATCTAAAATGTCCATGCATCCCTCAGCGCCACAGTTGTTCCTACCACAAAAAATTGTACCCCTGTTATGGGAACCCCATAGGATATGATTGCAACACCTGTTGGGGTTGGTGGAGATAGTGGCCTTTCCTCTTCAGATGCCAAGAAAAAGAGAAAATTTAAATCAAACTGGCTGGTACCTGAGGAACGGGCATCAGTGGTTGTTGTTGCTCCTGTTGTCAAACACTTCCAAATGTGTTTCAAGTGAAGTTGAGGGAACACCTGAACCATTGCAGGGCTCCAGAAAAGTGATTCTGATCCTTTTCCTGCAACATCTTGTGGAGAGATTCTCAAAGCTCTAGTGGAGAGGGGAAATTATCAATCCCTTAGCCAGGAAGATCGAAGAGGAGGTTGACATAGGAGTGGCAAATCCTTCTACCCCAATCATCCCTGCTGAGGAACTCAAAAAGTTTCTTGAGGGAACCCTTGGTGTTAAATTAGAGAAGAAGTTGCATATGGCTCTGGAGAAGTGGCATGATTTGCCTTTAGTTATCAATTCTGTGAGACAATACAAAAGAGGCCAAGAACTATGGAACAGTGGAATATCTCCGCATAATGAAGTTCCACAAAAAAAAGTTTGTCTCATCAGACCTTGATGAAGGTTAACGCACTTCCTAAAACTCAGTAATGGCCTTGAGTAAAGCACACTTAATACTAATGGCTGTCGGAATCCTTTCCGAATGTTTCAGGTACTCTCCTTTCTTTATCAAGGAGGGTACTCTGTGAGTTTCCTCCAAAAGACCCATACCACTCCAGAGCTTGAAGCAAGTTGGCATCTGGAGTGGAAGGGCAGAGTCTTATTTTTTTGTAACTTATGTTTTATTGATTTTCACAGAAAAAGAAAAGTACTGATGTTTCCAATTGTGCCAGTTATGTGTTTGCTTACAATTATACAATACTAGCAATTGCATTTTACACATAGAACATATCTGTCCAAGGAAAAGTCATAGAAAACAAACAAGTGGGGGAAGGGTTAACAGAAAGAAGGAATAAGCCCTACGGAATGTCATTAAATACGCATGAAGGAGACAGAACAAGTAGCCAGTCTCTTATACATATACAGATCAAAAGATGATTTTTCAGCCATCATAGGAGTTAGCTTCAGCAGGAAGTAATCCCAGTTACCACATATTTTATTATGTAATTGCAATGTATTGCTTATTGCTATCAAGCCTGAAAATAACCTCCCTAATTGTGAGGATTACTGGGGACTTCCATTTGGAAGTGATTGCCAATCGTGCAACCGTCAATACCCAATTAACCCACTTTTGGGCTGCGTTATTAATTCCAGTGATAGGGAGGGCTAATAGCAAGTGGGGCATCTCTATATTTAAAGAGGTTTTAAAAATCTTCGTTATTAAATTAACAATTTCCACCCAAAAGTGTGTCAGTTTCATACATTCCCATAATATATGAAATAGTGTGCCCTTATGTTGACAGCCTCTCCCGCACATAGGACTGCTTTGTGTAAACATTTTAGAGAGCCAGTCCGGGGTGAGGTACCACTTCATCATGGTTTTATAAATACTCTCTTCTGTTGAGTACACACTGTAATTTTCTGTGCGTTCTCCCACATTCTCCCCCATTGGGATTGGGTCCATTCCTTTCCCAAAGCGTTTTCCCAATATTGCATATTGGTGTGTTTAGGGAATGGCTCGTCCGGTATGGCAATAGGTTATATAATTGTGAGATCAGCTGCCACCTAATATTTTCTCGAATGGAGATAGCTGTATCTGGGATTGCTGCCCATACAATGTTGTAATATAATGTTTAATCAGGAGATGTGTATAACTGTTTCCGCAATGGGTCAATAAAGTCATTGATTCTATTAAGTGCATGTGCCTCCCAATCTAGCTGGTATGATTTCCCTTGGCCAGGCTGGAATTCCAGATTCGCGGAGAGCAATATCAGGGCCGATGGGTATTTGCTAATCCGATATTTCTTTTAGCATTGTTTGCAGATTGAGAGGGTAAATTTTATAGGCTTTGGGGCTGAAACTGACAGTTGAACTCTAGGGTGGTTTGTTAAAGGATTAGTTCAGTGTGAAAATAAAAACTGGGTAAATAGATAGGCTGTGCAAAATAAAAAAATGTTTCTAATATAGTTAGTTAGCCAAAAATGTAATGTATAAAGGCTGGAGTGAACAGATGTCTAATAAAACAGCCAGAATCCAACTTCCTGCTTTTCAGCTCTATAACTCTGAGTTAGTCAGCGACTTGAAGGGGGCCCACATGGTACATTTCTGCTCAGTGAGTTTGTAATTGATCCTCAGCATTCAGCTCAGATTCAAAAGCAACAAATATGACCCATGTGGCCCCCCCCTCAAGTCTCTGATTGGTTACTGCCTGGTAACCAGTCAGTGTAAACCAAGAGAGCTGAAAAGCAGGAAGTAGTATTCTGGCTATTATGTTAGACATCCAGTCACTCCAGTCTTTATACATTACATTTTTAGCTAACTAACTATATTAGAAACATTTTTTATTTTGCACAGCCTATCTATTTTTACACTGAACAATTCCTTTAATATCAAGTTGCTGATATGATAAGGAAGTGTCCATATGGCTTCTAATTATGCCCACTTAGTGGGTGCTCGTGGCTGTAACCAGGCCAAAGTTTGGCGCAGGTGTGAAGCCTCATAATATCTGCTTATGTCTGGTACTGCAAAGCCTCCCTGACTCGTCCCTAAGAGCACTGAACGCGGTATTCTAGATTTTGCCGCACCCCATATGTATTTAAATATAAATTTTTGTATATGGCCCAATTTAGTAACAGGAATTTGGACTGGGATGGTTTCAAGCAAGTACAATAATTTGGGAAGTACTGTCATTTTAACTGCGGCTATATGCCCAAACCAGGATATACTATGAGACCCCCATTCCCACATGTCTTTCTTAATTTGATCCACCAAAGGCACAAAATTTGCTTGATACAACTGATGGTAATGTGGTGTCAGTTTAACTCCTAGATAGTTTATGTGTGATGTCTGCCATTTATAATGGAAATTCTCCTGGAGAGCCCTCTTTGCTGATCCACCTATGTGGAACATGAGGGCTTCTGATTTAGCCCAATTAATTTTGTGTCCCGCCACCTGATTATAATTTTGTAAAATATGGTGAAGATTGGGTAATGAGATAAAGGGATTGCAGAGAGTGAGCAGGACATCGTCAGCAAAGAGTGATACTTTATAAGCGTCAGCGCCTACCATTATTCCCGTAATATCTGGATGTCCCATTATTTTGGCAGCCAATGGTTCTATACTGAGAGCGTAAAGCAGGGGGGAAAGCAGGCAGTCTTTCCGTGTACCATTCCTAATATGGATTGATGTACCAACATCTCCATTTAATTTCAGATAGGCCGATGGGGTCATGTATAATGATTTAATAGCTTGGAGGAAAGGTCCATGGAATCCCATAGACTGGAGCAACTGAGTCATATATGTCCAATCCAGCCTATCAAAGGCTTTCTCCGAGTCCAAACTCAAAACTACAGATGGAGCGCCTCAGGATTGAATAATATCTAAAAAAATCTATTGCCCTGCGAGTGTTATCTCCTGCTTGTCTACCCAATACAAAACCTACTTGGTCAGGGTCTATCAGTCTGGGCAAGAGTGGGGCTAGTCGCTGGGCTAACAATTTAGTGAAAATTTTCAGGTCGCTGTTTAAAAGTGCTATAGGCCTATAGTTTCCGCACTGTGATAGATCCTTACCCTCCTTGGGAAGTACCGTTATGTATGATGAAAGCATAGAGTTTGGTATTTGTTCTTTTCTCTGCAGGAAAATCTTAAAGAGCTCTGCCAGGATTGGTGCAAGGGTATCCCGAAAGATCTTATAATACGTATTAGTAAACCCATCAGGCCCTGGAGACTTGTGAAGAGGGAGAGCTTTCAGAACTTCAAGTACTTCCTCCCCTGTAACCTCCTTATTTAATTCCTCTAGTTCCTCCTCTGTCAATTTTGATAATTGACACCCCTCTAGAAACTGAGCAAGATGTTGTGATTTAGCATCATTTGTATGGGTGGGTGTGGGGAATAGATTATATAGCGTGGAATAATAGGAGTGGAAAGCTTGTGAGATTTGAGTTGGATTGTGGAGAGCCTCCCCACTGCTGGATCAGATTGTTAAAATTTGGGATTACCTGGCTCGCCATTTTAATTGATTCGCTAATAAAGTGTGGGCCTTGTTCCCCATTTTTAGTCCAAATCAGTGTTTTCTCTGCTTCCTGCATGGCAATTTGTTTTAAAGAGAAGCATAAATTGTGAATTTCTCGAATTGTCGTAGGATCTGGGTTTTGTTGATTCTTAGATTCTAACTTGTATAGTTTGGATTCCAATTTGTAAATTTCCTGCTTTCTATTGCATTTCCTTGCCGTAGAGATTGAGATAATGTGACCCCTAATAGCTTTATCAGCTTCCCAAGTTAAAGCCATGGAATCTATAGATCCCTTGTTCTGCGTAAAATACTCTTTCAGGTGATTCCCTATTACTTCCCTAGTGTTAGGGTCATTGAGAATTGTCTCGTTCAATCTCCAGTGTGTCTGCTTTGGTATTATCAGAGGGATTGAAATAATTAGGGTGATAGGGGCATGATCCGACCATGAGATAGCTTGAATAGAAACGGTAATTGGATATTTCAGACAATTTTGAGATACGAAGAAATAATCCAGTCTCATTGAGGTCTGATGAGGGGAGGAGTAAAACGTGTATCTGCGGTCCCTAGGGTTATTGATGCGCCGTGAGTCAAACAGGGCGTGTGATCAAATAACAGCTCAGAATTGTTTGGCCTTCTGTGGGACCTGAGAGGTACGTGAGGGGCAGGTGTCTATCTACTTTTTCTGAGAAAACTAAATTAAAGTCTCCCCCTATTATCAAAATCGTGGAGGAATATTTGTTCGCCAGAGATAAAATTTCGCGTATCGTATGGAGTTGTTTGTTATTGGGTATAAACATTGATTAGAGTTATTGGAGTACCAACGTAAGAGCCCTGTAAAATCAAATAATGACCATTAGGGTCTGCGATTTGTCTTGTTATTGTCAAGGAGCAATCTTTATGTATCAGAGTCATAACCCCTGCTTTCTTATGGGGGCCAGATGCCTGATAGGTCCTAGTGTACTGCGGAGAGTTAAGTTTATTATTGTCAGATGCTGTGAAGTGTGTTTCTTGGAGGAACGCCACCTCAACTTTAAATCTCCGGATTTCTTTCAAAGCTAGTGCTCTTTTCCTGGGACTATTAAGTCCTTTTACATTTAGAGAAAATAGTTGGACCATTTTAAGGCTTTAAAATTGAATGCTATACTAGAGGGCTCGTACGTTGGTGGAGTTATACATTGCATAATAACATTAGCATATAAATCAACATGAATCATATTTAACAACCTATCAAAGCATGTAACAGACCTCTGTAGGCCAATATAGGGACTGTTCTGCCCCATTGTGTATCTTCTAGAGTCCACTGAAAGTGTGGTCCTTTCCGGACTACAAAACGACTCTCCAAAAATATTGATGAACAAAAAAGTTAAAAGGTATTGCATATCTGATATCGTTGTCTTCCTGTTGAGAAAGCTATAGGTATGGTTCAAGTAAGTTTGCCATCCAGGGCATATAGAGGTAAGTAGAGAAAAAAAGGGCTCAGGATATATTGAACCAAAAATAACAGTTAACATAATGAAACTCAAAATATGTACAAGCAGTTGTGTTACCTGAACCTGGTAACCTGGGACACTATAGGTATACCCCATCCAAGTACCAGTGTCGAGGGAAGCGTCTAGGCAAAAAACAACCAGTGAAGGAGTCTGTCCCTCCACAGTCAAGGCTTGCTAGGCTCAAATACTGTAGATTGGATCCCATACAGCCCCTTATCAACCCATGAGGCCAAGAACAATATCTTCTCTTCACAGACTTTCTCAGGTGAGTGAGCCGGATCTTTGCGGTGGAGTAGATGGTGAACGGGCCTTGGAAGAGCTTGTCGTTTCCCATTCCGGAGTCATTCTAAGTGATCGGGAAGTCATAGTTTCCTTGGATGTCGGAAAATTGGCAGACCAAGATTATTCAGAAATATGTTGCTTTTCTGTAGGTCTGAGAGAATGTGTTGCTGTCCTTTTATAGAAACAATTAATTTGAACGGGAACCCCCATCTATATGGAGTGTTGTGCGCTCGTAGATGCTGAGTGACAGGTCTAAAGTCCCTTCTTTTGGCCAGCATGATAGGGGATATGTCGTTGTAGATTTGTATCTTCACCCCCTGGAATTCAATGTGTGTTGAGTTCCGTGTTTCCTGAAGAACTTTCTCCTTACTCTCAAAATAGTGACAACAGATTACAATGTCTCTTGGAGCCGACTGACCGGGTTTCTTAGAGCCCATCGCTCTATGCGCCCTATCAAATCTCCAAGCCTCTACTGGTAAATCCAGCAAAGTTTAGAAAACAGAGCTCTGAGGTAGTGCCTGATATCTTTTGGTAGGATGCTTTCAGGTACGCCTCGTATACGAAGATTCTGTCTACGGTTTCTGTTTTCCAGATCTTCACAGTGTGATTTAAGAATGACCAGCAACCTATCCATTCGTTGGCCCAGTGAATGCAGCTCTGTCTTAAATTCATGTACTGCGTCTTTAACTGCACCTGCTATAGCTGCAGTTAGTGAATTATGTAGAGCCGAAAGCTGAAGTGCTAGTATGTCAGCTGTAACAGGTCTGGAAGTGTGGGTTTCCTCCACCCTGTTGGAGGATGTTTCCATCCAGTTGTCTGGAGTGCATGGGCGAGAGGGAGCATAGGGGCCTGCATCATGCTCTAAATCCATGCCACCATCTTTGGCCTTACACAGCCTGTCTGTGGCTGCATGTTTAGGTTGGGGTAATATCTGTGAGTAGGCCCCATATGGGGAACTAGAGGCTGAGGTTTGGCTCATATTCTGGTCCTCATTATCATTCCCAACCCTATGCACCTTGTCAGTAGCCAGATATGCGCGCTGTGCGGGTGCCCAAGCAGGATGGCTAGTGGGAGAGCTGGAGGCTGAAGTATTTCTTTGGTCCGGATCCTCTCCACCTTCTCTAATCCTGCATGGCTTGTCAGCAGCTGCTAGTTTGTGTAGAGATGCTGCCCGATTGTGCAAGCTTTTGGGCGCTCTGTCTGGAGTGGTGTGCTCCGGGTCCACGCTGCCATCTTCGATTCGTCTGTGTCTGTTGGGTGCCGCAGATTTGTGCAGAAATGTCGTTAGAGTGCCTGTCGGTTCTAGGGTGTTCTTCTTCCCCATGTCTATATGCTGTAGCTGCGGGATTCCCCAATATTTTGTTTGCTAAATGCCGCTAATATTCGGGGATATATGGCCTCTGACTGTGGAGCGGCGTAAATAAGCGTCCTCACTCTGTCATGTTGCGCATGCGCACCCGGCAGGGTCTTTTTTTAATCACCTCACTTGGACATCATGTGGGGTGGTGACCCTTTTCTCAGAACACTTCCAGCCAGAGGTGCTGAGTGCAAACTCTGTTATGGACCAGAGAGGGCACGGTTCTTTGAAAGTTATCAGCCTATATGGAGACAATTGACTCTGAAGAAGCCTTGATTATAGGGGATGATTTTAATTACACCCTTGATGCTCGAGATCACAATGTACCCAAGAAAAGGGACTTGTCTGAGTCAGTTTTGCGAGAACTAATTGCTTATTTCTCCTTGGTTGACGTCTGGAGAGAACAGAACCCAGAGACGGATGCCTTCACCTATGTCAGAGTGAGAGATGGTCAGGTTTCTCAATCCCGGATTGATAGGATATATGTATTGAGCCATCTCATCTCACGAGCCCAGTCGAGCACCATTAGATTGTATCCCTGAGAATGTAAATCGCACCATCTCTGCCAAAAGCTGCTTACTGGCACCTAAAACAACAGTTTATTAGAAAATGAGGGTTTCGCAAAGTCAGTCCAGGATACATGGAGAGGCTGGAGGGCTTTTCAGGATGACTTTGCCACATTGAACCAGTGGTGGGATATAGGCAAGGTTCACCTAAAGCTGTTGTGTCAAGAGTATACCAAAAGTTTTAGCAGGCAGCGCAATGCAGATTGCAGATTGAGGCACTTAATGGGGAGGTGCTTGATCTTGAGCAAAGGCTATCAGGCTCTGAAGACCAAGCCCTGCAGTGTGAATACCTAGAAAGGAAATAAGCGCTGCGTAACATGGAACAAAGACAGGCTCATGGTGCCTTTGTGCGAAGCCGGATGCAGTTACTTTGTGATATGGAACGTGGTTTGTGATTCTTCTATGCTCTGGAGAAGAAAAAGGGGAACCGAAAACAAATCACATGCCTTTTTGCGGATAATGGAACCCTCCTTGAGGATCCGGAGGCTATCCGGGACAGAGCCGGTCCTTCTATCAAAACCTTTTTTCTCCAGACCCCATCTCTCCAGATGCCTGTGAGGAGCTATGGGATGGGCTTCAAGTGGTCAGTGAGATGAGAAAAGAGAGGTTGGAAACACCAATTACTCTAGATGAACTCTCTCAAGCACTCTGTTTAATGCCCCACATTAAATCTCCTGGGCTTGACGGACTGAACGTAGAGTTCTTCCAGTTCTTCTGGGATACTCTGGGCCCTGATTTCCATAGGGTCCTAACTGAGGCCTTCAAGAGTTGCCACTTTTGTGTCATTGAGCACTGTTATCACTAATTCCTAAGAAGGGGGATCTCCACCATATTAAGAACTGGAGACCAGTCTCACTGCTCAGCACAGACTATAAGATCGTGGCCAAAGCTATCTCACTCAGGCTCAAATCTGGGCTGGCAGAGATGATTCATCCTGACCAGTCCTATACAGTCCCCGGTCGGACAATTTTTGATAATGTCTTTTTAATCCGAGACTTACTACATTTTGCGAGAAGGACTGGTCTATCTCTTGCTTTTCTCTCTCTGGATCAAGAGAAGGCATTTGACAGGGTGGATCACCAATATCTTATAGGCACTCTGCAGGCCTATAGCTTTGGCCCATAGTTTGTGGGCTACCTGAAAACAATGTATGCCTCTGCAGAGTGTTTAGTTAAAATCAACTGGTCTCTGACTGCACCTCTGGCTTATATAGCCTATGTAATTCTTGTGGTCCAGGACCTAGTTTATCTTCAGCGGGCACAAGAGTGTCAAGAGGTCTATACTGCTGCCTCATCTGCCCTCATCAACTGGTCCAAGAGCTCAGGCCTTCTGGAGTGTTCTCTACAGGTAGATTTCCTGCCTCCTGCTTTTTGTGACATCTCGTGGAAGAGTAATACTGTTAAATATTTAGCGTCTACCTATCAGCTAAGGAGCATCCTGTCTCACAGAATTTCATTGAACTTGAGGAGCGTGTTCTAACCCGCCTGGGAAAGTGGAAGGGTTTAGCTAAAGTACTTTCTATGAGGGGGGTGGCTTTGGTGATCAATCAGCTGGTGGCCTCTAAGCTCTGGTACCGGTTGATATCTCTTAGCTCATACATTTGCTGCAGAGACTAGTTGGAACAATGATGCCTATCATGCTGCCTTGTACAATGGCCTCTCTATCTGCCTTAAAGACAATCTGGTCTCCCGTGAATTACCTATTATGGTAGAAGACCTGATTGCTTTGGCTGTCAAGGTGGACACTCGGCAAAGAGAACATCAGGCAGAGAGGGACCATGTCAAGAGATTCCAACCTACATTGGTTCCCCGCTTCCAAAGACCCCTGCTACCTCCGTCTCCTCAGCAACCTTCTGTTATTTCTCCAGAGGAGCCCATGGAGATCGGAAGAGCTCGTCTCTCATCATCTCCCCAGAGGGTTTCAAGATGGATCTTACCAAAGTGTCCGCAATTCAGGAGTGGCCCTTTCCGTTGAGTACCAAGGCGATACAGAGTTTCATTGGATTCGCCAGTTATTAATCGACAGTTTATTAAGGGGGTCTCTTCTTGCATTGCACCCATCCTTTCCCTCATCCGAAAAGGGGGTAAACCTAACTCATGGCCCCTTTCTGCCGTTGAAGCTTTTTAGTCCCTGAAGGATGCTTTCACCTCTGCCACTGTTCTCTGACATTCAGATCCGATGTTACCCTTTTTCATTGAGGTGGATGCTTCTGAAGTTGGAGCTGGCGCTATCCTGTCCCAAAGACATCCTGCCAATGGTAAACTACACCCTTGTGCTTATTTCTCCAAAAAGTTCTCCCCTGCAGAGCAGAATTACGATGTGGGGAATCGTGAACTCATTAAAAGTGCCTTCTCCCAAGTTGGGTCCAAAATTTGTTGGTCCATTCTCTATCATGGAAGTCATCAATCCTGTGGCCGTTAGACTTCTGCTTCCCCCTGAGATGCGAATTCCCAACGTGTTTCATGTCTCCTTGGTGAAACCAGCAATCGCTTCTCTGCTGATCAGTCTCCCCCTTCTGTTATCTCTGTGGATGGTCAACAGGAGTATGAGGTGGAAAAGATCTTAGACTCCAGAATCTCCAGAGGTTCTCTTCAGTTCCTTATTAGTTGGAAGGGCTTTGGTCCTGAAGAATGCTCTTGGGAGAAACACTCTGATGTTCATGCCCCTCGTTTGGTAAGGGAATTCTATAAACAATTTCCCCAGAAACCAAGACTTGGTGGTCCAGTGGCCCCCCGTGTAGGGGGGTACTGTCAAGGCCGCCGGGAGCGCTCAGCAGTGCGTCCTCTCCCGGCGAAGGAAGATTCAAGATGGCGGCACCCATTCAGGCCACGTGGGTGCTGGGACGCCGTCGCAAGTACGCCAGCGCCATGATGTCAGCACAGATGCAGGCATAATGACGCTGACGCAATGATATCACCAGTTGGCGCCAAAAAAAGGCGCTCTGGACGCTGAGATGCTGCCCAAGTATAGGTTCCCATCGCTAGTGTTCCTGGGTGCTATATTTACTCCAGATTCCGGATATTGATCCCTGCCTAAAAAAAAATGTATACAATTCCACAAGAAATAGAAATAGTTCCCCGAGGCCTAGGGCACATCATAAACCCATTCTTTATATCCTATATTCTTTATATAACAGGCTGCCATCACTGCCAAAGGCCAGTGCTTTAGAAAGGGTTACTTGATGTGCCCCTAGAGCCAGGTGAGGGTAACAAGGCATAGCTCAGTTTGAACGTAGACACCATGTAAAAATATAAAACATTACAAACAATACTTAACATTGATGACATTTGTAAGCATATTTGGTGCCCTTTTTCTCAACAGCCACAGATACATGAGGTCAGTGCTGGGCTGCAGACTTAGGCCCTGGAGGACCATCATTGGTTAAAGTGCATAGTAGTACAACATTCAGTTGCCCTTGAAGATTTGGACTTGCATTTTGGAAAACAAAGGAGAAAGAGGACATTCTGGAGCTGCCCACTGAAAAATATAAGACCACCAGGAGGAGGAGGCATTTACCTAGCTGCCCTTATGCTCAGTGCTGGGCTGCAGACTTAGGCCCTGGAGGATCATCATTGGTTAAAGTGTATAGTAATAATAAACATGGGGTTTTTCAAAGCACATATTTGTTTCATCTGCAGATTACATTGTTAGGCTAAGGCCACACTAGGCGATAGCGCCGCGATTTGACTCGCGGCGACTTTTCGCCGCGACTTTTAAGCCGCAATCGCTGGGGAAACTTTTGCGCTGGCGTCTATGGGGAAATCGCGAAAAATCGCCAGCGTAAAAACACACGCGGCGATCTTTTTTCTATTGTCGCTCGAAATCGCCTAGCGAGGCAATTTCGAGCGACAGTAGAGAAAAGATCGCAGCGAGTCAAATCGCGGCGCTATCGCCTAGTATGGCCTTAGCCTAAAGCAGAAGAAAATGATTTACAGTTGATGGGCCAAATAGAATTAGATTCCAATTTACGCATAAGGGGAACTAGGTTGAGTTCATAGAAGTTATTTAAATCCTTATGTATAGCTTTTCCTAAATATTTAAACGTTTTTGTGGGTCTATGAGGAAATCATCAAAAAAATTCTTATTTGTTCCAGTTGATTCTTAAACCTGAATAAAGTGATGGTTAATTAGTTCAAAAGTAGTCCTAAGGGCTTCATATGGGTTACTCAGAAACAAAGGGGCAAATTCACCAAGATTCGTAGTTGCGCCAGCGTCCGCTTCGCCGCACTTCGCCAGGCGTATTTTCACCAGCGCTACGCAAATTCACTAAAATCCAAAGTTGCGCTCAGGGGAAGTGTAAGGTTGCGAAGTTGCACTAGCGTTAATTCGCCAAGCAAAGCGAAGTTACGCTAGCGATGCTTAATTTGCCTACGGCGCAAAATTGTAGTTACAATGGAGGTATATGAAGCATCACTACACAAGCCTGGGAAACCTTCAAAACACATGTCCCCCCACATGTGACCACTGTATAGTTAAGGTGCCATGAGTTAGGAAATGTAGGGGGAAGGAGGGTAGCCCCAATAAAATTTTCGATCTTTTTCAGCCTATCACCCATAAAAAAAGAAAAAACGCCAGCGTTATTTAGGACTTAGAAAATTTTTTAACTTTTTTTGAAGCAATCCCTATCTACTCTATTGCACTTCGCCTGGTTTGAGGTGGCGAAGGAAGTCTGGCGTAAAAGGTAGCGTTCAGAAAAATGTGCACGTCAGTGAATTTGTGTAGTTTTGTCCGTTGCGCAAATTCGCCAGGCGTAAGGGTGCGAAGTAACACTAGCGAATTTACGCCAGTGTCTGTGAGTGAATCGGCGAATTAACGAAAATGCGCTACGCTAGCGCATTAGCGTTAGGCGCTTCATCCTTTAGTGAATTTGCCCCAAAGTGTGTCATCTGCATACATTGTAAATCTTTTCTGTAAATCCCTTTAATTATAAGCCAGTAACCACTGGTTCTCTTTAAGGAGCATTGCCAATGGTTCCATAGCCAGAGTAAACAGGAGTGGCAAGAGGGGACATCCCTGCTGAGTGTCATGAGAGCATTCAAAGGGTTTAGAAATATTTTGATTTGTTTTAACTCAAGCCCTAGGTTGGTTGTATAGGGCATTGATCCACTTCTTAAAATTCTCTCCAAGTCCCATTATATCTAGTACTGCTCTGAGAAAGTGCCATTCCACCGAATCAAAGGGCTTTTCATTATCTAGATTGACCACGTTTCTTAAGCCTGAATTATCATGTTTTATTAAGAGATTAGAAAAGATTCTATGTAGGTTTATATTTGTGGAGCAGCCCGGGATAAACCCTGTTTGGTACGGAGATGTAAGGGTGTAAATATACAAATTAAGACATTGGGCTAAATTTTTTAGAGAGATGGGACATTATAAAGAGCAATTGGTAGGGTCTTTCACCAGTTTTAGGATTAAAGTAATTAGTGTTAATGTAATTAGTGTTTCTCTCAGGCTGCCAGATCTATTACCTCATTGTACAGTTTGGTTAAGGGAGTAATATGTTTGATATGTTTTACATACCATTCAATTGGTAGTCCATCCAGGCTGGGAGTTTTCCCCGCCAGGAAGGAAGCTATGGCTTTGGCTACATCTAAACCAGTAATTGGGGCATTTAGAGAGGTCCAGTCCTCCAAACCAAACCTAGGGAGAGGTATGGCATCAACATTTTTCGTAAATCTGTTCTGCTGTACAAGTAGTTGATGTTTTATACACTGTAGTTCAGTATAGTATTCAGTAAATGCCTTGTTTATATCAAGGGGAAGTGAGACCAGATTGCCCTGACCATCTGATATGACTGGTAAAGAGGTAGATGGAGAAAGATCCCAAGATAACAATGCAAGTAATTTACCATTTTTATTGCCATGAGCAAATAGGTTTGATTTTTAGTATATTAGCTGCTTATTTACTAATTTGGTTTGGGGGAGCTGGAGAGCTGCTTGGGAGGTTACCCATTTCTGTTTAGAGATATATGTGGGAAATTTAACAAAGTCTTATTCAGTCTCCAAAGCCTAATTTTATAAATCATGAATTTCTTGTTGTTTGTCTAGTAAAATCATTGACATGGGAATAGGCTTTAAGTGTCCCATTCCATCTGAGGAGAAGCAGAACCTGTATTGATGTTTATATGGGAATTAAGTTGTGCCTCAATTGGTTCAGCTATGGGGGCAAATTTACTTACCTTCGAAGTTGCGCCAGCGTTGGCTTCGCTGCACTTCACCGTACTTCGTCAGGCAAAGTATCGCCAGGGCACCGCTATCACCGTCAAAAAAGTAAAAGACACCAGCGTTTTTTGGGACTTAAAACATTTTTTAACTTTTTCTGGTGAATTTTCACTAGCGTTAGCCACTTCGCCCTTTAGTAAATTGGCCCCATAGAGTCTAGTTTAATCCAGAAGCTGTTAAGACTCCAGATGGACTCTGAGGGGGCCATATTTGTCATTAGGGATACCAGTAGTGGAGAATGATCCGAGATGCCTCTAGGCAGCATTTTTGCTGATACTAGACTTTTTTCTATCTTGGCAGACCCTAGTGCCAGATTTATTATGTACATAATATTTTGGGATGCTGAATAAAAAGTAAAGGATTTGAGCCTCCAGAGGTCACTTAGATGAAAAGTGGAAGTCCAAGCAGCCAGTGGTGTAGAAACACCTGTAGCATAGCTACAGTAAGCAGAATAATAGGTTGGTGCCATCCATTGCCTTCTTAGGGAGAGAAGTTTTGAGCCATCCAGGTGGGTCTCCTGCAAAAAGATCACATGGGATTTAGCATTTTTAAGTACCTGGAACACCAGGCCCCTGACATTCCAGGATATAATATTTATTGTAGCCATGATATGAGCTGGATGGACTGAGAGGGCCAGGGAAGCCTGGCAGTCAGGGAAGCCTGGCAGTCAGTGTTTTTTGAGGTTAAAAGTTGAGTAGCTCCAGGATTGAAGAAAGTGAAATTTGTCCAGGTGAGTCAGTCTGTGGCTAGGATAGCTAAGGCAGACCCAAAGGGTAGCCAAGCAAAATATTTCAATGGTCTGAGGCTTGTATCTGTGAATTTAAGTGTTTTACAAAAGTAGCTCCAAATAATGAGGAAAAAGATTTACAGTAACATGATAAAGTCAACAAATCCTCCCTCCCTACATGCCCTGCCCGAACTTGAGCGAGTCATTCTCCCAGACATATGAGCCATAGTTTGCTCTGATTATCAAGGGGGTGGGATCAGAGGGCTTTCAATTCAGTTCTCTGATTTAATCCTGATATCCTCAAGGTGTAGGTAAGGGTATTTAGAAAGGATAGCTGCCATTGCAAAAAATACTTACCTTGCTGGACTAGGTCACCTCCCGTCATCCGCCAATGGTCTCTGGCATGGAGAACGTATCGGCTGTAGTGGTTGCCCAGGTGGGATTGTGGGTAGTGCCTCAATCCAAGTGTGCGCCTCCTCTGGTGTAGTGAAGAAATGGGTTGATAAAGGCTTGATAAAGGGCCTGGAGGGGTCCAAAACGTTGCCTTTTTGTGATGTATATATGGGCTTAATAAATCACTTTTGACACAACTTCAACAAACAGGTGTGCATCTGGATTTTTTTGCAATTAGTGAAGAAGTGGGTGTGATTGCTTGCGATCACTCTCAGGCGAGCTGGAATATCATGGAGTAGGGAATATGCACAGGGTTTCCTTAACTGAGGTAAACTTTCTCTGTTTCTGGACACCGATAGAAAAGTCCGGGTAGAAGGAGATTCTTTGATTCTCGAACATAACATTTCCAGCTTTCCTCTCATCCCTGTCACGGTAATTTAGCGCACAGGCAATGGTAGGTTGTGGTGGTGCCTCAGGTGGAGGTGTGCTCACGTTCAATGACAAAATTATCAGAGAATGTTCTTGGTTGAAAGAGTTTTAGCAACCATTGTTCCAAGAATATTTTCACCTGTTTTCCCTCAGCACTTTCCGGTAGACCAATAATACAAACATTATTCAGTCTTAGCCGGTTTTAAAGGTCTTCTGCTCATGCTTCCAGGGCTGCCAATCTGCGAGCTATGTCCTCAAATTGGACTGCTATAGGATGTGCCACTTTTGATGTGCGGTCCCTAATATTCTGTACATCTTGCTTGACCTGATTAAAATCAATTTTTCACTAATCCATTCTATTAAGTAAAATGGTGGGGTTCTGCCCCAGTAACTGCATTATCTCTAACGGTCAGCATCGGATTTCTTTGCCGGCCACCCCTAGGCCTCGCGGTCCGACCAGGCGGCCGCTCGGTCCTAGCACCCGCCTACACTTCCCCTTCCCAGCGTGCCGGCGAAAAAACTCCGGCGCAGCTGGTGTAATTGAATGGGGACGCACACGTCCCCATAATGCGGCTGGGCGGCATGCCACCCCTATTTTTTGCCGCCCTAGGCCCGGGCCTATGCGGCCTTGCCTCAAATCCGGGCCTGAACAGGGTAGGCTCTGTTGTGCTTTGTATTGCTGTATCAGTAGCCTGTTTGAATTGAGGTGACTTAAATCTTGTAGCCTGTTTAAATTGAGGTGACTTAAATCTTGCCCAATGTGTGTTTATTTTTTTATTGATATAAGGTGTATATTTATAAAGATGTGTAAGAAAAAAGTGTAATTGAAATACCCCACAAATCATAATTCCATGCTACACAGTGTAAGATCCTGTGTATCTATTAAACGGTCTAATGATGTGAAGCTGAGAATACAGTTATATTGTTAAAGGAATTGTTCAGTATAAAAATAAAAACTGGGTAAATAGATAGCCCATGCAAAATAAAAAATGTTTCTCATGTAGGCAGTTGGCAAAAAATGTAATGTATAAAGGCTGGAGTGACTGGATGTCTAATACAATTACCAGAACACTACTTCCTGTTTTGTAGCGCTCTTGGTTTCCACTAATTAGTTACCTGGCAGTAACCAATCAGAGACTTGAGGGGGGCACATGGGTCATAACTGTTTGCTTTTGAATCTGAGCTGCATACTAAGGAAGAAATTAATTAAAGGTGTATTAGGAGACCAACTTAATCTGAATGTATACAAATTTTATTTTACTTTCAAAATTTTCCATTTAAAACCTGCCTGGCCAGGAACCCAACATATAACAATATAATTTTATAAAAAGATTTTTCAAAATGATTCAGGTAGGTGGCCACTTAAAATCACAGTGATAGGAATTTTCCAAATCTCCTAGGTTGTACTGAATGATTCCCCCAGCCTTGCAACAACAATTATGTAGAGCAAAATGTGTGTGAGTTACAGTTCTCCAACTTGGGAGTATTGTGGTGTGAGTTATAGTTCTCCAATTTGGTAATCAAGTAAGAGGTAATTTTCCCAAATGCATCTGGAAAGAGAGTTGGTGTGGATGACACCCCATTTAACCACATTTGTAACCTTCTCTACATATATCTCCACATTATAAGCCTGGCAACCCATTTGATTACCAAATTGGAGAACTATAACTAACACCATAATACTCCCAACTAACTATATTAGAAACATTTTTTATTTTGCACATCCTATATATTTATCCAGTTTTTATTTTTACACTGAACTGTTACTTTAAAAGAGTGTGTAAAACTAGCATAACGTTGTAAAATGTTTTCTCTCTTAATTTGTCCCACTGACTTGAGTGAAGATAGAGTAAAATGATTATGTAAATATTCACACTGCTATTTACCACTTTTTCCTCCTCATCTCCATTGGATTTAATAGGTTTCACCAGCTCTGAGGTTATATAAAATTAGAGTGTATATTTATAAGTTAATAAAAATACACACCTTAATAATAATAATAATAATAATAAAGCTTGATAAATATCAATTTTATTTTACTTTGCTTTTTACTTTTTTTGGCGTAAAACATACAGAGCTTGCTAGATATGATCTTTATGTCAGTATGAAAATTCACACCCAATATTTTCATTTTGGGGTTTCTACATGTCACATAATTTGATGGTCCTATGCAACTGATCATCACACTGATCCCTGGAATTCATATTTTTGAAGTTTTATCCATGTATGCAAGAAAATGTGGAATATAAGATGCTGTTAAAAAGTTTTGGATCGAATTAATAAATTCAGAGCAGAGTTGCAGCTTGGGAGTTTGGAGTAGAATGTTATATTTGGTCATTTCTCAAAATACTAGAGCACAAAGGGGTAATAAAATGTTCCCCATTGTGAGTCAGTAAGCACTGGGGATGTCTGTCTGTGTTTTGCCTACAGCATAAGGTGCAAAGTGCATAAATGTGGGCGCAACATAGCCATGTATCTGCTACTTACCATAGGGGGTCCAAGTATAAGTCAGAAATATCCATAAAACTATACATATTTGGTATTCGCACAGGAAAAACAGTTTTTCTAGCTGAACTAAAACCCTAGAAAAGCCTATAAAGTTAAAGAGCTCACAGTTATAAATCTGCTTGTATGAAACACAACTAAAGTGTGGAAATCTGCAGACAATGAAAGAATGAAAGGTTTGAAGCTAAAAAGGAATGCATTAATCCCATTTTTTTTCTCATAAATGTATCTATAAAAAGCTTTTACAGTATATACACAGTACTTCCTTAGGGCAGTGGCACATGGGGATATTAGTCACCAAGCAGCAAATCTTCGCTACTGCAAGTGACTAATCTACCAGAAATGACTTCCCGCTGGTAAGAATGCAAATTGACGGTAGGATAGCATACGTATCGCTTCGGTTTTCCGAAGTTGCCTGAAGTTTCCTCATGAGGCAAGAGATGGAAAAAGATAGTCACTGCATGTCTTTACTCACATTACAACAATTCTTCTCTCTCGTTTCTTAAGCATACTGTCTTCAGACTGTGTCTATACTAAACTCTTGCTTCCTCCCAAGTTATACTACAAAGACTCAGACAAGTGATCAGACTTCTTCAGGCAACAAATACCAAATCTCCTCTATTTACAAATATAAACAATAATACATCATATATTTAAGCAAATAAAATAAATGGTTTTCTCTTTGTGATTCAAATCTAAGTTCACACTATGTATGTAGCAGTGCAGTACAAGAGAACCTTTGAACCATAATTAAAGAGGTTGATCACATTCCAACATCTTTTTTCAATTGTGTATATTTTCAGTTAGCTCACAAGCAATAAATACTTTTTTCAATTACTATAAGTGATTATTTTATTGGTATTGAAGTTTAATTTTTCCCCTTCTTATGTCTTTCTAAAGCAACTCTGGGGTTGATGCATTTCTTATCTTTGTCATCTCTTGCCTTGAACCACCATTTCATGACTCTATCTGTGCTGCCTCAGAGATCACCTGACCAGAAATACTACAACACTTAACTGTAACAGGAAGAAGTGAGGAAGCAAAAGGCAGAACTCTGTCTGTTAATTGGCTCATTTGACCTTACATGTGGTTTGTATGTGTGCACAGTGAGTCGTACGATCTCAGGGGGCGGCCCTTATTTTTTAAAATGGCAATTTTCTATTTATGATTACCCAATGGCACATACTACAAAAAAGTATATTATTATGATAATGGTTCATTCACATGAAGCAGGGTTTTACACATGACCTCTTTTAATAGAGACCTACATTGTTTGGGGGGGGGTATAGTTTTCCTTTAACTTTCATTTTATTGCACTGCATTATTACTACATTGACATCTAGTGGGGAAAATGTGATCGGCATAATAGTTAGACAGTGTCATGGGTACTTGTGAATCATGGTTCTCTTCATTTATATTGATAGGCACATAGGCCTGATGCTATAATAGATGGGTAGGCACTAATGGAATCATCTCAGTACGTATTTACATTATATTAAAGGTTACTGTACAGCACACCCATATTTACTATATACCATACTCATTGGTATTTTTCTCTACTCTTTTGTCACTACCCATACTGGAAAGTGAACAACTGACATTGCCACTCATTCCAGTCAATTTTTAGTATCCATACCAGGTGTTGGTTTGAAAAGTAAAAAGCTTTTATTTCAAATTGCTAGAGTGTTATGTATGTGCCTAGAATAGCAAAAATAAGTCTCATGGCATAAAGCACATTGATATTTATGTTACAGCCATTCAGAAAATTTGTAGTACATATTACATACATGTGTAATGCGCTCCCACAGTTATATATATATATATATATATATATATATATATATATATATATATATATATATATATATATAGATAGATAGATATAGATATATAGATATATAGATATACACAGGACTGACGTTTCGGTCTTCCCAAGGCCTTTCTCAAAGTGCCAAATGATTCACAGTCATGCCTTATATTCACTCACTGGCGGTAAAAATCAGCTATAACAAAACTCATATAATCATGGTCGCAGACAAAATCAATCAAACAATTAACACATTCATTCACCATATATCGGCAAGGTATAACATATGTTCAAAAATACACAGCAAGTTAAAAACAAGTTACCAAACCCCTAGTTAAAAACAAGACACAATTTAGCCTATATTACTCAATCCATCTAGGCATGCTACATAGTTATTAATGTTACAAATGTGTCGCTTATTGAGAAACAATTCGGTATCAAACACAATAAATATCAATCCCCCATTTTTTCCACTGGATAAACCATTTCATATCTTATACTGCTCTGTCGGCGTATGTGCTGATGAGAGAGGGCAGAATTATGTAAAGCAAGATTTGTATAAATATAAAGGATTTTGTTGCTATGAGCTTCCTAAACTAGCAAAAGAGTACTATGTGAAACTAGTTAATAGGTTCTTGGCAATGTTAGGGCAGTGTTACAAGTGGATCCCACTACATCAGTGTAGCTGCGAAGTTCCCACCATTGGTTTGTATAGATATAAAGCATCTTGTTGCTATGAGCTTCCTAAACTAGCAACAGAGCACTATGTGAAACTAGTCAATAGGTTTTTAACTAGGGATTTGGTAACTTGTTTTTAATGAACCTGGCACCCTCCTGGGATCTTAAACTTATTTGATCGAAAACGGACCTATTCGACCCAAAAAAACTTAAACTTAATTTCAGTTGGTCGTTTTGAATTCGAATTTTGACGTTTTTTCAATTCGAATTTCGACTCTTGATAAATCTGCCCCTTTGTGGGTTTGCACTTTACCATGCGCTTAGGTATTTGTGCTACTATTGTAGTCCCCCAGAATTTGCTTCCCCCATGAATAAGTTTCTGGGTGTGCTGGTGAAGACACCCTTGCTTTCCTTTTTCTGCCCCCAAACTTGGATCTCATATACATCTTCAAGTTTAGGAGCCCAGGAGGGTGCCAGGTTCATTAATAAATACAATGGGGGTCATTTATCAATCTGAGCCTGTGCAATACCTATAGTTTCTAGTTACCGATTTGCTTGCTCATATCCACTGGTAAGTAGAACAATTAAAGCAATTATTAGTTGTTTTGGGTTACTGACCTGGTGCAAATTTGCCTAAAATTAATAAACAATTATCACATAGTACAGGTATGTCACTAGCACAAGTAGTCTGAAAATCTTCTCTAAGGACGGAATAATATTTTGCTCCCTTGTGTTCATGAACTTGTGACTGGGGCATTTATACTGTATATGGCAAACCCAGATGAAACTATTACATTTTTCTTTGGGTTATCTGTTGTTAATATAATGCTGACCCATTTTACACAAATCTTTACAGAGATTATACATGATCAAGTGAGGTAGTAAGGTACTGAAAAACACACTCTCCCAAAAGGCAGAGTGTGTACATACCTTCTGATACATGTACAATGGAGGCAGGGCAGCTTTAATAAATGAGGTGAGTGCAGTCTATGGTCACAGGTGCCATCTCAGTTATATTTTTAGAATAGCGCAGAATAGCACCTTTAATATCAACTTAACAATTTTCTCATATTACTTTAACCTAATCAATATTTAACTTGCTAATCTTTTCTTACTTTTTATCTAAGCCTTAAACACAAGAAGTTTACTCTGCAAAGCGTTAAAGCATACACAACGCCAGAAATCCAGCCTCTTCCTTGTCATTATAGTTAACTCTTTCATAGACACTTTTCATCTTAGCATCTGATATACCCTTTATCACAATATGTCAATTCATGAGCAGACAAAAGAACTTAATTATTTAAACGTTTGTGCAGAAGGAATTTTAGAAAATAATTTCAAAAAGTCTAGGTTGAGAGAAGTGTGGGGGTGACAGAGACAGGGTCAGAGAGAGAGAGAGAGAGAGAGTCAGCAGTTTAGGTTATCAATTTCTTCCTTGGGTTATACAAAGGAATTTATGTCGGTTAGTTTAGAATCACTTTAGTGTTTTCAAGTCTTGTGTATTCACATTTGTAGAGTAATTTTTTCTTCTGGTGCTATTCATTAATGTTTTCTTATGCCTTTACCCATTTCCTGTGGTGCCACCAACCCTCAGAAAGCTGAGGTCAGCACAAATACTCAAGAGGAGGCATCTCTGGGCTGATCACAGCGAGCGCACACAGGCTGATCAGATTCAAATACACAGGCTGACAAAAGCAAGAACCAACAGGCAGGGCCACCAATGCTCACCACCAGAAATCATGGGGCCCCATACAACAACATTTTCTGGGCCCCTGGGCTCCACCCATCCCTGGTCAGTCCCAGGCTCCACCCCAGACCCCTCTTATCCCATAGTCAAAAGGCCACACATACACAAGCGCTAAAACAGTAAAAACACTTTTGGCAAAAGAATTATAAAGCCTGCCACCACATCAAGGTGGCAGGTACCCACTCTAACCTAAATCACACTTCGTTTTAGACTCTTGTCTACATTTTCCTGAATTTCTCCTACAGCTTGTCCAATCCCCATGCAGCTTTCCTACAACTTAGACTTCAGTAACCAATTGGCAGTAAAGAAAACCTGCTAGCATGAAGATGATTCCGGCACGTGAGCTTCGGCTAGGGTTGCCACCTGGCCAGTATTTTAACGTCCTAGCCGGTAAAACACCTGCCAAGGCCGATATTACAAATTTACCAGCAATGTAGCTGCCTGTAAATCTGTAATACCCCTATCAAAAGCCCTTGGCCTGCCCCCAATCTGCTGAAAACTCACCTTTTTTTTCCAGCATCTGTCCAATCGCGTGTCAGGGTTCCGCACCCCTTTGACATCACGGCAGCCCCCTTTGACATCATGACACGCCCCCTTTCTTCCTGCCCCCACCACGGCTGGTGGAAATCTTTTTGAAAGGTGGCAACCCTAGTTCTGGCCCCCCTTCCAAAGCCTGCAGCTCTCTGACAGCAGGGGGGCCTGCTGAACAAATAAGTGTGTACGGCCAGGGCCCTCTAAGCCACAAATGCCCATGGGACCCAGGACAACTGTACCCCTTGATGGCGGCCCTGGTTACAGGACACCACTTGAGGTGAAATATAATCAGAGTTCATTAGACGCAAGTTCCTTGAATTCTGAACTCACCAAGTGTCAGAACCCTGAACAAAGAAATAAAAGGGTTTATTTTACATGGGAAATAAATGTACAAGCAGTCTCAGGGAGTACAAGGGAGTAACTTTAAAGAGATAAGAACTGCTTTTATAGCCAGGGTTAGACCAATCCGGATCCGCTCAGGTGCAGCTGGCAGAGCAGCTCCCTTTCTGACCCCCTCCTGTCTGACTGCAGCATTAATCAGTGTGCAAATAAGGTAAGCATGGGGGGGGGGCAATTTGCCTATGTGGGGCCTGCGGGGGTAGCAGAGGGGGACAGGGGGCCCTTGGGGGAGTTGCAGGCCTCCGATGTGGCAGCCCCGGTGGGCCCACATCCCTCCAGTTCAAGTAGCATAGTACGTTACATTTCATTGTAATAATTATGTTTAAAGGAGAACTAAAACTAACAAAGAAGACAGCTACAAATGGTGCATATTTTGTTTTGGGCTTCTGTACCAGCCCAAGGCAACCACAGCCCTTTGGGAGTGAAGATTTAGGTCTACGAATATGCCCCCAGTTGCTCACTATCTTCTTTTCTGCTGATTTATAGTAAATGCTGTGTGTTGCTGTCACTTACCTGAGATTAGGGGTAATCCTGGCCCCTCCACAGTTTGAGGCAGCTTGTTGCTGCTGCTGTCCACTCTTTCCCTTGCACTCACCTTTATGCACTGGAAAAAGGAAAACCAGAAATTCAGCTCTTTTGCATATTGCCACCCCTGGTAACTAGTGGGGCGTTGCCGCCTGAGGGGAGTTTCTCAACTAGCCTCATTGGAGCAATGCCTCTGCTTGAGAATTGAGAATAATTTGGACCTGCTGGAGACTGCTGCTAAAGACCAGTGTGTGTGTGTGTGTGTGTTCTCCTTTAAGGTTACTGCACACCAAAAACATAAGTATAGGGAGGACTAGGCAACAAAAGTCACCTTCCAGGTAGCTCTACCTTTCAGGCAAATAACAAGCCAGCCACACCCACAGGCAGATAATGGTATTGTGCCCCCTTTTTTTTTTAATTCAAATAAGCTCTCTCTCATAAGCACTAATTTTAGTGCTTCATAATCTTATTGTCTATTTATAGTGATGATTCTCACATGTTTGTGGCAAATGGAATGCTCTAATTATATTTTCTGTATTGATCCTTGCATATTGGAGAACTTATGGTAAAACAAAGTTCAAAAGATGAAACCATTTTAGTTGGGCCACATGGGTTTTGGGGACCCCCCTTCAGAGGAACTTTAGGGTCCCCCAACTTATAATATTTTGTAAAAATAAATAAATAAATACAACTTGGCAGTCTTACTAAGCCTGAGCCCTGAGCCGCATTGCTGGGCGGATCCATGACCTTATACTACAACTTGCAGTAAGATGCAGCATATAAAAGTAGTCCATGGGCCCCCACTGCATGGAACCTGTGGGGGCCTTCTTTATGCAGCTGAACAATTTATGGTTAGAGATTATAGTGATTATTATGATTATTGATGATGATTTGACTTTTTTTAAATGTAGGAAATAAAGTGTTTTTAAAGGAGAACTAAACCCCTCTGTGTGTGAACTATTTGAGATGGTCAGCTAAACACTATTCTATTTGAGCAAGGAAAAAAAATATGGTTAAGGAAAGGTCTAATGCAGGTCTTTTCTGCAAAATTCAAGGTGCTTCATTGTGACACAACATGTTTCGAGCTGAGCTCTTTCTCAAGTGTAAACACATGACCATTCTCCGTGTTACTTAAACATTCAACTCCACCCCTAATTAGTGGTAATAGGCATTTAAGTACAACCCCCAACCATCATACACAAGTGTAGTTATACATACAATTGTACAAAGATTAGAATTAAAATTAAAAAGTAACCAATGCTCCAGGGGTACATTTATGAGCCTAGCCACAGAATCCACGGAATGAATTAGTCTGTAATGTTCCATCTTAGTAAGTCAATAGAAAGTCCCAAGAGAAGTATAACAATTGTCCAAAGAACCTCATACGAAATCTGAATTGACCCCGGCCTGCCTAGAGCTCAAAAATTGCTTCAACTCAGCATATAATGTCTGAGTCAAATTCATATCTTTAAAGATAATAATGCAATATAATGGCTGCCAGTTATTTTAATATTATTCTGTCGTAGAGATTCATAATTCTATGGCAGTTTTACTATCTGCCGAGAAATGAGAATACAGAGTTAGAAAAATACAGTCAGGATTCACAGGAAACTGCTAATACTCCAGTATTCATTAAGACCATCTGGTTGTAAGCTATTTAACTTTCTGATCCATTTTGTCTCCTGCTGCAACAGCAACTTAGTCATATTACCACCTCTCATTGGTTTTCGCACTGCCTCTAGCACTTGCCACTTAAGTTGCGTAAGGCTATGTTTTAGAGTAGAAAAATGGCATGATACTGCAGTGTCTGTTTGTGTACCTGCTTTGAAATTACGTATATCAGATTTGTGTTCTTTTATTCGCTCCTTCACGGGACGTGAGGTCTGCCCTACATATACCATCCCGCAAGGGCATTTTAGAAGGTACACTACACAAGCTGTTTCACAAGCAGCAAACTCCTTGAGCTGTAACTTTTTGCCATTACTGGGATGATGAACCACCTCCCCTTTTATGATAGATGAACAACAAATACAGCTCAGACAAGGGAAAGTTCCTTTCTTGGGTTTACCCTGGAATAATGACATTGGTTTAACAGCTTTCCTTGTTTCCGCTGGACAGAGTTTGTCCCTTAACGTCTGGCCCCTAGTGTAGCAAAACATGGGGATATCTACACAAATGTGCCTTAAGGCCTTATCTTGTTGTAAGATGGCAAAAACCATTTAACAGCTTTTTCAATCTGGCTGCTAACATGGATCTACCTGCTCACAAAGGGTGTTGTGGTATTTTCTTTAGGTTTAGGTTTTTGGGTAAGTAGTACCTCTCTAGGAAGAGTACCCACATCTATTGTTTTTTATAAGGTGGTTTGTTTCGTAGCCTTTCATTTTAAATCAATAAGGGGGCCAGTAACTTCCCAATATCTGTTGTTATCTGAAGCTATTCTTCTGGCTCTTAAAAATTGTCCCTTGGGGATTGCATTGATGCATCTGGGGTTCTGAAAACTGGAAGAATGTAACAAACTGTTACGCTCAGTAGCTTTCCGATACAGATCTGTTACAATGTTACCTTCCTTTAAAGTTAGTTTCACATCCAGGAAGTTTAGTTTATCACCCGACACCTCTGTGGTAAATTTAATCGTGGGATGTTTTGCATTTGCCCTTTCCAATTAGTAACAATGCGGCAATGGCAGAGCTCACCCCAGTAATGGCAGTGTCGGATTGTGTCGCATTGTTGATGCAATGCGACATGACTGTCAGATGCAGACGCAGCGTGCAGCGTCTGCATCCGACAGTCGCGTCGCATCAACAATGCGACACGATCCGACACTGCCATTACTTACCTTGGTTCAGTCGCATCCGACGTAATGACTGCGATTTTGTGAGCGTGTTGGATCACTTCGAAATTGGCCGTGAAGTCCTAGCCTAAGAGAGTAAAAGTCTGCTGAACCTTGGTTTCAGTCTGAAGCTAAATCCTCCCCGGCTGCTAATTTACAGCTTCTAAGAGAGAGTAATTGCCCAAACCAACGCCCATTTTTAAAAAAAATTATAAGGATGTAAAAATAGTGAAGGCAAAGTAAAATGATATGTATAGGTGCACACTTGGAAAGTGTATATTTATGTCAGTATGGGTATTAGTAGGTAAGAATATAGGTGTGAATTAAAGTAAATAAAGGACAAACTAAATTAGTTGTAGTAATAGGTATAGTGAATGTGAATTAATTTCATTAGTGTTACTTAAGGGGTGGGTAAGGGGTGCTATTAGAAAACCACATATGAAGCTCAGTCAAAGCTTTAGGCTATAATACAATATACAATAATAGGGGGTTGTAGGAGCACTCAAAAGTAACACTACTGAATTCATTCACATCCACTATACGTATTACTACACCTAATTTAGTTTGTCCTTTATTTAATTTAATTCACATCTATATTCTTACCTACTTATACCCATACTGACACATATATACACTTTCCAAGTGTGCCCCTATACATATAATTTTACTTTGCCTTCAATATTTTTACATCTTTATGATTTTTTAAAAAAATGGGCATTGGTTTGGGCAATTACTCTCTCTTAGAAGCTGCAAATTAGCAGCGGGGGAGGATTTAGCTTCAGACTGAAACCAAGGTTCAGCAGACTTTTACTTCAATCAATTCTACTATGCAGAGAGGCACTAGATCCTTTATACTATGACCAGGGTAACAAGTTAGGGACCGCCATATGGGGTTTACCTTGACGTGGTATGGTGGCTTATCAACTTTATAATCATAACTTTGTAACAAAAAACCCCTGTTTCGTAAACACTGAATTATTTGTGAAACAGGGGACCAGGGAAGTGCATTGAAAAATAGCACTTCCCTTATACTTAAATATAATTTATTCTTTAACTTAGCCTTTTGAGTGCTCCCACAGCCCCCTATTATTATATAACCACATTCCACAACCTATTTAGTGGAGATAAGTGATTGTAGTACAGTTCTCATGCATTACACATTACGGACTAATCCAGGTATGCTTAAAGTAGGAATGCAAAGAATCCATCATTTTTAATATGGCTAAATAATTTACAAAACATTTGGATCAATACCAATCCACTGATTCCACTAATTAGCATATAAAATGTTAAGGACAATGAGAAAATGGTATCTGTTATCTATAAAGGGTTGATTTAATAATATTCAGATTTCCATTTTTTTCTCAATTAGTATTTTTTTATTTCTGTAAAACTCTAAAAATTTTAGATTTTTTTAAGCGTAAACCCACAACAAACTCTAATATAAAACTGTGTAGAAGTCAATGGGAGCTATGCTAATCCTACTGGACCTGTTTTTGTAACCATTCAGACTTTTAGAAGTTTTCAGAATTTTTTTCACAAGTAGCTGTCCAAACAACTAAAAATTTTTTATGTTTTTATTTTTTTAGGGACTTTTTTTGTCCAGAGTTATACCCTAATTATTTCCTTTTCCAAATTGATCCTTGCTACAGGGATCTCATTTTTTTTACTAACACTAGAAAAAAACAGCAGGGTGGGGGGTGATGCAATGTGGCAATGTGGATATTGGTAGAAAAGTAGGACATTTCTTTGCAATACATTGATTGGTTTGAAAATAAAATGTTAAATCATGGTATTATTATTTGCAATGTACACAATATTAAAACTAAACTATAAAAATTCCAAAAAAAAAACAGAGGACACCAACGAGATGGGGTAAGGGTTGGCCACACCTTCATGTAAACAAAATCTTAATCCTCGCATGACTTCATGGCCTTTCTTACATCTTCTTATGAAAACACTGCCACAGTTGTCATGTCCCATCGCAGTGTTGGACTGGCCTGGCGGGACACCGGGCCAGACCCCCTCTCCTGATAATTCTATTTTGGGGAAAAAAGTCTTTGCCGATGCACAGTGCCTTCTGCGCATGCGCGGTGAGCGCCGCCACTTGCGCATGCTCATGCTCGGCGCAGTAGAGGAACATGGGGTCGGAGGGGGGCCCTGGAACAACAGCCCCGGGCCTCCCAGTCCAACCCTGTCCCATCCATTTACAAATCCAACATTTAGATCTTTAAAGATGAGTTCAAATACAAAGTAGTGAACGAGAACATGGAAATCTGAATTTAATTCATGATTTACATGTAGCCAAGAGGTTCTCTGCTTTAAGTATAACCTTATCTATAGAATTAAGTTAAATCAACTGGACTTGCTGTGTTTTTTTTTTTCCTTGAAGACGTTTCACCAGTCATCCAACTGACTTTATTAATTCAGAATAACTTGTAAATCTTTCTTCGAAAATATCTATCCTCTGGAAGGTTGCTCCAATCAGCATAATCTGTTTATCATAATCCACAATGATGTCATTAAATTTGGTGGTGATTGTATTAACAAGATTGGAGCATTGATGTGTTATTAAACCTTCCAGGGAGAGGTGCCACACCTTCATTGTATGTGGCAAACAATAGATGTCGCACCCCGCCTCTTTTCAGAGGCGTGGGTCAGAACTCAGCCGTGTAACAGCAGGATGGGGGATGTGACGTTAAGGCAATGTGGATATTAGTAGAAAAGTAGAACATTGCTTTGCAATACATTGATTGGTTTGAAAATAAAATATTATTATTTGCAATGTACACAAAATAATACAATATTAAAACTAAACCATAAAAATTCCAAAAAAAGCCAAACTAACAGAGGACAACTAAGAGATGGGGTCAGAACTCAGAGGCGGGTCAGAACTCAGCCGTGTACCTACATTTTAAAGAAAAAGGAGACACGTTTGAGGACTGCCAAGTCTAGATTCTAGACCGGGAGAGCAACTAGTTTAAAAGAGGTGTTAAAGAAGCCATATACTATATGTAAAAATTGGAAAACCAAGTCTGAATAGATGCTGGGGTGCGACATCTATTGCCTGCCACGTATGTTATAAATATGTTTCGGCACCTCTCCCTGGAAGGTTTAATAACACGTCAAAGCTCCAATCTTGCTATTAGATACTAGATTCACATGGGGGAGTAGAAAACTCTTGTTTATCATGTTGGCAATGGCCCGTAAAACTATCCTGCAGATGTGGGTGGAGAGACAACCCCCCCAATGTCTCTTTTAAAAAATAAGATATTGCATGTGTTCCATATCCTTTAAATAATGGTACCAGTATGGTTATAATAGATACAGAAAAGTCAAATGTGCTAAATCAGTTCTTTTCTTCAGTGTATACAATAGAGGAGTCGGAGTTCCCAGGCTTACATAATATTAGCTTAATAATAGCTGCACTGATGGCTCAGCCTAATCTAGTCAGTGGCTGACTCAGGATATGATTCATAAAGCTTTAATAAAAATGAACTGAATGTAAATAAGGCACCAGGGCCAGATAGTACTCCCCCCCCCCCGGGTTCTAAGAGATCTTAGTTCAGTTTTAGACCGGCCCCTATTTCTGATTTTCTCAGATTCAATTTCATCTGTATGGTACCTATGTATTGGAGGAAAGCTGATGTCATTCCAATATTTAAAAAGGGATTACAATCTCAGCCTGGCGATTATAGGCCAGTAAATTTGATATCTGTGGTTGGCAAATTCTGAATGTGATCCCCTTGTTAAGGGATCACATTCAAAATTTTGTCCTAGTGAACTTCATTATGAGCAACAATCAGAATGGCTTTATGAAGGATAGGTCATTGATTTTTATGATGAGGTATGTAAGATGCTGGACAGTGGGGGAGTAGTAGATCTATTTGGAATTTGCGTTTGATACCGTGCCCCACAAATGATTGCTTTCTAGACTAAGGTTTGTTCGCTTAATGAAGTCATTTGAACATGGATAAGAAACTGGTTACATGGTTGGGTATAGAGAGTGGTTTTTAATGGTACACTACAAATATACCAATAAGGTATTGAGCTATATTAAAAGGGGTATTTGTTGGATCTGCTCTATTTTGGGGTGCCAGGCTAATGACTTGAGACAGACTGATCTTTAAATAAGTAGTATTTATTTACAAAGGAACTAAAAGGGATAACATTAAAAGGGAACTAACTAAGATGGAGGGAGGTAGAAAGGGATAGGGAAAGATGGAAGGGAGTGAAAAGTGACCTAACTAATAAAGTATTTACAATGTTCTTTATATACACATAAGGAAGACCATTGAAACAAGCATACTATCCTTTTCCCAAAACAGCCACACCCAAAAGACAGGCCTAGCCCATCAGGTCGATGTTAGCTGTTCTTGAAGATGTAGTAGTAAGACAAAACAGAGGTGCCAAAAGGATAAAAATAGCTAAAAGCACTTAAAAACCCAATGGGTAATTCAGAGGAGGTAGTAATGAACTTACCTCCTCCAAGCAGACACCAACGAAAGTGGTAATTTTCAATAATAGTTTATTCACAAAACAGTATTGCAACGCGTTTCGCAGGCATTTCCTGCTTCATCAGACAATATGGAACGGGAGCAAAAACAACTAAAAAAACAGAGACAGGCAAATTTGTAAAATATTATTGTATACAGCTGTTCGGATTGTGGGGAAGTGTGGATACTAAGTGATGCCCTTGGGCCAAGTATATGGGGGGGAAAGGGAAACAAGGGGAGGAGAAATAGTTCACAGCATGGGGAAACAAGTGCTGATGGACATGGGGGATAGGCTGCTAGTATATATTATCTAAATTGGAAACCAAGTATCTTGGTGGGAGACATAATAGGAGACATAAAATAGTAACATAATAAAGGATGTGACCTAAGGTATATTTAAAGCCAGGGGATGTAGCACAGATGACTAAACCAACAAAAGAAATCAATGAAATTAAGATAGAGTGAAAAATTTACCAGTGTCTTTGTATATAGTGTGACTAATTAATGGGAAGTAAGTGGGGGGTGGGGAAAACAAGGGAAAGAGGAATAATTCACAGCATGGGGAAGCAAATGCTGATGGACATGGGGAATAGGCTGCTGGTATATATTAGTCTAAATGAGAAACATAAGGTATCAGGGTAGGAAACATAAAATTAAACTATGTGGGAGACATAAGTTAGTGAACTAAGGTATATTTAAAACATGGGGATGTAGCACAAATAACTAAAGACAACAAAAAAAGGAGAAATCAATAACTTTTAAGAAGGAATAGATATAACTTACCAGTGTCTTTGTATAAACATGCCAGGCGCCTCTGTGCTGCTTGAGGATGCCTGGGCATGTTATATAGTGTGACTAATTGGAGGAAAGACAAACAGGAGATGGTGTAGCCATATTGGTGGTGGAAAATAGATAGTGGTATAAACGACCATTTTGGTTGGGGCTAATAAAGTGTCATAACCAATGAAAATGCAAAGGAATGCATATAAATATATGAATATATACATACACACATAAAAAATACACACATAAAAAGAACCCTGTTCTTGAAGATGGTTCATCTCTTCTTCGATAGACGAGGGACTGAAATCAAGTTAGGATGCACTGTGAAAGAAATCCCATAATCCAATGCTCCAGGTATCCCTTTGTTGATCCAGCAGAGTGTCATTCCCTTGAAAACTCTTGCTATCCCTGCACCTACACCAGTATGTCCAGTTATTTGCATCTCTTTGATATGGACATTACTGTATGGGCTTATTGTTGAATATCCAAAATTCAGTACTACAGTATTGATTCATGGGAGCAGGGGGTCATTCTTCCACTGTATAGAGCACCGGTAAGGCCCCATTTGGGATATGCCACACAGTTTTGGTCTCCAGTGCTCAAACAGGACATTATTGAATTAGAGAGAGTACAGAGAAGGGCAACTAAGCTGGTAAAAGGTATTAAAATTTTAGCTATGAGGAAAGACTGGCCAAGTTGGGCTTGTTCACACTGGAGAAGAGGCACTTTATGGGTAATATAACTATGTATAAATATATAAGGGGATCATATAATATCTCTAATGCTTTATTTACCAGTAGGTCTTTACAGCTAACGTGAGGTCACCCATTTAGATTAGAAGAAATGAGGTTCCTCCTAAATATTCGGAAGGGGTTTTTTACATTGAGAGCTGTGAAGCTGTGGAATTCTCTCCCTGAATCAGTTATACAGGCTGATACATTAGATAGCTTTAAGAAGAGGTTGGATAGCTTTTTAGCAAGTGAGGGAATACAGGGTTAGGGAAGATAGCTCATAGTACAAGTTGATCCAGGGACTAGTCCAATTTTGAAGTCAGGAAGGACTTTTTCCCCCTCTGAGGCAAATTTGAGAGTCTCTGCCTTCCTCAGGATCAACTAGCAGTTAGGCAGGTTAAATAGAGTTTAAAGGTTGAACTTGATGGATGTGTCTTTTTTCAACCTAACTTGCTATGTTACTATGTAAGGGTGGATCTTCCTCTTTGGCTTCTGGTTACTGACCCAGCTGTATGTTTCCAGTGATCCTGGGTACACCAAGGCCCAGTAAAGTAATTCTGCCCTAGAAGGACCAGTACCTCTAGAAAGTAAAGTCAGAGAGCAGGTACCCCATGAATGAGGCCAGCTAGAGATAGGATACTACCTTTTATAGTACTCTCTAGGAGAGTAAGATAGGTAGGTTAAGTAGCAAGAGCAGTTTGGCTCCAACTAGGAATGTTACAGACCAACCCTTTGAAATAATAAATAAACGGCTCTCACTTTTCAAGCTGAAAAAGGAACCAAAATGTTCTGAAAGCTTGCTATGATTATCTTAGTTAGCCAATAAAGGTATCACCTTTATACAACTTTGTTATTTTTTATTTCAAAAGGGTTGCCCTGTAATATTTCTACTGGCTAACACATTACAATAATTTTACCTGCAGCTCCAACTAGGAGGGATAGCAAGGAGGTAGCTCTCCCCTCAGGCAAAAATGGCCTGTAGTATAGGAACACAACCTAACATGGAATTAGGGCTAGTGAGTTCCCTGGTCCACTGTGTGGGGATCCAGGTCAGTGTGCTGAGATCCTGAGGGTGTATCTATCCAGGTGTTATGCAATCACCTCAGGGAGTCCCACTGTGCTGTCTCTGAGGGACATATTGTAGTCATGTTGTAATTATCTGTAAAGAAAAGGTGATGGGTAGCACCTTCCACTGTGTGAGACATGGAAACAAGTTAGTGGTGTGCAGGGTCACAAAGAATATAAGTAAACAGGAGAGAGAAAGTATGTCCCATTAGTTGCACCTACCCACTCAATCTGAAATTACCAAATTGATGAAATAAAATTTAGCTTTTAATAATTAAAATATAGTAGAGATAAACCGACAAATAAAAATTAAAATAATGATTAGGAGGAAGAAGCTGTTATGACTCAAGGTCGTCGGCTTTTAGACGGTAAATACAAATATAGAGCTGGGTTGATTGTAGCAGTGAAATTAGTCACTGTTAAATCAATGGTGCGGCCAGATGGGGGCAAAACATCATCAATGTGAGAAAGTCATTGTTAGCTGTGAATAAGCTGCTGTACACTGCACACTAATAACTATTTAACCGTCGGCCCATCCACCATTTCCCCAGACCCAGAGTACTGTTTTCCTACCTAAGAATTTAAAAAAAAGGCACTTATGTTTTTTAAAATTCTTAGGCAGGAAAACGGTACTCTGGTTATTGGTGTGCAATGTACAGCAGCTTATTCACTGCTAACAATGACTTTCTCAGATTGATGCCGGGTGAACTGTAGGTGAAGGGTGGTGTGTGAGCAAGCAGGCATTCTGCGCTATTGCTGTTGGGTGCTGGACGACTTGTCAGAGAAGGGAGGTGTGGGAGCAGGCAGTCGTTCTGTGCTGCTGATCTCTCCCTTACCGGCAACTACTCTCCACTGACATCACGAGTTTCTGTATGCATTCAGAGTTAGCGGTGTGGTCTCAATCCATGAGACCGAACTTGGAACAACTCTTACCGACATTCACAAGCCACAGATATCGCGAGTATCTGTGTGCACTTAGAGTGAGCGGTGTAGTCTCAATCTACGAGTCTGAATTAGTAAATCGCTCGCCGCTAACTGGTATCAAGTCAGTGTAGAATACCCAGGCAAGTGATCACTGTGAGGATGTTACTCACAGCACCAGTAGTCAACGCGAATGTGCTGATATTTGTCCCAACAATAAACATTAAAGTGTACTACTATTGGTTAACACTCCGTTTTGCCCCAATCTGGCCACACCATTGATTTAACAGTGACTAATCTAACTGCTACAATCAACCCAGCTATGTATGTGTATTTACCGTCTATAAGTCATAACAGCTTCTTCCTCCTAATCATTCTTTTAATTTTTATTTTTCGGTTTATTTCTACTATATTTTAATTATTAAGAAGTAAAAGCTAAGTTTTATTTCATCAATTTGGTGATTTCAGATTGAGTTTGTGGGTAGGTGCAACTAATGGGACATACTTTCTCGTATTTACTTATGTTGTGATTATCTGCTGGGGCCTCTGTGGATTGTAAGTACAAAACCTGTGGATCATTTGTTTTGGACAAATAAACAGTTATATTTTTGTTGCAAGAACCTCCTGGTGCCCTTATATTTTGTCTTTCATGAACAGTAGCACATGGGAGTTGTAGTTGCATTACATCCTTACTTCACTATTTCCACATAGTGAAGGTCCAGCTGTCAGGGCCCGAAGGCTCTGTTGTGGTGTGGACCAAGGAGGAGACAAAACAACACCAAGTTCGCAGTACAAGAGGGTTTATCAGAAGAATGGTCAAAAGCAGGCAATTGGTCGGTACAGGCAGCGAAGAATCAGAATCGTTAAACAGGCAATAAGTCAATACACGGAGAATCCAAATAGCAAGAAATCGCACCCAGGAACTATACAAGATAGACCTATAATTGGGCAATGACAGGATGGGCAAATAGATTTAAATAGTCCATAGTTTGGCGCCAAAACTTGACGCGCTGACGTCATGACGCCGACGTCCTCACATTGGTGTCCTGACGCCGACGCACATTCTGACGCCGGCGTCCATTCCGTTGCCGGCGACCAATCCTGGGGCGACACGTTTCTGACGCAGTCCCACTGCGACCAGGAAGAACCGCATGGTGGAGCAGGAGGTCGCCATCTTGGATGTCCCGTGGGGTAAGTTCCTCCATTTCCATTACAGTACCCCCCTCCTTAGGGGGGGCCTCAGGACCACCGAGGCTAGGGGAAGAAGGAAAAAGTCTGTGGAACTTACGGACCAAGACAGGAGCATGAACGTCAGAACTTCTCACCCAGGAACACTCTTCTGGACCGAACCCCTTCCATTCGATAAGATATTGAAGAATGCCCCTAGAAATACGAGAGTCCAGGATTCTCTTGACTTCGAATTCCTTATGATCGTCGACCAAGACAGGAGCTGGAGAGGAAGAAGAAGAGGGGCAAGACACAGCAGGTTTAAGCAGGGAAACATGAAAAACATTGGGTATCCGCAGCTCAGGAGGAAGTTGAAGACGAACAGCCACAGGGTTGATGATTTCGATGATAGGGAAAGGACCGATGAATTTAGGACCAAGCTTGGGTGTAGGAATCTTGAGACGAATGTTGCGTGTGGAAAGAAAAACTTTATCACCAGGAACATATGGAGGGGACGAAATCCTTCTTTTATCGGCAAACCTCTTCTGCACCAGGGAACTTTTCTCCAAGTTTGCCGCAGTAGCATGCCAAATAGCCAACATGTGAGCAGCTTCGTCATTGGCCGCAGGAACGTTGGTAAGAAGAAGATCCTGGGAAAAAGCCAAGGGATTCAGACCATACACACAGAAGAAAGGAGACTTCTGGGAAGAAGAATGCAGAGCGTTGTTATGAGCAAACTCAGCCCAGGGAAGAAGATCCGACCAATCATCCTGGCACAGGGACACATGACAACGAAGAAACTGTTCCAAGGCCTGATTGACCCGTTCTGCGGCTCCATTAGACTGTGGGTGGTAAGCGGAAGAAAATAGGAGAGAAATGTTAAGAGCCTTGCAAAGAGATCTCCAGAACTTGGAAACAAACTGGGAACCCCGGTCAGACACAATCTCGGCAGGAAAACCATGAAGACGAAAAATGTGTTTAATAAAAAGTTCAGAGAGTTCAGGGGCGGAAGGCAGTTTCCGAAGCGGCGTGAAGTGAGCCATTTTGCTGAATCTGTCGATTACCACCCAGATGACAGTGTGGCCAGAAGAAACAGGGAGATCAACAATGAAATCCATTGCCAGGTGAGTCCAAGGTCGAGATGGAATGGGAAGCGGCAAGAGTAAACCCTTGGGGGGGGAATGTCCGGACTTGGAAACAGCACAAACGGAACAAGAAGAGACAAAGTCTTTAACATCTTTCCTTAGGGTCGGCCACCAAAGCAAACGAGACAAGAGCTCGGTTGTCTTCTTAATCCCGAGATGACCAGCCTGTTTGGAACTGTGAGATTGGGATAAAATGGCATGACGGAATTCCGGAGGAACAAAAGCAACACCAAGAGGAGTCTCTACAGGAGCAGACGACTGAGCGGAAAGTAACTGAGAGGCACAGGAGGGAAACAAGGCGGCAATAATCTTGGTAGAAGGCACAATGGGTTCAGGATCTTCAGGGCAGGAATCTTCAGGAACAAAACTTCTGGACAGAGCATCAGCCTTCCTGTTTCTGGAGCCAGGACGAAAGGTGATAACAAAATTAAAGCGAGAAAAGAAAAGTGCCCACCTGGCTTGCCGGGGATTGAGGCGCTTGAGGGATTGAATAAATTCAAGATTTTTGTGTCAGTAAAGATGGTCACAGGAACTGAAGAACCTTCAAGTAAATGTCTCCAGTGGTTCCAGTTCCCCTGCCGGTCCCTGCTACTCCGCTCCAGGTTTCCGAGCCTCGCATCCCTGCTCCTCCTCTGTACAGCGGTGATCCGGAATCATGCCGGATTTCATCAACCAGTGTGAGATCCAATTCACCCTGCTTCCAGGTCAGTTTGTCTCGGAGCGAGCGAAGGTGGGCTATATCATCGCCCGCCTGCAAGGGAAAGCTCTGGAGTGGGCTTCTCCTCTCTGGGAGAAGGAGGATCCGGTTATTGACGATGCCAAGGCCTTCATCCATGACCTCCGCACTGTATTCGACGCTCCTGGTCGGGCTACCTCTGCCTCGGCTCGTTTATTTCAGCTGCAGCAAGGGACTCGTTCTGTTCCGGAATACGCCATCGAATTCCGCACTCTTGTGGCTGAAACTTCTTGGAATAATGATGGTTACCATGCTGCCTTCTACAACGGCCTGGCAATGCGCATCAAGGATGATCTTGTATCACGGGAGATTCCTTCTCGCTGGGAAGATCTTGTTGCGTTGGCTGTGAAAGTTGACACCAGACAAAGGGAGTTCCAATATACTTTTAAAGAAGAAAGGCAGAAGCGCTCAAACCACCCGCCACACTTTAATTTCACAAGTTGGAAACTCTTTCTATGTAGCGGTATATTATATCATTCAATGCAAATGCGCTCACCGCTGTTTCAAACTGGCTCGGGTGCACTTGCCCCGGGCCCTCCGCTTAAAATATTCCAATGTGGTAAAACTGTGGGTCACTCACCGCTCCTGTTCGGTGGTCCGGGTGCTGCGCCCCGAACCCTCAGCATGGGGGAGACATCAAAGTAAAAAGACAACTGCTTGGCACGCACTCCACAGGACTCCAGGTAGCGGTAAAAACTTATTTCTTCATTGCACAAACATATATCCTAACGCGTTTCGTGTGTTGCCACACGTAATCATAGGCATTAAATAACAATTACATACACATGGTTTAAAAAGGCATTGGAAGCTTTCGTCATTGAAGACGTATTTCCTCCTTAAAATTTCTTAACTCTTTCAAAGCTGTTTGTTGTGTTCTAAAGATTTCATTTTCGTTTACATTACATTCCTATAAGTTATTTTCTATATAATCTCTGAAGTCTATATTTATTTATATTTTTCTCAACTTTACCATCATTGTATTTTAATGTTTCATTTCCATATTTTTTCTTCTTTAAAGATTAAATGATTTCAATAAAATTACTTTTCTTGTTTTAATTTTTGTTTTACTCTTTTATGTAACTTTAGGTTTATAAATTCTAACAATGTTTAGTAGTTCTGAAACTCTTGTTGGAATGGGGGGCTATTGTTTTGCGTTGTCATTTCTTTTTCGTTTCTTAGAAAATCGTTTTTATCCCCTTTTTTTGGGTTTATGATTATAACTTTCTTTCTAATATATTGTTCTATTTTCCTTCTCTTTTTCTTTTCATTTTATATTTATGTGTGACAGCTTACATCCCATCTTATGTTTAGCCCTTTGGGTTCCCGTGTATCCAGTAAAAAGATCCATTTTACCTCTAGTTCCAAAAGCTTTTTTTGTTTATTTCCCCCTCTGCTTCGATTTCTCACCTTATCTATACCTTGGATTTGTAAGTAGGAAACATTTCCTTGGTTACATTGGGAGAAATGCCTAGATACTGTGGTAGCACTACTTTCTGCCCCTATTTGATTTATGTGTTCTCGCATTCTATTTTTTAAAGGGCGGGCAGTGCATCCTACATATTGGATGCCACAGTGTGTACATGTTAACAGATACACAACATAACTTGTGTTGCAATTAATATAACAATTAATATTATATTCTTTTTGTGTGTTTGAGTTTATAAATGTTTTAGACTTGTGCATCTGTATACATGTTACACATCTGGATGCTCCACAGCAATATGTGCCTTTTACTTCTAACCAGTTGCTTTTCTTTTCTTTTCTTTTAAATTCACTTGGGGATAGAATATGTCCCAGTGTTGGCGCTTTTCTACTTACAAAGTTATATCCTTGTATTAATACCTCTCTCAGTTTGCTATCATTGTAAAGCATTGGTATATGTTTATTAATTATTTGTTTTATCTGGATAAATTGTCTGCTGTATGAAGTAATAAATAATGGTTTGTCGAAGTTGACAGGGAACGCGCTAGGAAGTTTTCCAGGTTCCAACTCACCCTGGCTCCACGCTTCCAAAGACCCTTACTCTCCAGTCCGGCTACCAACCTTCCTTCTCCGCCTCCTGCGGCATCTGCTACTTCTTCTTTACCTCCTGAAGAACCAATGCAGATTGGACGGGCATGTCTTTCCGAACAGGAGAAGCTCCGGAGAAGGGCTGCTGGGTTATGTCTCTACTGTGGGGGAAAAGCCCAATTATACTGTCAGGGCCCGAAGGCTCTGTTGTGGTGTGGACCAAGGAGGAGACAAAACAACACCAAGTTCGCAGTACAAGAGGGTTTATCAGAAGAATGGTCAAAAGCAGGCAATTGGTCGGTACAGGCAGCGAAGAATCAGAATCGTTAAACAGGCAATAAGTTAATACATGGAGAATCCAAATAGCAAGAAATCACACCCAGGAACTATACAAGATAGACCTATAATTGGGCAATGACAGGATGGGCAAATAGATTTAAATAGTCCATAGTTTGGAACCAAAACTTGACGCGCTGACGTCATGACGCCGACGCCGGCGTCCTCACATTGGTGTCCTGACGCCGACGCACATTCTGACGCCGGCGTCCATTCCGTCGCCGGCGACCAATCCTGGGGCGACACGTTTCTGACGCAGTCCCACTGCGACCAGGAAGAACCGCATGGTGGAGCAGGAGGTCGCCATCTTGGATGTCCCGTGGGGTAAGTTCCTCCATTTCCATTACACCAGCCTGGTGTGTTAGTGTCCAATGTAACACATGCTCTATTCCTATAGCTGGACATTAAATCTTTTGGTCAAAAATAGCCCAAAAACCCATTACATACTAATGGTCACTACCTCTTACTTATGGGCATGCACAGAATGTTTTACTTTGCCTTAAATGTTACAAGTTATTTGTTATACAGTACTTTGAGTATTTGAATGTTTTCCTAATGGGGCCCTCTGCAGGTGTTTTCCCAAATCCCATTAGGTGGAGGCACTGCCAGAGAGTAGTTTCCCAGTAATTTTCACTTAGGAAAGGGGACTCAGGACCTGCATCGGTAAGAAATATATGATGTACAACCTTGGCAACAGGGGGGTGGCCAAAAAGGGGTTACATGTGTAAGGGCAACTGTGCGTAAGAAGGTCTGACAAACTGTGTGAGTTATAGAGACTATAAATTAACCTGTGTACAGCTGTGTAACTACATTCATTATTGAATCTTATAGGTACAGGTTGGCTGTGGGTTTTGCCTTCAACCATTCTCCCAGTGTATTTACCACAAGGCACATTAACCTCTACAGCTCCTTGTTCTGCTGCTCCATTGTATCCCCCCACCTATCCATAGCCTCATTCTATTCACTGTTCTCTTTAACCCTTTCCCTTTTCGTTCTGCTGAGTTACCCCCCCCACGCACGTCTAAGTCTCTAATAACCCTCTGCCTCACTCTATTCATTCTCCTGTTTTACCCTTTCCCTTCTCGTTCTTCTGAGTTGCCCCACACCCTCTATCCATCTCTAATATCCATCTGCCTCACTCTATTCAGTGTCCTCTTTTACCCTTTTCCTTCTCATTCTGCTGAGTTACCCCCACACTCACCTCTTCATTGCTAATAACCCTCTGCCCCACTCTACTTACTGTCCTCTTTTACCCTTTGCCTTCTCATTCTGCAGTTATCCTCACACTCAGTTCTCCGTTATTAATAATCCTCTGCCCCACTCTATATATTTGTATAGATAGAAATACTTGAGGTTGCACTGTATCTATAATATGATATAATTTTGCACCTCACCCCTCCCGCCTGCTCCTGTCCTGTATTTTGCAAAACTTTTTACCTGCAGTAAAACAAGGAAATTCGCTGTGAAACTGAACATGCCGGTTTTCTCCCCTCATCACTACCCCAGCTGATGCAAATTTGCATGAGTGCACAAGTGAAGGGGAGGGGGTGACGAGCAGTGGCTGGCATAGGGGTGTCCAATATATAAATGAATATTAGGATAATGGTTAATAAAATGCAAGGAACAGATGGCTAAACTGGACTGATATGGGTTAGATATTCAATATTTTTAACATTTTAAAATCTGACATTTACAATTGCTCATTTTTATATAAAATTGTATAGAGCATATAGTTTCAGTCCCTTATATGTTTAATATAAGTAATAGGGTTTAATTATACACATTAGATACATGTCCTTGGTAGACATCACTTTGTGCCAGATTTTTAATCCAACACATTATGCTGGATTCTAGAATCACATTAATAGTATTAATGAGTTTGTTCAAGCATGGTTTAATGCAAATAGATCTTGCCAGACAAATTTATTTTCCTTGATTAAGGAGCTGAGCTGAATATCCAACAATGGAATGCAGTGGATATGATTTTTTTTAGCATATAGAAAAGTAACACATAGAAAGTTACTTATTACATTAAGAAATCTTGGTACGGTGATCCTCTTTATGGGTAAAAAGGTTCCCTGCTATTTGTCTATAATGTCCTCTAATGTGCTTGTAAAGTGTAATCATGTCCCCTTGCAAGTGCCTTTTTTCCAGAGAAAACAACTCCAACCTTGACAGTCTACCCTCATAATTTGTCTTCCACCCCCCTAACCAGTTTAGTTGCACATCTCTGCACTCTTTCCAGCTCATTTATATCCCTTTTAAGGACGAGTCCAAAACTGCACTGCATACTCCAGATGAGGCCTCACCAGGGACCTATAAAGAGGCATAATTATGTTTTCATCCCTTGAGTTAATGCTCTTTTTTTATGCAAGACAGAACTTTATTTGCTTTAGTAGCCACAGAATGACACTGTCCAGAATTAGACAACTTATCTGCAAAAAAACCTAGATCCTTCTTAGTTAAGGAAACTCCCAACACACTGCCATTTAGTGTATAACTTGCATTTATATTATTTTTGCCAAAGTGCATAACATTGCATTTATCAACATTGAACCTCATTTTCCAGTTTGCTACAAACAAGTTGAAAAGCAAGGGACCTAGTACAGAGCCCTGCGGTACTCCACTAACAACACTTGTCCAATTAGAAAATGTTCCATTTACCACCACTCTTTGTAGTCTTTTAGCCAATTGTCTATCCAGGTACAAATACCATGTTCCAGGCCAACATTCCTTAATTAAACTGTATCAAATGCTTTAGTCAAGTCTAAGTAAATCACATCCACTGCCATCCCAGAATCGAGGTCCCTTCTTTCCTACTCATTAAAAGAAATGAATTAATCTGCCAAGATCTATTACGCATAAAACCATGCTGGCACAAACTCATAGTATTGTTATTTGCTATGAAGTCCAGTATCTTATCCTTTATTAACCCTACGAAAAGCTTTCCTAACACTGACGTCAGACTAACTGGCCTATAGTTTTGAGACTGAGAATGGGATCCCTTTTTGAATAGTTGCACCACATTGCAATTTGCCAGTCTTTCGGCACCATGCCAGACCTCAATGAATTCTGAAAAACTACTCTGGGATGAATACCATCTGGGCCCGGACCTTTGTTTATCTTAATATGTTCTAGTCCCTTTTGAATTTCCTCATGTGTGAACCATGCATCATTAGTTATATTTTTAGAATTGGGACTATTAAGAAGGAAATCTTCATTAACTGGTTCCTCATTTGTGTAGACAGGCGAAAAATATGAGTTCAGAGGTTTTTTTTGTTCTCATCAACCAGCTGACCCCCTCTGATATAAAGGGTCCCACCCCTTCTTGCTTAATTTTTTACAATTTACATATTTAAAAATAATGTTGGATTCTTTTTACTGCTTGCTGCAATTTCCTTTTCCATATATATAACTTAATTAGCTAACTGCCTCTAACTTAGGCAGCTGCAAAACACTTCATGAGCAAGGAATGGAAGCCCATCCTGCTCTTCTCCATTCACTCCAGGAACCCATTATCCAGCTTTTTCTAAGCTAGTACACAACTACAGCCACTCTTGCTGCAACAATGCACATATCTTCCCTGGAGTTTTATATTCACCAATCTAACACTGGTGAAATATACACAATATTATGCCCCTTTCACACACATATTTTACATATACCCCCCTGGGTTTGACCCAGGGATGTCTTGATAGAAATTCTCTTTCTCTCAAAGGGATTTCTATCTAATCTCCTCAATCTTTCTTTTGCATTTACAAAATCCAACAAATGCAATCAGAGTGTACACATGCAAGCTACCTGAATCTCTCTCAGGCACTGTTGGCATTTTTGCTTCACTTTACTGAACCATGCCTGAACCACAGGAGTTCACAAATTCTGCCACTAAGCCTGAACCTGCACAGGGAGGCTTATTTTTCTTTAGAGTATCCCCAATCATGGAAGTTATTACTCTCTTGGATGAACCCTTTAAGGCAACCTTATTGCCTATACCACAGGGTTTTTACACATGTTTGTCTATGGGAGTGGTCACATATAACTCTTGTTTTTTATCAACTGGGAAAGACATTTTGGCCAAACTTTTATTAACCCTGTCAGATACATATGCTTTGACATCTCTGTCACAATCATGCACACTGCCTTGGATATAGGGTGTCGGTGAACTGGGGGTCCCCACCTGTATCACTTTTCACACACAACACATTTTATGTTTTAAGTAACTGTCATATGCCTCCATTAGCTTAGCACTTGTAGCATCATACTTTTCCAAGGGGCACTTGTCAGCAGTATGACCTACAAAAATGTTACATTTAATTTAGGGGTCACCCCTACACTTTTTACCATGGGTGTTACCTTACACCCCACAGACACACTTTTAGAATTTACATCTGAAATTTTTTTAGCAAAGTTACACAAAACATTTTGCACAGAATAAACATTATCCAACCCTTTGGCTGCAGCACATTCAATACTTTATCATTTCTCCATAATTCCTGGAATAAGGGAAAATCTGTTCCCTGAACAGCTTTGCCATTTACCTCAATGGACTTTTTCACTGTCCCAGTGCACTCTAACTGGGCGATTAACTTTTCAACTCCCAGTACTTTGCCTTTAACGACACCGTCCCAGTCTTTTATCCAGCTTTTCCTAAGCCAGTACACAACTACAGCCACTCTTGCTGCAACAATATACATATCTCTCCTAGAGTTTTATATTCACCAGTCTAACACTGGTGAAATATACACAATATCATGCAGTTTTCACACACATATCTTACAATATATATGTATGTATATGTGTGTGTGTGTGTGTGTGTGTGTGTGTTAGAGTACTTAATTCCATCACACTCTGTAGTTCCAGTGGCCAAAGTTAATAAGAATTTATTAAAGCAATCATGTCATCACGTGGTTCCTTAAAGGACCAGTAACATCAAATTTTTTTTCTTCAAAATTTGTTAGTATAGAACCAAAAAAACACACCAAAGCAAATAAAACTTTTAAATTGCAGAGCCTTTATTAAGAGATAACTTACCAAAACGCCACTTCTGCTCCTCTTCTAAAACGGCGAAAGGGCGACCATCCATGCAGCGGTATTTGATTTCTTCCCCCTGGCTATTCTAGTGACAGTTGGGGGAAGGCCGTCAGGGAGAGTGTATTGAGGCTGCGAGATAAAGGAGTGACGCGCTGGATAGTGAGGAAAGCTGTGAGAGAGGAGAAGAGCAGAGGGAGGGAGTCGAGTGAAGCTGGCCTGAGAGAAAGCGGAGAGACTGCAGCAGATGTGGAAGCTGCCTGCAGTTCGATCTGCTCATCACGTGTGCTTGGGGCAGAAACCTGGCACTGACTTTTTTACGAGCATTTACTATGAGTTATCACCGTATTAGCTCAGATCCCGGCTGTCAGCCTGTCCATGCCTTACGTCAGGGCACAGTCTCTGCAACCTGTATATCAGATCTCCAGACATGCGTGCATTACAGGCCCCAACACAAGGGGTTAATTTTAGTCAGTCTACAGCCCACCCGTTGCTCCCCTCCTGCCTTTACTCATTGAAAAGCAGCTTTCTAATGCCAGAGGTAACATGGCCTATCAGCCAGCCACCAAGTGCAACTCCCGAGTCTGTGCCCCAGAACACCCAGGTCTCGCACAATGATCGGGCCGACTTGCTAAATAATAAAGTTCCATTTCATTCTGTGTAGCGAACTGGGCACATTGATCAGCATTAGACAGCCGTATCCACCCCTTGTATGCCTGTGGTTCGGCTCTCCGAATAGGGGAAGTGCTGCAGAGCGAACCTCAGCCTCCTTCACATACTTTCACTAGAATAGCCAGGGGGAAGAAATCAAATACCGCTGCATGGATGGTCGCCATTTTGCTGTTTTAGAAGAGGAGTTTTGGTAAGTTATCTCTTAATAAAGGCTTTGCAATTTTAAAAGTTTTATTTGCTTTGGTGTTTATTTTTCGTTCTATACTAACGAATTTTGAAGAAAAAAAATTTGATGTTACTGGTCCTTTAAGCACGTGATCCTAGAACTATAGAATTTTACACCAACCACATCACACTAAAAACCTAAAAAATGGGTTCTATGCTAAAAATAACCCACAATATCAACCCCCCAATATCTCCCACAGCAATGCTGGACTAAATACAAACATGTTCAGTACCGACCAAAGCCATAATACTTACCATGAGAGTGTCCCAGGCAAACGTCTTCCTCTGTCTTCTGATCTCTCTTCTATCCCTTCTGCTATATCCTTCTCTTTTCTTCTGCTTCTTATTTGCATATTCCTGATAAAGACAAATGTATGTAAAAATATCCATTAAAAAAACATATTATGTTTTTTTTTTGACAACATAAACTTTTCAAATCTGCCGTCATTTTTGTACAATTCCATTTCTGTAACAAGTTATAGACTAAAAAAATGAAGGGGAAAAAGATTAAATTGAAGGTCACTTTAGAAATCAACATTCTTTAGATTCCAAGTCCAAAACTCCCACTAACTGTAGGTTCACCCCACAGAATCATAGACTTTTTTTGAAAAATACACACAACCACCAATATGAGCCCATAACCCTTTAGCCCACACAAAAACCTCTGGTTCACTGTCCTGACCTGACTCATAACACTGCTACAGTGCACTATAAGAAAACTAAACCTATGCTAACTGAGCCTCACACTTCCTACTCACTTGGGTCCTGGTTGTGGTTCTCCTGCAAGGTGGCTTCTTCAGTAGATGTTCATCCTGTGATGCACATCTGTCCCTGTGGCTTGTCTCCAATTCTCTTCTAAACTCCACCCCTTTCTATGTGTTTCACTACTCTCACTCCCTCTAGTGGCCAAACACTATATATACAGGTAACATAAATCCAACCCAATTCTACACTGCCAACAAAGGAGCAGAAGTTGGTAATTACAATGCAATAACTTGTGAATGCCTTTAAAGACTAATGGCACACTGGGAGATATGATGCCCACGTTTCAATTTGTGCTACCATGGGTGAAACATATCCCTGAAATGTTTTTCCACTGGCCAGGGCCAGAACTAGGAGCAGGCAGAAGAGGCAGGTCCTACGACTCAATGAAAGGGGGGCGCTGGGAGCTACCATTAAAAATGTCTTCTGCCTTCCCCTAGCCGGGTTCGCACAACTTACTCCCCCTTGCTCTCCCCTCCCTCCCCTCCGTTGCTTTCTCTACCCACCCTTCGTCGCATTCTCCTCCCCTCCATTGCTCTCTCCTTCTTTGGGTGCATCCGGGTTGTTCTGCCACCGGCAATAAAGTAAATCGCCAGTCGGAAAACATACTCGGCACTTTGTTCCCAAAATGCAACTTCAGGTAACTTAAGGAACTTTTTATTACCAGCAGGGGAATCATTTTGAGAGAGATTTGTATAAATTCTATTTTCTGTATAATCTTGTCCAGCCCTAGAAGGGATTTTGATCTTCATCTCTTAATTCTGCTAAAAACATATAAACTTTAACTTAGTTACCATCAAGTACAAGACACCGTTTTATTATTAGAGAAAAAGGCAGTCATTTTTAAAAAGTATAGGTATTCCTTTGTACTAAGCTTTATGCACTGAATCTAGGATTTGCATATTCAAATTAGGGGTGGGAAGGGAAATCACGTAACTATTTGTCACAAAACAAGGAAGTAAAAATATTTTTTCCACTTTTTACATTCCTGTCACTGTTCATATGCAAATTTAGATTCCGATTCGATATGGTATTCGGCCGAATCTTTAATTAAGGATTCTGGGATTTGGCCGAATCCCAAATCCCCTGACACCACTACACACTATGGGTGGCAACAAGACCCAGATGCAGCCGCCAGGCTGAAACTCCATGACTGGACTGCTCCACAAGATGGTGGCACAATGCTTTAAGACCAGGCTGCTATGCACCGCAATAAAGGATTGCTGGGCAGCCCTATCTGTAAAAATAGAGGCAGTTAAGACCGACCTCTCCCTCCTACAAGCTGACCTCCAGACACTGATAAAGAGGACAACTGGAGCGGAGAGAAGGATCTAAAGATTAGAGGACATGTGCAACCCCCTGGGGGTACAAGTGCACACTCTACAAAGCCAAAACCCAACCCTGGCATCCAAACTGAACAACAACGAAAACAGGCAGCTCAGGAATGCCTAAGTTTGCTTTTAGACTGTACAGAGAGATCTCAAAAAATAGGGAAGCAAAATTCAGCAGGAACAGTCCATAAGTTTACTTACAGCCTGAACAGAGTTCCCATAAAACTATGGCAGCATAGGCATTCCCCTGTAATAAGCACAATTCAGCAGGAACATTCCCAAACTTTGCTCATAATCTGTATAGAGAGTTCCCATAAAAATGACCACCGTGATGATGGTCAATGTTCATGGGTCAAAGATCGTGTGCCAAATGGTATGGGACAAAGGTCATGGGTCAAATAGCATTGGTCAAATGTTTGGGTCAGAGGGCAATCCACTAAAGCATATGGCTGCAGATATCGAACCCCATGATGGTGGTCAAAGGTCATGGGTCAAAGGTCATGAATCAGGGGTAACTCCCTCAAAGCAGATGGTGGCAAGGTCATGGGTCAGAGGGGACTCTGACAAAGCAGAAGGCTGCAAGAGCCACCAAGGCAGACAAATGACAACTATTATGGTGGTCAATAGTCATGGGTCAAATGACATAGATCAAAGGTCATGGGTCAAATGGCATGGGTCAAAAGAGTGTACTATGCCAAAGCCGATGGCTGCAAGAATGACAAGGCAGAAAAGTAAACCACTCCACCAAAGCAGAAGGCTGCAAGAACCCACATGGCAGATAAGTGTGCCTCATGATAACGGTCAATGGTCATGGGTCAAAGGTCATGTGCAAAATGGCATGGGTCAGAGGTCAGGGGTCAAAAGGGACTCTGACAAAGCAGATGGCTGCAAGAACCCACATGGCAGGTGAGCGTACCTCATGATGACGGTCAATAGTCATGGGTCAAAGGTCAGAGGGCACTCCACCAAAGCAGATGGCTGCAAGAGCCCCCACAGCTGATAATAAAACCCCATGATGGCTGTCAAAGTTCATGTGTCAAAAGTCGAAGGTCTAATGGCATTGAAGGCCGTCCAAATAAAGGCACAGCTGCAAATTATGTTGTGCTGATCACAAGAAGAAACTGGAGGGATTTTGTTACATTTGTGTTCGACTTCTATAGTCAGATTTTAACTTGGTGCTTACTAGCAGGGTGAAGGCAGGCTGGTATCACCTGTAGCAATAAAGAGCATGGGTTAAAGGTCATGAGTAAGATACAAAGAATTTAAATTGGTGTTTACGCAAAAAGCCCTCTGTTTGAATAAGGGCACAGCTAGGGGTCTGACTGGATGGCCTAGCAGAGGAATAAGCAAACCCCATGATGGAGACCAAATTGCATGGGTCAAAGGTCATGGATCAGAGGGAACTCCCTCAAAGCAGATGGTGGCAACAGCCACTAAGGCAGACAAGTGACAACCATTGTGGTGGTCAAATTGTATGGGTCAAAGGTAATGGGTCAGCAGGCACTCCGCCAAAGCAGATGCTGCAAGAGCCCACAGGGCAGATGTTCATATACTATTCATATACTACTTCTGATTTGATCGTGCACCTCTGGCTTTGTCTTGGATCGAGTGCCGGATAATATATATATATATTAGCAAAAAAGAAAACCGCACCAAACAGGACTTCATATTGTGTCAAAAAATCAAAAATGTATTTTCAACATTTCGGCTCTAGTGCTCGAGCCGTCTTCAGGAATATGAGAATTGTGTTCCACCATACAAACTTAAATCCCTCAAAAGCCCGCCAAACAATGCAGTGACGTGTGTTAAGGGGGTTGAACCATTCAGGGCCCCATGATGACATCATCCGATAGCCCCATCTATTATTTAACTGTATAATTCCCAGTGTGACTTATCCAAATATAGTGACTTCAATATAAGTGCATTTTAGTGAGAACAGGCAATTGCTCGACTGTTAGAAGTACCTTTAATACTCACAGTTAAAAAAAGGGGGGAAAAAAATAACAGCGTCTTCTCCACTTTCCCTCTTCAGAGGGAGTAAAGCCATTGAGGTAGACGCTAAGCTGGAGAGGATCCAGCTATACACATGCCTTGTATGTTGTCGCCTCCACTACAGATACGGAGAGGTGCATAGAGATGGCAGTTCCGTTGTGCTCCATGGCCATACCTTCCTTGAAAACATACTACACCTTAGAGCAGGGATCCGCAACCTTTTGGACCCTCGAGCAACATTCAGAAGTAAAAGTAGTTGGGGAGCAACACTAGCTATGAAAAATGTTCTTGGGGTGCCAAATAAGTGCCATGATTTGCCATTTGGTAGCCCTATGTGGATTGTCAACCTACATTGAGGCTCTGTTTGGCAGTGCACCTGGTATTTATACAACCAAAACTTGCCTCCAAGCCAGGAATTCAAAAATAAGCTCCTGCTTTGAGGCCACTGGGAGCAACATCCAAGGGGCTGGAGAGCAACATGTTGCTCATGAGCTACTGGTTGGGGACCACTGCCTTAGAGTGTCCTGCGCTTGCCGTATTATCCGCACCACTTGGCCCGCACCTCATTGGACAATCGCTGACACACACTACCAATTAACCCTTACTGGGATCTCTATAGGTAACTCATCACTCGAACAGCTTAAACCATTACCCACCAGATGTGGAGAACGGTGAGCATATTACATTGGCGTTTCTGTTACACACAATAGGCAGTGGTCATGCAATGTTCACTCAAGTTCATCCTCTACCCGAGGAATCTACTCGCACTTCCTATAGGCGCTGTGTCGGCTATATTGCTTGCTCATTGTAAGTGGCATGTGGGGATTCAATAGCGCACTCTCTTAGTGTTAGTAGATGAAATGTCATCGCTATTCTTACGTTTCTTATTTCACCGGATACTGCCACACACTAGCCGAACTCTGCAAGAGGCCTGTAACCATCTGTGAGCCGGATCCTCAATCGAGCGTAAATGTATAGAACCTGAAGAGCAATATACAGAAAATAGGGGATTCATTCTTACAAAAGGGAATAACAATAAAAAACAAAAAATAAAATAAAAAATAATAAAAAAATGAAACAAAAAGGGGGGGAATAGGGGGGAGGGGGAGTTACATATAATTGAAAGTGTTGGCAGTGGCGTAACTAGACCCCCAAGGGCCCTGGTACAGACATTTACGACTGGGCCCCCCCTAAAAGGATTGTTCGCCTCTGAGTTACATTTTAGTATGATATAGAGAGGGATATCCTGAGACTATTTGCAATTGGTTTTCATTTTTTTATTATTTGTGGGTTTTGAGTTATTTAGCTTTTTATTCAGCAGCTCTCCAGTTTGCAATTTCAGTAGTCTGGTTGCTAGGGTCCAAAGTCCCCTAGGAACCATGCATTGATTTAAATCTGAGACTGAAATATGAATAGGAGAGGGCTTAAATACACAAATGAGTCATTAAAAATTAGCAACAACAGTTAATGTAAAAGTTACACGAAAAAAGGACATTAGAAGTCACTGAGGGGTTGTTCTGTGACCATAAAAAGGCTCAAGACTGCAGGCTGAGTTATACAGGGAACTCTGAGTATCACTCATGTATTATAAGGGATAATGTACCCCCTACTGTAAATAAGGATATTAGAAGTCACTGAGGAGTTATTCTGTGACCATATAAAGGCACAAGGCTGCAGGCTGAGTTATACAGGGAACTCTGAGTATCACTCATGTATTATAAGGCATAATGTACCCCCTACTGTAAATGATAAGGATATTAGAAGTCACTGAGGGGTTATTCTGTGACCATATAAAGCATATTCTAGTACCACATCGACCACATAAACTACAACTGCCAGCATCATGAACCAGCAGGTGGAAGAATTTGCCCAGGGTTATATGGCAACACTTCAAAGTTCTATAAAGAATCACAATATTTATATTAAAAAAAAAAAACCCTGGGTGTCCCAGTGCAACTAGCAATGAGCTCCCTGGTGCCAGGGCCTGGACTGCAGTCTGCAGAAACTTTTCCCTCTCCTGCTGTAGCAGCGCTAACCCAGGGACCGTCTTAGTCAGTGTGCCCACACACCTGCCATTCATCTCAGGCTGCAGGCACAAAAAGACTTTGTACCAGAACACAGACAGACACACACACACACACAGCACACAAAGGCTGAGAGAAACTTACCCCATGTACCTGAGGTCTCTAACGCACAGGGGTGCTTCACCAATGAGGCAAGTTGAGGTGGTACTAGGTACCAGGGGCAGCAAAAATGCTGCTCCTGGTACTTTCAGAGCGAATTTCAGCGGGGGGGGGGGGCAGCAGCAATGGCTGCTGCCTCAGGTGGCGGAGGGGCCAGGATCGCCCCTACTAACGCATCAGGGATGCCCCTCCCCCCAGTGTAGCGGCAGCAGCTCCTCCATGTGGGTCTGCGTGATAGCCAGTGCCTGTGTAAAATGGAGGAGGTGGGGAGAGAGATGAGAAAAAAAAAATCACCACTGTGAGAATGCCTGTGCTTCCATGACGGACCCGCCCCCTGCTTGCGCTCCCCAGCGTAGCCTGGAGACGGGGAGATCACATGCAGGAGCTGAACTGAAGCGGAGGCGGAGCTACTGTCACTCGAAACTCCCGGTGTGCAAGCTTTGAAGGGACATTGGTGGAGGAGGAATAACAGAACATCCTGCTTCCTTCCATCGCTGCCCGATTGGACGAAGCATGCCACTGCCACCAATGATGTCACACGAAAATACAAGTAACTTAATTCCTTTTCTGGGACGCTGCGGCGCCTGAGGGCCCCATAAATGGGGCAGGGGTGTGGGGGCCCTGGTACAGCCGCACCCGCGGTAGTTCCACCACTGTAATAGGGGAAAAAAGAGAAATTTATAGGAAGGCCGGTATTTTTTTCCAGAAAAGGTGGCAACCCTAGCAGGCTGGTATAGCTATTCTCAGTAAACTCTCCCATCTCATCTTATTTGTAAACAATGTTTCTTCATAAGCATTTTCATAAGCATCTTTTCATAAAATATCTTTCTAACTTGCATGTGTTTCCCCACTACTGCTGCTCCTGAATCTGGTGCTGCCAAACTCAGGCATGGCTGAATACAAGGGAGGGCAGAGACCTGCAGGATTTCATATAGCATGCAGGGCAGTCTGCAAAAACATGGCACCGCCATTTTGAGAAATTTGTACTCTGCCTTGCAGCTGGCAACATCACATCCTACTGTATCTTGTGGGCAGGATGTGGTAGCAGCCATACGCTAGCCAATACGATACCGCATCTGACCACTTGGCTCACACACTGAACTTATGGATAGCCTACAAACCATTTTTTATGTTCTGTTTTTAAAGCTTATGGTGTGAGCCAGGGCTACCATCAGTGGGGTTAGAGCCTCTGTCTATGCGGGGTACTTGGACTGTAGGGTTGCCACCTGGCTGGTATTTTACCGGCCTGGCCGGTAAAAATGACGATTGATCCCAATGTTATTAATAGGGAAAAAAGATAAATATATAGGAAGGCTGCAACCCTATTGGACTGCCATATAGTGGTGGGATTTGGGCGGGATGGGGTAGGTGGGTTTAGGTGGGCTGTGTATGGCAGATTTGGTCTAAACAATTGGAACAGCGGGAAGTGAAGAGGAGTTATCTGCAGGGCTGGAGTCTGTACATAAATCCTTCGACTCCTACTCCTCATTTTATAGTACTTCCAACTCCTCTGTTTTTAAACTACATAAACCAAAAAAAAACTTGTATTGAATATTAAACCTCGCATATAGCTGTTAATCCAAAATAAACTAAAGCTTTTGGCGACTCCAGATACCCAAAATTCCTCCCAACTCCGACTTCACAGCTCTGCTTTTCTGTCTATGCACCATGTTCTAGCCTGTACATTGGCAGATTAAAAGTGTACATAATGTACATGCAAAATGAATAAAGAGTAACCCATACTGGGATTTGGTGGGTTTCCTTGGTGCAGCAGCCATGGGGTCCGCAGAAAAGTTTCCAGGGGGGGGCAAGGAAGAAAACATATTTCACAATTTACTAGTACCCACATTTTGGTTTTCACACAAACCTAACAACAGCTTTCTATAAATATTTCGAGTAGTAACTGTTGCACATGTATAGCATTGCCATTCTGATAGTGACACAAACTCCTTGTTTGCCAGGACAACACTTGGTATTTTCTACTTTCTTAACAAAATTACTAGCCAGAGGTTTGTAGAAAGTTATTCCCTCTAGAGTTCTTGTTACAACTAGATACATACAGTGATGCCTCCATTTTACATAGCCTCATTTTAAGTATTTCCATATGTTATACAACATTTTGTGGCCCCACGGTCCCACCAATATTTAATGCATAATACATTTCACTGACTTTACACCATTTTTCTGGTCCATTTTTTTACATATGGCAACAGAATATCCTCTATTATGACGTGTGTGTGTGTGAGAGAGGGAGTGTGTGGAAATATTATGCAACAAACAATTTGGTTTTCTCGCAGTCCTCATAAAAGGAAGCACTGCATGCAAACACTGCAGCATTCGCAGCATTAAACATTCGCAGCATTAAAGCCCGAACAACCAGGCCGCGCGAAAGCTTTTTTATCGTCAACTCACTGCCTGCCCTCCCACTACATTCCAGATACACCTGAACTGGGAACTGAACTTTGTGAACTGTTCATTTATTTGCACAATTCTAAAGGTTTACACATGTATATATCCAATTTCTGCCAATATATTGTACATTTCAAATGTTTAAATATTTATTGTGTATTCTATGTGCTTTTTTGTGATATATACTAGCTGGAGCCACGTCGTTTCATCTCACTGTGTATCCGTATACTGCTGAGATTACAATAAAGTTTACTTTGACTGTCCTTGTCAGATTTAATTAGAAGGTGGATGCCTTCCTCAGCACTTGCTACAGTATTGTACATACAAAATATCTGCGGTTTCCAGAAACTGCTACTGATGTAGGTGCCGTGTTATCTCTTGGAGAGGACAGGGGAGTATTTATATTAAGAAACCCGAGGGCCTGTGCCTAAGGCGGCAGGTTTTGGGGGGCGGCCCTCGGGTGCCTATAAATTTAGTTTTTTAAATTAAAAAAAAAGGTTAGGGTGCACGGCATAAGGGGAATGTTTAGGCCCTTGCTGGGTCTGCTGCACCCTACTAAAGCATATTTGTTGGGTGCAGCTCTAGTCTCAGTCTCTATAGACAAGTAACAATAGGCTGTGGCAATAGGCTGCCAGCTTCAAGGGATACTATGCCTTTCTATGTCTATTTAAGCCTCTGCCTGGATGCTAGGGAGGTAGAACATTTGAAACAAGAAAATTATTCCAATTCAAACATAAAGAGCTGCAAAAGAGTAAAGTGAAAAAACATATTCCCAACAGAATAATACTGTCTGCCTCAGTGATCCCATAACTGTATCTCTCTAGCCACTTGTAAACTACAATTTCCAGCATTCAAAGCCAGAACCAGTAGCAGAGTTGTAGCTGATGTGCTAAGAGAGGAGATCTCAGCAGGACTTTCCTTCATTGGGCATGGGAGAGTCCAGTCAGCGACCAGTGAGTTCTGATGGTGGCCCTGGTTCTATGACTGCTTATGTTTAATGTCTGTTGTAGTTTCATAAATGCACATGTGTGTGACTGATGTGATTGGCTGCCAATTACTGGTATATCATGCCTTACTTGAGGATGACATCACTCCCAGCTCAGCACTGATTGGCTGAAAGCTGCCAGGGAAGGTGACTTAACAGCTCAGGCACAAGTGACCAGTATTTCATTTCTGGATTCAGAGGTAAGTGGAACATACTTTATGGGGGGAGGGGGGTATCAATAATACAAGGGGATAGTTTGGGCAGTGTGGCTTCCATGATTTATAGTAGTGCGGGGACTAGAGCCAGGCCCGGACTGGCAATCTGTGGGATCTGGCAAATGACAAAGGGGCTGCTGTAAGATGCCATAGACAGTCACTATTTATTGGGCTGCTGGGGGGGCTATGAGGGCCTATGTGTGTCTCAAATGCCAGGGCCATTTTTAAATCCCAGTCCGGACTTTAGTCTAGAGCCAAAGCTCCCAAAATTGCCCCACTATTGCCTGCTACTGTAATTGTCTGGGAAGGTGCTTGTCATGAAATTGTCCATTGGAGATGTCAGTTTATCTTTCCAGTTCCATCTTTTCCAATTTCATTGGAAAAGGGGGGGGTATTTTTGGTTATAAGCCACCAGGGAGTACAAATGGGTATAACTACAAGGAAGGGTACAATCAATGATGGGGCCTTGAAAATGCCCCTTCCCAAACTACTAAAACTTGTGGGTGCCAAAGTACCCAAAATCTGCCTGTGTGCCATTGCTAAGGGGAGTGAGACAACATGAGAACTTGCTGTCCCACCAACTCTAATCCTGTGCTTATCTAGCTGTGCCTTAACTACAATTCCCAGCACCCCCTGTGGCCTGTAGTTATAGAATATAGTATGTTTGGTATTTCTTGTTTACTTGTTACAGCTTTTGAAATGTTAGACCATATACTCTGCTGCTCTTTAGCTGTAACTGTCAACTGCCATTTTTCCAACTGCCATTGGCCAACTGTCCCACTCATCACTCATCCTAGTGGCCTCAGCATTAGAGTAGATGATGGGTAAGGGAGGACCTGAGAAGAAAGACAAGTAGCACAAGCCTAGAATTAGGGTGCCTTGTGTTATGGGTGCAGGGGCAATGATCAGAGCTTGACTGGTTATGAAAAGCCCCAGTGGGCCCTTTACTCACTTGGGCCTCTAATGGGAACCAGTTTCTTCTGCCCCTATTACACCCCGCCAGTAACATACAGCTTTACAGCAATGGCACAGAGGGGGATTTGGGATTTGATTGATGACTCCCGTTCAATTCTAAATTCAATTTAATTGAGCCCTGGTGAAGCAATTGGCAAAGAAATGAATGAGGGTGATTCCAAGTGTTTCATTTAACTATTAGTTTGTGCATTGTATCACCAGGACCCAACCTAGATTAGCAGGGGTGTCTAGGGCCCTTGATTGCACCAATAAATTCTGTCTCTCCCAATCAGCTCCTTTATTCTATTAAAGTTGCTGCTGATTGGTGTTACTGGTTATTTATAAGGCACAACTATATTCAGTAGAGCAGTATTGAGCTATTAAGGGAAATCCAGTATATACAGATATATTTATGGCAGAGAGGGTTCAGTTCACAATCTCTTCTCTCTCTTTCTCTTCCCATAAAGTGAAATACGAGCGATTCCTAGTGATTCCCAGTGATTCCTAGTGATTCCCAGCGATTCCTAGTGATTCTCATCGATTCCCAGGAGCAGAAGGAGAAAGAAGAAACACAAAAGTCTTTTTAAAGACTATCAACGTTCATCAGGAGCAGAAGAACAACTTGCCCAACCCATTGCGGGTTATTTGGAAGAAGGTAAGGATCCAGGGCCGCCATCAGGGGGGGACAGGGGGGACAAGTGTCCCTGGCATGAAGGGGGGCCCAGCAGTGCTGCACTTTTGAAAGAGCCGGGCCCCCTTGAGAGCGCCCGAGCCATGTGGCCATTTTTCAAGTTCCGAACAGCCGAAATGCGGAAGTGCCAAAAAGCCGAGCAGCCAAAGGACCCGAAGTCATGAAAACAGCCGAAGCCGAACTCCCGAAGCGGCGAAAAGACCGAAGTCATGAAAAGAGGCGAAGTTTAAGTCCTGAAGCCATGAGTTCAGTTTTACTGAACACCAATTTGTGTTTTATTTTTTAAATCCCCTGGCCACCAATGTTTATTATAATATTCTAGAGGCCCCTGCCACCAATGTTTTTTTAAAAAATATTTTTTGGGGCCCCAATTGTTTTTAACTTGTAAGGGGGGCTCTATCACCAATGCTTTTTCAAAAAAAACATTTATGGGGGGCCATGGCGCCAATGTTTTTTTTTTTTTAACTTATAATAGCGTTTTATAACTTGGCTGGGGGGTTACTTTTTTAGCGCTGATTTTTAGCGCTATTTTCTTTAACTTATAATTGCGTTTTATAACTTGTGTGTGGGGGGGTTACTTTTTTAGCGCTGATGTCTGTGTGGTCTTTTAACTGTGATGTGGAGTGGGTGGTATCTGGGGTGGGGCTCGGGCGCAAGTGTGGGCAGGGCCCAGGGGGCAACGAAAATTTTGTTGTATGGGGCCCCGTGATTTCTAATGGCGGCCCTGTTCCCATCTGTAATATGTATTACACAGTAGATGAGGCTGAAAAAAAGACACACGTCCATCAAGGTCTACCTTTTTTTTGTAACTGCTGATCCAGAGGAAAGTAAGACCCTGACAGAAATAAAAAGGGCTGATTTGTGGACCAAATAAAATGGGATGGTATTGTCTTAAAATGGGGACATGGGGAGCTGGTGGGAGGGGCATTCTATATACATAAGTTAGCATTTGTTTCTAATTGGAACCTTATTAAAACCATAGTTTCTGAATGAAAAGGGGTTCTTATTAAATAAGGTGTAAATATGCTGCTGTGTTTACCTCTTTATTGTGTTATTTGGGGGTCTTACATCTTTACGTTAACTCTAACCTTCCCAAATCTCTATTTTATATTACAGGAACATCAAAGATGGGCATGAGTGCAAGTAGCCGGCAATACTACCAGTGGCGCTTTGAAAAGGTAAAGGTGCTCACAGCTAATTTCCTCATTTTAATTTCTGACTGCTGAGAAAGGTATCCAAGGGGTTAAAGGAGGGGCTAACCCAATGCTAAACATGTCATATCTTCTGTGTAAATACAACGAAACAGAAATTTAACAGGGTTTAGCATAGTGTGTACACTGGCACACAAGCTGTGAATGCAGGTGAACACCTTGCAAAGATTTATTACCGGAAGCGCAACGTTTCGGGGCAAGCCCCTTTGTCAAGCATGCTTGACAAAGGGGCTTGCCCCGAAACGTTGCACTTCCGGTAATAAATCTTTGCAAGGTGTTCACCTGCATTCATAGCTTGTGTGCCAGTGTGCCTTTTCTTAGTATCAGATTTGAGTTTGCCGGTTACCTCTATCACTGTGCACCAAGGAAATTGGAATTATCTACACAGACAGGTGTGCGTGTGCTACTACTACTTAGCATAGTGTGTGCCCTGACCTCAATGTTTTCTTGCTTCTTACATTTTTCTAGCCCGCACCGTGGATCTCGCCTGATCTGGACATCTTTGAGATCAAGGATTTTGAGGATCCACTCGCGGGCCCTTATCTCGAGTGCATCAGGGACAAGATCACCTTTGACATCAGGTTTGCACTCTACGATCTGTGGATGGCCAAGGACTGCGTGAAGATCACAAAATGGTGGAAATTACACCTTAAGAACGAGTTCTGGCAGGACTACAGATACATCAAGGCCCACCTGAAACACCTCTACAAAGAGCTAGAGAAGATTCAACAAGGCCATACTGATTAAGAACAATGAGAGATATTCAGGTGCAGTATATAATCCATCCTTTTCTTTCCCCACACTTGGCTTAATCACTGATTTGTGCTTAATGTGCTCCTAAGTCCTAAATATTACAGGTGTGGGATCCGTTATCCGGAAACCCATTATCCAAGAAGCTCCGAATTACGGAAAGTCCATCTTCCATAGACTTCATTTTATTCAACTAATCCAATTTTTTTTAAAAATGATTTCCTTTTTCTCTGTAATAATAAAACAGCTTCATAACCTTGATTCCAACTAAGATATAGTTATTGGAAGCAAATTCACCCTATTGGGTTTATTAATGTTTACATGATTTTCCAGTAGACTTTGAGGTATGAAGATCCAAATTACAGAAAGATCCGTTATCCAAAAAACCCCAGGTCCAAAGAATTCTTGATAATAGGTCCCATACCCCCTATAAGGACTTTACAGGAATATCACTTGCTAAGGTTAAAAAAATACGTAGTCTGAGTATCTTGTTTGGTTTTACAGGTGGTCCTCGGATCAACTCGGCCAATGATACCAGCACCACCAGCAGTTTCCTCGGGTACCAAATACCGATGTACCTCAGTCTAGGCACCACATCCTCAGGAACAGCAGTAACTATTGGGACATCTCAATTCCACCAGTGATGCCCCCCTTTTCATCCACTGCACTTTCACCAGCGGTGCTTTCAACCACTGTAGTTCCACCAGTGGTTCCTCCCCTTTATCCAAAATATGGTGTATACACAGGGACTCCTTTAAGCCACTTGGTAGACCCTGGCATTCCTTTTCATTGCATCCCTCCAATGGAATGGAAAGGAAGCAGCATTCATCGTGCGGCTTAATGTGCCCTTGTTTATGCTGCCATATTCCCTTCTCTTTCTCATCCTTTCACTGCAGTCCCTTACCTTACCATATTCCCCCCCCCCGCTTCCCTTGATTCTATTTGGCGCATTGATCGTGGGAGCAAATCCGATCGCCTTTAAGGGGGTCAGGAAGGAATTTTTCCCTCTAGTGAAGGAAATCCGCTTCTCAGAGGTTTTTTGCCTTCCTTCGATCAAAAGCGCAGTTTATCTAATTATTAATAAAGCTGTGAATTACACAGATTAACCACAATGTCATTGTGTGTATCTTTATTGTGGGTATGGGCTAGGGATGTTGGCAGGGATGAACATATAGAGGGGAGGGAGAGAACTTAGGATAAGGCTCTTTATAGAGCAGGAAATGGTTATGTTTCTCTTTGGTTCCTAAAAATGAAACGGAAACAACATAAAACTACTGTGTTAGTCCTACTATCCTCCTTAGGACTTTTAGGAACCTATGTAATACTGAGAGCCAATACACATCCTTCCCCAAATCTCACCCTTACTGGCCTTCGGACAACTTCTCCCTTTGGGCCCTTTGGAAAAGTGCCGGCTCCATACAGCAGCGATCCTAGAGGGGGACGGGCCCTGGTGCGTGACACGCAGCTGTGACCCGCTGCCCTCCGTACGCCGCATTTTCAGCGGCGAACGGACTACCGGGGGGCCCTGAGGGGGTGCGGGCCCTGGCCCGCTCGCACCCCCTGCTCCCCCGGTAGTCCCGCCACTGAGTGTTGGTGAGTTAGGCACAACCCTGGATAATGTGCTCTTATCTTTAAGAGAATGTAGAGGAGGTTACCCAGCAGCTACAATGTAACACCACCACCAAATAGATTATCAATACAAGGACTATCTTACATAATTGCAACATATTAGGGTAATAAATATAAGCACATCAACAAAGTCTCATTATTGTGTATCTTTTCTTATGTCTTATCTATGAAGGAAAATTATCAAGTTCTTTTGTAAGCATGAAGTTCAGCATTAATTCTAGTTACAAGCAGAAAGGGGGTAAACTCCAGTAATCTCTCTTTCTTAGTCCTTCTGAGGGTATTATATAGCAAACTGTCATATAAAGGGAGACATCGCCAGGGTTTCATTAAGTCCTCTAGGAGCCACCACATCCAATTTATAGATCCACATTGACTCTTTTTGTAACAATAGTAGATCCCTGTTGCCTCCTCTCCTTGGGGCTGGCACATGGTCGATAAGCATGTGTATAAATTGAGGTAAGGAGTGTCCAAACTTCAGCCAGTGTTTCGCCACTGGCTGGTCAGCCTTTCCTGTGGTTAGGGCAGCCCTGATGGTGCTTCTGTGGTTATTCATCCTCTCCCTGTAGGTCGTGGATGCTTTGCCTACATAGTGCAAGCCACAAGAGCACCATGCTATATAGACCACATGGTCCGACTGACAGGACAGTCTATGTCTGATCGTGAACTTGCGTCCCGTCCTAAGGTGTGTAAAAAAGGTTCCTTGTGATATCCCGCTACAAGTGAGACACCCTGCACACTTGTAGCAGCCAAGTTTTTGAGTGGTCTTCCACCAGGTCTGCCCTTGAGTCTGTCTATCCGGGGCTACACTTTAAATCACAAGCAGGTCCCCACGTTGCGTCCTCATCTTTAGGCCAACAGCAGCCTAAATTTTATCCAAGAAAAGAAGAGATGTGGGATCGAGTTGATAATCTCCCAACTACTATCAACGCGTTTTTACAAACGGTACCTTTATGGTTACTCCCAGTTGTAAATATTAGTTATCTGGTGGGGGTCCTCATCTTCTCTTAGACAGCAGAAGTTCCTCCTGGTGCTAAGTATCGCTTCTGTAAGTCTGTTCGCTGTATCAATTCTATTCGGGTATCCCATGGATTCAAAACCTGATGTGCGCCAAATTATCAGTTACTGCTGGCGGTGTCTCTGTCTAAATTGTTCCTAAAACTTGAGGAAATTGTGAAGTAGAGAACCCTCGGACATTTGAGAGGAGGATTTGGGAACTAGCATGTATGAGACTATTCTATCTGTAGATTGTTTGTAATAATAGCCGTAGTGCCCAATTACCCTCCCCTTGTTTATAGATGGTTACATCTAAATAATTTACCTCTGTTTGTCAGATAGAGACATTGTCAATTTCATGGGAAGAGTCAAGGAATTTAAGCTTCTTTGAATGAAGAGTTCCGTCTCAGCTCCGCCCCCCCCAAACAGCAATAGGTCGTCAAAATATACGCTTAAAAACAAAATGTGGCTACCGTCCTACGGGGCCAGCAGTAAGTTCTGCTCATACTGTTCCATAGTAGTTGGCGAAAGGCTGGAGCCACATTTGATCCTTGCTGTCCCAGCGGTCTGCAAATAGAAGGGAATCTTCAAAACATAAAATAATTGATAAAGATCAAGTCAAATAAAGAAAAGCTATATAGGAATTCAACTGTTGAGCCCCTAACAGCTCACGTATAGCTCTCCAGTGCCTTCCTACATGCTGAGACAGCCCATGTCATGAGGGATAAGTGTGTACAAGATGTCACATCCATAGCACTAGGATTGTCAGTGGAATTTTTGGTCCTGACACGTAACGTAGGTGTTGTGTTGTCTCAAACTACCTAGAGAAGCCATATCTGCTGCACTAGCAGGTTGTAGTTAGGATATATTCGCAGCAATTTTGCTAAAGCAGACTAAATAGGGACCTGAGTGCTGAAAATGATCGGACGACCAGAGAGCATCAATGATTTATGGAAATTTTGGTAAGGTTAGATAAATGGTATCTTAGGAAATTTTGTGGTTAGAAATTGTTGTCTCATCTATGCAAAACCCCTGTTGACCCCTGCTGATATCAAACCACCAATCATTCTTAAATTTTGTAGTGGGATCAGCCTTTAATTTGATATAGGTTGGTACCCGATAGTTTGCCACTAGTTCCTGTAAGGTATGTATGAACTTGTCCAAAAAACAATGGCGCCCTTTGTCTGTCCTGTCGATAATAAGTCAGTTATCTCCTTAAGAGGGTTTTTATGGCTTCCTCTCTAATCTAGACAAGTTCGAATGACTATAGTTAAGATTGCCCTGTGTATTTTTAACTGATCTTTACCAAAAGTCGTGTAATCTAGAAATCGCTTTGGGCAGTCATTTAGGAGGATGAATGATACTTTTTTTTTTGAGCCAAAGGGTGATTTAGTGGTCCCTATTTTATCTTTAAAATGGTCACGTAGGCTTTTAAAATGTCGCTCTTAAAGTTAGTAGTCCTGGTAGCCATGTCAAAAGGTTCTGAGTGGCAGGTGGTACAAATCTTAGTCCTAGTAATTCTCTGTTCACTAAGTTCCTTCTCCATTGTTAAAGGCTAAAAATATCTCACTTTTCCTGCAGCTTTATGAATTTCTTTTGCATCGTCTTAAGTGTGTAAAATTTCATTATTGTGTATTTGTGGCCTCTCTCGTCTGATTATTTCCACATTTTTGTAATTAGTGCTCTTGTGTCGGAGTAAAAAAAAATTTTGTTTATTGCTATGTCTGGCCCCACACTTATTAGTTATGATGCACTGAATCATCAACTCTTTAGTGTGTATTATATTGTGAGATTCACTAACGGAATTCTATACAAAGCAGTTGATAGTCTATCAAACTTTATTTTTATCCGTTTAATCCATGAATGCTGGGTTTACTTAGGAAAATCAGCTCATATATCTATATTATAGGTAAATTAAAATTCCATCAATATACTTATAACTGGTTGCTTCCCATTACATAGGTTTGAATTAACTCTAATATCTTAAGTACGGGCATATCGATAGTACAAACTGTTATATGGTTTTTAAATTTATATATAGTATAGAATATAGGAGATATCATAATTTTGAACAGTAATGGAATCTTGGATTAGAGATTGGATCATATGTAACTGCCCATTTCTGGGTCAACTCTTTTGTAGGCTTTCTGTATGAAGTGAACTATCGGATTGCCTGCACTGAAATGAGCGGTAGAGCCCCATGATCTCCTCTCTAAACTCCACTCCAAATAACGATGATGTTTTAATACCCTGTAATTTAATAAATATATTGGCATTAGTTTTTTTTCTCCAACGCACAAAAGTACCAGAATAGACTCCGCAAGAAATGGTTATGCTCACTCCTATCATGAAATTTCACAGCTACGCTTTCGTGTTCCTCCAATTTCATTCACACTCCAAATGGACTATTTCTGCGAGCTAGACATGGCTTACTAATCACCTCCAGTCGCTGATAGTCTTGCTAAATTGTCAGCAATAAAGCTAGAAATTCTAATAGATCGTAAAGAAGATATGAGAAAGACATTTTATCTAATAACATGTAACAAATCTGTAGCGAGAGTGACCAAAACTCCATGTCTTCCTGCTCACTATGCAATCTACATGCTCAAATACACATGAATCATATAATATCTCAGTGTCATAGATCAGCAATCCGGACAAGTACAGAACATTTAAAATGAGGTTCATGAAATCCAGTATGTAGAGAATACAAAACCACTAAAAAAGATTCTAGATACATAAATCTAGTTAGTTATCAAGTAAAAATAGACAGCTGTGAGAATGTGCCTACCTATTTAAGAAAATTTTTTTGTACCTAAGTTTAGTAATATATCAGTATCATAGCCATTATAGGGGCAAATAACATGCTGTTTAACGAATTTCATGCATTCATTTCCATTCAGATGTATACCATAGCGGCATTAAGTTGAGACTTATATGTCCAGCTGTGTCGCACACAACGCGTCACGTCTACTCTACTTACTCAAGACAGAACAGTAGAGTATTCAGGAGGACTACACACTAATCCTAACGTTCGATGACTCCATACTCTATGGAAGCTACTGATTTCTACTATCATAAGTACTTTGTTATAATGCCTCCACTATCTAAGAATAGTACACAACTCACAACCTCCACTGGTCTATGCATGATGGATGACGCACACACCAGCGATATCTACATGAATATATATATCAGTTTTAAGACCACCCTATATTTCTAAAAATGTTCTCATAGAAACGATTGATCAATCTATGAAGTTATCGCCATGGTTGAACCATATCGAATGAATATCTAGATGTTAAGTAAATTCTACATATCCATATTTATATAAGATGGTATTGGTAGGTACATCTGCTGGCAAAAGTAGTTGACAGCTGATCTAAGTGTCGTTCACACTAGTCCATTGGGTGTGCGTCGTGCAAATTATTAAGAAGGTTGTTAAGAGTTATATCTAGCAGTGAAAGAAAGTTTTACCTCATAGTGACAATAGTCCTGTGTCGAAGCAACAAGATACGGCTAGACTAATAGGCGAATGTGAGTTGAATCCGAGATGATACAGGCAGGGCCGTATTATTGGTGCATCTTATGATTTTTGGAGTAAAGCAATTTCTGACATTATGGCGGTTGGGGAGCAAGTAGAGAGTAGTTACTTAGTTATGTTCTTGCGCAAAGTCTTTAGAACTGTTCCTCAACAAATCAGGAACTTCTTGCATAACACTTAGGGTCTATTCGCCGCTATTAACATCACCAAGATCATATTTGTGAGTTCACATCTGAGATAGGAAACTAGGTCTTGCTAGTCGTGTTACTGAGAAGTGTTGGTAATGCACATTTCTCAGAGCTTGGAATTTAATAACTTCTTAGTCGTTTGGGTGTTGGGTTTCTGTCAAATTTATGTGAGGTGTCCCAGTAACCAGGCTACAGAAAATACTATCGATCTAGCACTTTATATCTAGAACTCATACATATAAGATCGACATACAAGCGCTAGTTATCGCTTATGAGAATATTCAAATGCGTGATGGTGTGTCTATTAGTAGAGTATCTTTTAATTACTCTATACAATTAATAAATGTGAGTCTATGCGTATTTCTCCACTGGCATTTATAGACTACCTCGACCACATATATGTATAATATGGCGATAGAGATTCTCTCAGCTATACCACTCTATAAATACATGACCTTTTTGGATACTATTACATTTAGGCTCAACCCTAAGCGAGAAACTACATCTATAAATTATCTAGAAGGGTCAATATAATTCCAAAGATAAAGATGTGGAGCTGCCAGATAGCCACACTCTCGTTTAAGATCAGAGAAGTCAATATGGTTATCTTCTATATCCAAGAGCGAGATCCATAATCATCAGATCACTGATGATATTTCACATCAAAACATAGACATAAGTCACACCGAATATTATGGCCACTTCATCTGTCTATCTCCAATCTGAGAAATTTCCCCTATCCACACAGATTTCTATTAGGATGTTTTCTTATATTACCAACATCACTCATGATCACTCACTTGGAAATGTAACCATTCGCCTAGATGCATGGTCCCCTTAAAAGCTGTTCTGCTAATTACTCTCACAGCACGCTGTATTTCGCGTCCTAGAAGAGACTTCACGGGCGAATACGGATTTGAGCCCTTGCATTCTTATCATGCGTTAAAATTTAATATAATGATATCGAAAGTGCCTCAAGCGGTTTGATGCGCCATAGTTTTATTATTTGTGTGATATTTGCTCATTTCTCCCCCTTTAGCCAGTATTATAACTTAAGTGTGTTTTTCCGCAGGAAGCATTCACTCGACCAGGAGGTCGCATTCGGCGTAGGAACTATCTCAAGTACGTAAAACACAAATGGACTTGCTTAACATGTGGAGAAAGATCGATTTCTATTGCACGTGACGCGTGCATAGAGGTAATAATATAAATATCTACTTGGAGGTGTGGCATGGTGTTTTTGGGGCGAAGAGCTAAAAAACAATTTTTTTATCCGTCTTATATACTACGCGATGGGTCTGTGAGAGAAAAAAATTGTTACTGTGTTTTCATGATTTGTAATCAGTTCAGTACCTAGTATCTTTTCTTTGTAATTTTTCAGAATCACTTACCTCTAACTTATGCCTACGTAGAACCAGAAGATATGAAGGGCCAAAAGAGATAATGTAATGCCATTACTGAAAATATGGCATCAAACGCTTCTCAATAAGTAATGCGAATATTTAATGTTTTTGATATGCAGATAGGAACAAAATAAATTATTTAGTATTTTGTCCAGTCTCTTGTATATCTTAACGTCTGCTTCTTTTCTTTCAGAATTAAACATGCGAAAGTGCTCAACGAGGTGCGAAAATACTGCCCGCTCAAAATCTGAATACTAAGCTGCCTCCTGGTAATAATAAGTCTCCTTGCACGCCTATATTAGAAATTATTTATTATCAGGAGAGGTATTATTCACCTGATTGTGTCTTCTATAATATTCTAGAACATAATATTCATGTACTCCTGCTCGCCTGGCGGCATCTAAAGGTCTCCATCCAAGTCCATTTTCACCGTAAACAAAAAGGGTTTACACAGCGTTCAACAATGCCACAATAATGGTATCGGTCAAAGAAGCAAGCTTATAATTGTGACTCTCTTTTTACACAGTGATCATTCCAACTCTGAGGCAAAACCGGAGGAAGCACTTTGAGTATTTGCGGTGGAGAATGTAAGTTTCCCCTGGTGTTGTGCATCTGTCCCTGATGCTTTTCTTGGGTGTTTAACTGCTAGATACTGAACTTTGATTGGTCTATTGCAATCGGGACAACGGCACAAGGGGTAATTTGGTTTTTTTTCTCCCAATGATGAGAAAAGGCTGATGCTCAAAATTACAATATCACAACATCAGCTGCCGGCAGGGAATCCCACACGCTCACTGCCCTCAGCATATAAAGGTACTATTAGCAGCACATATACAGGCATAATCCTAATTGTCTCCTTTCTTTCCCCTTTGCTCCTATCCTTGTGCCTCCCCTGCGCTCACAGACTATCAACCAACATCTGACCCAGCTTCACCATGAGTTCTTGAGGGAGCTGAAGCTAAAGAAAGCGGCTGGGTATGTATTTTGCAATTAACACTTTCAATTACACTTACTGGCACATAACATATTCAAAAAAATATAGATGTTTTCTCGTACCTACGGGTGCTTTTGGCCATAATGATAGCACAGAGACTTGAACTTTTTTAGGTCCCTACAACCATAGCATGTATCTCAGCATGTATCACTGGGGGAAGTCTAGCATGGAACTTACTCAGCTCAGTAACTGCCCAATGTGTTACAGTAGGGACAGGTGTGTAGCAGGTATAATGATATTTCTTAGGTACAAGGCTATTTTAATCCTCCAGTCATCAGAATTGTAGTTGCAATACTTTGAAAACAAATTACAACAATGACCCATTTTTTTACATTTTCTTCCCTTAAAACCTAGTAAAAAACAAGCACACAGTCCTGCAGATGAAGAAGAGGAGGAGGATGGAGCCCCTGCAGCAGCAGATGAGGAAGCCCTTGATACAGAGGACAAGGAAGAGGAAGCGGAAGGAGCTCCCGCTGAAGACCCTGCAGTGGAGGAGAAGATGAAGGAGCAAGCTCCTGCAGAGGAAGAAGAAGCTCCTGGAGCAGCAGAAGAGGAAGCTCTTGCCTCTCAGGAGAAAGAAGAAGGAGCTGAAGATAAAGAAGAGGATGCTCCAACAAATGAAGAAACAGCTCCTCCCGCTGAAGAACAGCAAGTTCCTGAAGAGGAGGAGAAAGAAGAGGGAGCGGAAGTAGGAGGTTCTGCAGAAGAACATCAAGCCCTGGATGGAGGAGAAGACGACGGAGGAGCAATCTCCTGCAGTGGAGGAGAAAGAGGAGGAGCTGATGGTGAAGAAAGAGATCGATCAAAATCCTCTGGTGGGGAAAGAGGCCGACCCTCCGAAAACAGTTCAGGAAGGCCATCATGAAGAGGCTCCGGAGAGTTTGGGTAATGTATCAATTTACTGACAATTACCTATTAATCTAGAGATGCCTCATGTGTCCAATGCAGCTCCACTTTACTCCTGCTGTTCTGAGCATTTTCAATCAGAAACAATAAAGAGGAAATCATACACTGTCTGTTGAGGCCGCAGGCTGATTACTTTGAGGGCACCCCATAGACCAATGTTTGGCTGCCTTTAGGTTGTAAGAGGTTGCTGACAGAGATAAAAGTCTGCAGATAAAGTGTCGATTCTATAGTAGGCCAATAACAGGGGAGGTAGGTAACGCTTATAGGCTGCTGGACATCTGGCTGAGATATCCACCTTTGGAAATGGGTTGCTACTGGGTAATGACTGGCGCCAGGTGATCAAAGCGTATAAAAGAATAAATCGCACAGGCTCAAACTGAGATTCATAATAGGCCAAGGCATTCCATGTGTAGAGAGACCCAAACAGTCCCACAGGCCCAACGCATAGTGCGTTCTTAAAGCAAGACCTGTAGCCTTTAATATCATAAGGAAACAAGTATGTCTTTATTCTTATGTCAACACTTTCTATATCTTTTCTTTTCAGCATTCCACCCAAAGACTCGCCGCCTGCTGCTGCTGCCGCCGACCCAACACCATGGCCTGAATCCAAAGAAATCCTAAATGATCCAGGGTGTAAAACCGACTGCCGTTTCTAGGAGTCAGGAAGGAATTTTACCTACAGTGCAGATTGGTCCCCATAGTACTCTAGGGTTTTTCGCCTTCCTCTGGATCATTGGTCGTTAGGGATGCCCAAATATAAATTAGCTGTTAATTATAATAAATCCTGTGCTCTCCGACAGGTTTCCCCATAAAAAAGTCTCTGTGTTTTTCTTTAATCCCTATGGTGAATATTGAGGGAAGGGGCTCCTGTGCCTCATTCTACCGGTTGGGTGACAGGGCAATTAATACTGCTGGGAGCTGCTCAAAATGGCAGTGTAAGGGTAAAACTGGGTTGGGGTGCTGATACAGTGGTTTATTTGATGAAGGGAATGGGTTAATTTCTCTGCAGGATTATTTGCTTCATATGTACATTGATGGGGATGAAAGACATAGGGACACATATTGATCTCCAATGATTGTAAGGAACTACAAAATTGCTTTACTCCATAGGCCACAATGTAAGCATTTCCATTCAAGTCCATTGCCCTCTTAATATTGGAATTCCATCAACTTCCCACCAGCCTATTTATACTATACCAGACATTTAGTATATGAAGGTGCTTGATATTGGGGAATGCCTGTGCTGGATTTGTTTTTTGGTTACCACTCTCTCCAGGTTATGAGACATCCTTTTGGGGTGGGGGATTCCTGCTAAAGCGATGGAGGAGTATTATATTTCTTCCTGCCCCCACAATGACACACTCCATTGTTTGCTAGGCGAGGAATCCCTTTGATGAGGTAATAAGGAAGGATTGGGGCAAGTTGGGCCAACCCTGCCCCTGGATCCACAACCCCCCCACTCAGTACCAAAGTTCACATGGACATGAACCTGGAACAGTAACTTTTGGTCGAGGTAGACTCTTTAAACAGTTACCTAACTCAACCTAAATCAAATTTATTAGTAGAACTTTTCTGCATTTCTGATTTCGGTAAATATGAGGCAGTGGGTTAAATACTTTGGTCAAACACTCGCCGGTCCTAATAAAGGCAATGGTAAACGAGGAAATGTGTTGCCTATGGAAAATCTGTGCTACGGTCAGGTGACAATTCTCATGAAAATACCTTCCCCTCATTTAAATCTTAAAAAAACTTTGGTGGCCTGCGGTCATGAGAGCTATAAACATTGGTGGCCTGGGGCCCTAAGAGTTAAAAACATTGGTGACCTGGGGTCATAAGAGTTAAAAACTTTGATAGCCTGGGACCATAAGAGTTGAAGACATTGGTCGCCTGGGGCCCTAAGAGGTAAAAACATTGGTGGCAAGGGGCCCTAAGAGTTCAAAACATTGGCGGCAAGGGGCCCTATGAGTTAAAAACATTGGTGACAAAGGGGCCCTAAAAATCAAAAACATTGGTGACCTGGGGCATAAAGAGCTAAAAACAATTGTGGCAAGGGGCCCTACTACAAATATCCTTATCATCTACAGTGGGGGTACAATATCCCTTATAATACACAATACTCAGAGTTCCCTGTATAACTCAGCCTGTAGCCTTGTGCATTTATATGTGATGTCTATAGCCTTATAATTTACAATGGGGGTTTATTACCCCCTATAATACATTTGTAACCGTCCCCAGTGTAACTCAACCTGCAGTCTTGTGCATTTATATTGTCACAGAACCCCTCAATGACTTCTAATTTGCTTATTATTTAATGTAGGGGGTACATTATCCCTTATAATACATGACTAATGCTCCGAGTTCCCTGTATAAGTCAGCTTGCAACCTTGTGCCTTTATATGGTCAAAGAACCCCTCAGTGACTTCTAATGTCCATATCAATTACAGTATAGGGCACAGAATCTGTTTTAATACATAAGGGATAGTTCCCTGTATAACTCACCCGCAGCCGTGTGCCTTTATATGGATTCTCAAATCCTTATAATTTACAGTAGGGGTACATTATGCATTATAATACACAAAATATACTCATTGTTCCCTGTATAACTCAGCCTGTATCCTTGTTCCTTTATATGGTCCCAGAAATGTTTCACCGTCCCTCTCTACTATAGCACCTCATCTATTCAATGTGTCAAAACTGCTGATCCCCACATGATAGAAATCGCTGCAGCCCCCAATAATCCAGGACTGGATAAACAAAATGAGTGAATTATACCATTCTGAGGAAATCTCAGCTACAGACCCTGAATATGTCACTAAATTTACAGCTAAATGGATATACTGGACCCTCTGTAAAGGGGTTGTTCACCTTCCAAACACTTTTTTCAATTCAGTTGTTTTTAGATTGTTCCCCGGAAATGAAGACTTTTTTCAATTACTTTCCATTATTTATTTTTAACTGTTGAATGTTGAAAGTTGAATGTTCCTGTCTCTGGTGTTTGATTCTAGCAGCTCAGTAATTCAGGTGCAGACTCTGAACTGTTGCAATTTTGGAACATTAAGTTGATACATTTCTCAGCAGCATCTCTGGAGTATTAGCAACTATTGTATCAATTCTAACAGCTGCCTGTAATGAAACCCAGAGATTCTTCTCAGCAGGGACAAAGATAAGAAATGTATCAACTAAATGTATCCATTTAGAACAGTTTACAGGGTCGGCGACCCCCAGGGCTGCTTCAGAAGGTGAAAAATGACACTTTACACTTCAAAATTTGAAAAACTGTGACACATAGAAAATAGAAAGTCATTGGAAAATGTCATTATTTCTGGTGATCTATCGGAAAACTAGTTGTTTGAAGGTGAACCATCCCTTTATTGAGAGGCTGGGTTGTGAGCTGGGCCCCTCGGAAGTGCCAATTTAAAAAAAAAAGCACCAAAATTGCCTGCCTCTACAGCCACTCTGAAGATAATCCTCCCAGCCGCTCCTAAATTAATCCTTCTAGACACTTTGCAGATAATCCTCCCAGCCGCTATGAAGATAATCCGCACAACCGCTCTGGAAATAATCCTCCCATCTGCACTGTGGATAATTCACTCAATCCATATGAAGATCATCTGCTCAATCACAACAAAGAAAATCCTCCCATCCAACCGGAAGATAATCCTTCCAGAAGCTTTTATTAATTAATCCTCTCAGTTTCCTCTCAATCGCTCTGAAAATGATCCTCCCAGCTGCTCTGAAGATAATCCTCCCATCTGCACTGCGGATAATTCACTTAGTCCATATGAAGGTAATCCTCTCAGTCGCAATGAAAAAAATCCTCCCATCCGACCTGAATATAATCCTCCCAGCCGCTCTAAAGATAATCCTAAAAGTATGTGGGTAATACGATGCTGCAGGGTAGAAATTTTGAAGTCATTTTGGGAAATGTCCCCAAAATCACCAAATTTAGGAATGGTTTGCAGCTTGGTACTTTGTAGTACAAAGACATGCATACCAAATTTAGATTTGTGGCAAAGTACCAAGCAAAGTACCAAGCCGCAAACCATTCCTAAATTTGGTGATTTTGGGGACATTTCCAAAAATGACTTCAAAATTTCTACCCTGCAGCATCGTATTACCCACATACTTTTAGGTATCAAGACAAATCACCCCAAATATGAAAGCCTAGGGTCCTCTGAACAGTTTGATGCCCAATATGTTTAGGTGTAACCAAGCACGTGGCATATAGGGGCCCCAAAAGGAAGACTCCCATATGGTCTGTCATTTCAGGTACTGCAAAATCAACACATTTACATCGTTTGGGGGGGGGGCAAAAGGAGAAAAAAGTAAGTTCACCCCCAGAAAACCATATATTTTCGGAACGTACACATTGCCACGAATCTAAATTGGGTATGCATGTCTTTGTACTACAAAGTACCAAGCCGCAAACCATTCCTAAATTTGGCGATAAAAGCAACAGTTTTTACATTTTTGAAATTGCCTAAAAATATTGCAATTGGCCGCATTTATCTCACCCAATTTCTTGCATACAATAGTAAAACACCATAAATATTGATGCCAAGGGTCTACTGAACAGTTTGATGACCAATATGCATAGATATACCAAGGCAGCTGGCATGTGCGGACCCCAAATGAAAATAGTGCATATGATTTTTCTCCGCTGCCGATTCGCCTTCTGTGAACATAGACCCTTGACTTCATATTATGTGCCTCAAGACCCTCCTAATAGCAAAGACCCCCCAAAACCATATGTTTTTGGAAAGTACACATTCTGCCGAATCCAACAAAGATAACGACGTCTTTCTACACCAAACTACCAAACTGCAAAGCTTTTCTAAACGTAGAGGTTTTTACAACATTTCTGAAAATCGCCTAAAATTGTTGCAGTTTCCCACATTTATCGCACACAATGTTTTACGTATAAAGAAAAATCACCCTAAATATGGACGTCAGAGGTCTACTGAATAGTTTGATGCCCAATATGCAAAGATTTACCAAAGTATGTGGCGTGTACGGACCCCTACATGAAAAACATGCATATGAATTTTCACAGTAGCCAACTAAGCTGCGGAAAAGAGAGCCCCAACTGTGCGTTATGTGCCGTAAGACCCACAAAATGTAAAAAGACCCCCAAAAAACTATATATTTTTGGAAAGTAAAATAAATCTTTCTATACCAAAGCACCAAACAGCAAAACAATACTAAAGATTCATAAGGAACAATAATGCAGGGATAAAATTGCAATAAAACCACAAAAATAGCGTAAATCAATGAAATAAAATAATTGATCCGACAGCATAATTAGTGGCCGAAATAGATTATCCAATAGTCACGCTGTCAAAATAACATGTTTTTAGGCAAAACAAACGGTACAATGAATAAGTAAAAAAAAAAAAAAAAAACACACCTGTTTGTGAGTTTTTGTGTATACATATTTGTGCACTAATAAAAGTTGTCTGAGTGTGCAAATACATGTAATTAAGTGTAAATAAGTGTACAAAAACGACCAAGTGTGCTAAAATAAAAAAAATTTAAAAAAAAAAATACAAATTTTTACTAAAATGTTTATGTAAGTGTATAAATGCACTGTAGGTATGTGTAAGTGCAGGTAAGTGTGTAAAAAAAAAAAAAAAAAGGGCACTTACCGTTTTTGTAGCAGGAGGATCGCTGAAACCGATGGAGGCAGCCAGAACAGCGTGTCTGCAGAGTTACTGCGCAGCAGGAAGTGTGTGGGCGGCTGTTCCGGAAGGAAGAGGTGAGTAACGCGCAGCAGCGCTATTTGCAGCGCATTTGCGTCTTTGAAGTCGGATCTGCGACAATCGTGACGCAGATCCGACAGCCCCCCAGCCTTGTTGCCCAGGGGGCTGTCAACCCTTTTGACGCTCTGCGGAGGCGGCAAAAGCCCTGAGTAGGGCTCAGCTGCAGGAGAAAGTACATGGTACGTTCTTGGCAGCCTGAGCCCTGAACCGCCAGCACGTACGCCATACGTGCTTGGCGGTTAAAGGGTTAAAGAACAAAAAATCATTATCCTATTTATCCAGATTAGCATCCAGGCAATCCTAGCTCCCCAACTGGTAGAAATCTTCAGTAGAGGTATGGGACCTGTTATCCAGAATGCTCAGGGTTTTCTGGTAACAAACCTTTCCGTAATTTGGATCCTCATACCTTTAGTCTACTAGAAATTCATTTAAACAATAAATAAACCCAATAGGCTGATTTTGCTTCAAATAAGGATTCATTATCACTTAGTTTGGATCAAGTACAAGGAACTGTTTAATTATCACAGAGAAAAAAGAAAACTGTTTTTAAAATTTTGGATAATTTGAATAAATGGAGTCTATGGGAGAAAGACTTCTTGACATTCAGAGCTTTCTGGATTACAGGTTTCCAGATAACAGATCCAATACCTGTAAAAAAAAATTTAAGCAAGTGATCCTAGAACTACCACTATATATATATATATATATATATATATATATATATATATATATATATATATATATATATATATATATATATATATATATATATATATATATATATATATATATATATATATGAAAAAAACCTTCTGTAGAATTTTACACCAACCACATCACACTAAAAACCTAAAAAATGGGATCTATGCTAAAAATAACCCACAATATCAACCCCCCAATATCTCCCACAGCAATGCTGGACTAAATACAAACATGTTCTGTACCGACCAAAGCCATAATACTTACCATGAGAGTGTCCCAGGCAAACGTCTTCCTCTGTCTTCTGATCTCTCTTCTATCCCTTCTGCTATATCCTTCTCTTTTCTTCAGCTTCTTATTTGCATATTCCTGATAAAGACAAATGTATGTAAAAAAAAATACATTAAAAAACCTATATTATGGTTTTTTTTTTGACAACAAACTTTTCAAATCTGCAGTAATTTTTGTACAATTCCATTTCTGTAACAAGATATAGACTAAAAAAATGAAGGGGAAAAAGATCAAATTGAAGGTCACTTTAGAAACCAACATACTTTAGGTTCCAAGTCCAAAACTCCCACTAACTGTAGGTTCACCCCACAGAACCATAGACTTTTTTTTGCAAAATACACACAACCACCAATATGAGCCCATAACCCTTTAGCCCACACAAAAACCTCTGGCTCACTGTCCTGACCTGACTCATAACACTGCTACAGTGCACTATAAGAAAACTAAACCTATGCTAACTGAGCCTCACACTTCCTACTCACTTGGGTCCTGGTTGTGGTTCTCCTGCAAGGTGGCTTCTTCAGTAGATGTTCATCCTGTGATGCACATCTGTCCCTGTGGCTTGTCTCCAATTTTCTTCTAAACTCCATCCCTGTCTATGTGTTTCACTACTCTCACTCCCTCTAGTGGCCAAACACTATATATACAGATAACATAGATCCAACCCAACTCTACACTGCCATCTAGGAGCAGAAGTTGGTACAGGTATGGGACCTGTTATCCAGAATGCTCGGGACCTGGGGTTTTCCGGATAATGGATCTTTCCGTATTTTGGGTCTTCATGCCTTAAGTCTACTAGAAATTAATTTAAACATTAAATAAACCCAATAGGCTGGTTCTGCTTCCAATAAGGATTAAATATATCTTAGTTGGGATCAAGTACAAGCTACTGTTTTATTATTACAGAGAAAAAGGAAATCTTTTTAAAAAATTTGGATTATTTGGATAAAATGGAGTCTATCCAGAAAGCTCCGAATTACGGAATGGCTATCGGGTTTCCGGATAAGGGATCCTATACCTGTAATTACAATGCAATAACTTGTGAATGCCTTTAAAGATTAATGGCACACTGGGAGATATGATGCCCACGTTTCAATTTGTGCAACCATGGGTGAAATATATCCCTGAAATGTTTTTCCACTGGCCAGGGCACTAGGAGCAGGCAGAAGAGGCAGGTCCTACGACGCAATGAAAGGGGGCGCTGGGAGCTACCTTTAAAAATGTCTTCTGCCTTCCCCTAGCCGGATTCCCACCCCTTACTCCCCTTTGCTCTCCCCTCCCTCGTCACCCTCCCCTCCGTTGCTTTCTCTACCCACCCTTCGTCGCATTCTCCTCCCCTCCATTGCTCTCTCCTTCTTTGGGTGCATCTGGGTTGTTCTGCCACCAGCAATAAAGTAAAGTCAGTCGGAAAACATACTCGGCACTTTGTTCCCAAAATGCAACTTCAGGAACTTTTTATTACCAGCAGGGAAAACATTTTGAGAGAGATTTGCATAAATTCTATTTTCTGTATAATCTTGTCCAGCCCTAGAAGGGATTTTGATCTCCATCTCTTAATTCTGCTAAAAACATATAAACTTTAACTTAGTTACCATCGAATACAAGACACTGTTTTATTATTAGAGAAAAAGTCACTTTTAAAAAGTATAGGTATTCCTTTGTACTAAGCTTCATGCACTGAATCCAGGCTTTGCATATTCAAATTAGGGGTGGGAAGGGAAATTACATAACTATTGGTCACAAAACAGGAATGTAAAAAAGTGGAAAAAATATTTTTACTTCCTTGTCAGTTTTCATATGCAAATTAAGATTCCGATTCAGTATTCGGTCGAATCTTTAATGAAGGATTCTGGGATTTGGCCGAATCCCAAATACCCAGACACCTCTACGGCTGGCAACAAGACCCAGAGAGCATGCTCAGATGCAGCCTCCAGGCTGGAACACTATGACTGGACTGCTCCACAAGATGGCGGCACAATGCTTTAAGACCAGGCAGTACAGCTGCTATGCACCGCAATAATTGATTGCTGGGCAGCCTTATCATTAAATATAGAGGAGGTTAAGACCGACCTCTCCCTCCTACAAGGTGGACGACAACGAAAACAGGCAGCTCAGGAATGCCTAAGTTTGCTCAAAGACTGTACAGAGAGATATCAAAAAATACGGCAGCATGGGAATTCCCTGTACTAAGCACAATTTAGCAGGAACAGCCCCTAAGTTTACTCATAGCCTGTATAGAGAGTTCCCATAAAAATATGGCAGCATGGAAATTCCCCTGTACTAAGCACAATTCAGCAGGAACAGTCCCCTAAAATGTTTATAGCTTTTACAGAATGATCCCATAAAACAGGGGCAGCATGGGTAATTCCTCTGTACTAAGCACAATTTAGCATAAACAGCCCCTAAGTTTGCTCATAGCCTGTACAAAATTTACTATATAACTATGGCAGCATATGTATTACCCTGTACTAAGCACACATCAGTAGGAACAGTCCCCTCAATTTGCTAGCTTGCTCTTAGTCTGTACAGAGACATCCCATAAAACTATGGCAGCATAGGTATCCCCTGTAGTAAGCACAATTCAGCAGGAACAGGAAGTTACATCACACAGAACTGATATGGTGCCGCAATCATAAGCAAATGGAGAGCTTCTAGAGCTGTTTTATGCAGGTATGGTAGAACATTCTGCATAATAAACAGCGTTCTATCTTGCACTATTGTGACAAATCTATTAGTAATATAATGCATCACTTTTCCTTCTGGTGGTGATCTTATAAAAACATCTTCTAATTTAAAGCATAAGCAGCGAGTAACAGGCCCGAACTAGCAATGGGACACTCTACTGATTGGGCAGTTCTATGGCATATTTAAAATGTAATTAGATGTAGACACGCAGCGACGCGCTTTCCTACCTCTGCAGTCAAAACAGCATGTTGGCAGTGGCGCTCTTTCTGCAGATAATCCATTGAAGATAATCCAGCTGCTCTGAAGGTAATCCAGCTGTTCTTAAAGTAATGCTCCTAGCCGCTCTGAAGATAATCCAACCATTCTGAAGATAATCCAACCACTCCTCCCAGACGCTCTGCAGAGAATCATCTTAGTCCTTCTGAATACAATTTTTCCCATCCGCTCGGAAAATAATCCTCCCTGCATCTCTGAAGATAATCCTCCCAATTGTTTTGAAGATAATCCAGCTGCTCCAAAAATTATCCAGAAGCTTTGCAGATAATCCTCCCAGCCGCTCTGCAAATAACACAAAATGAGGTATCAAAAGTATTAACTCACCAAGAAATAGAGGAGGTCCACATGCACCACCCTGAACCTTCAGCTAGGGGAGCAGATGAAAACGGTATTATGATGGAGCAGACAATCATGCAACACTCTTCTAGACAGATGTGTAAAAAGAATGTAGTTTATTCAGAACGTAAAGGTACATTCTATTTACGTCTGTCTTTAAGATAGTTCCATGAGTGCCTGCTCCATCATCATTATACAGTTTTACAAGCTGACAATCTTAGCTCTCATGTGCAACAGCATCCCTCCCCTACACTGGCAGCTTTACACCAGGCTGAGAAAACATATTCTTATTACTTGCATAATAAAACTAAAAATAAAACTACTCGCGTGTGGTCTGCACGGGGCGCTGAGCAGATGTGTGTTCTGGAGCTCCGTGACAACTATCCTGAATACCCCGGTGGCAACTGGCTAGAAGCTCAAATCCTATAAGTATGGCATACCCGACACCACTAGACACTATGGGTGGCAACAAGACCTTGATAGCAAGTTCAGATGCAGCCGCCAGGCTGGAACACTATGCCTGGACTGCTCCACTAGATGACGGCGCATCCCCTTTGCGGGAAGAAGAGAACACCACGCCAGCAACAATGTTTCAGAAATGGCAGCATAGGTATTCCCCTGTACTAAGCACAATTCAGCAGGAACAGTCTACTAAGTTTGCTACTTTGCTCATAGACTGTACAGAGTTCCCCAAAAACTATAGCAGCATAGGCATTCCCTGTACTAAGCACAATTCAGAAGGAACAGTCCCTACATTTGCTAGTTTGCTCATAGCCTGTACAGAGAGATCGCATAAACCTATGGCAGCATATTCCTCCTTACTAAGCACAATTCAGGAGGAACAGACCCTAAGATTGCTCATAGCCTGTACAGAGAGATTCCATGAATCTATGGCTGCATAGGTGTTCCCCTGTAATAAAGGGATACTGTCATGGGAAAACATCTTTTTTTCAAAATAAATCAGTTAATAGTGCTGCTCCAGCAAGACTTCTGCACTGAAATCCATTCCTCAAAAGAGCAAATCTTTTTTAATATTCATTTTTGAAATCTGACATAGGGCTAGACATATTGTCAGTTTATCAGTTGTCCCTAACAGGTTACTTGTGCCACCACTAAAGGATGGAACTGCTTCCTGGCAGGCTATTTCTCCTACTTAATGAAACTGAATTTGTCTCAGTGGGACTTGGCATTTACTATTGAGTGTTCTGAGATCTACCAGGGAGCTTTTATCTTGTGTTAGGGAGCTGCTATCTGGTTACCTTCTTATTGTTCTTTTGTTAGGCTGCTGGTGGGGATGATATCTCTCCAACTTACAGCACAGCAGTAAAGAGTGACTGAAGTTTATCAGAGCACAAGTCTCATGACTGGGGACACCTGGGAAATTGACAATATGTCTAGCCCCATGTCAGATTTCAAAATTAAATATAAAAAAAAAAATCTGTTTGCTCTTTTGAAAAATGTAGACTTCTGCTAGAGCAACAATAATAACCGATATGTTTTGAAACAAACATGTCTTCGCATGGCTGTATCCCTTCAGCACAATTAAGCAGGAACAGACCACTAAGTTTACTCATAGACTGTACAGGGAGATCCCATAAAACTATGACAGCATAGGTATTCCACTGTACTAAGCACAATTCAGCAGGAACAGTCCTCTAAAATTTCTCATAGCCTGTAGAGAAAGATCCCGTAAAACTATGGCAGAATAGGTATCCCCCTGTACTAAGCACAGTTTAGCTGGAACAGTCAGTAAGTTTGCTCAAAGCCTGTACAGAGATCCCTGTATAATTCAACCTGCAGCCTTGTGCCTTTATATGGTGACAGAACCATTCAGTGACAGCTAATCTTATCATTTACGTTGGGGACACAATACCATATAATACCTGTGTAATACTCAGGGTCCAATGTATAACTTAGTCTACAGCCTTGTGCCTTTATATGGTGACAGAGCCAGTCAGTGACATCTAACAACCTTATCATTTAAAGTAGGGGGTGCATTATCCCTTTTAATCAATGAGTGATAGTCCCGTGTAACTCAGCCTCAGTAAAAACCACAGTAAAAAGTAGAGATGCGCCGAACCCACTATTTTGGATTCGGCTCAACCTCCGAATCCTTCGTGAAAGATTCGGCCGAATACCGAACCCTAATTTACATATGTAAATTAGGGTTGGGAAGGGGAAACCATTTTTTACTTCCTTGTTTTCTGACAAACTCATGCGATTTCCCTCCCCGCCCCTAATTTGCATATGCAAATTAGGATTAGGTTCAGCTGGGCAAAAGGATTCGGCCGAATCCGAATCCTGCTGAAAAAGGTTGAATCCTGGCCGAATCCTGGATTCGGTGCATTCCTAGTAAAAAGCCCACATAGACGTCAGCGCTAAAAACTAACCTCCCCCACACATAATTTATAAAAAGCCATTGGTGGTTAAAACAAAAACATTGTTGGCCAGGGTCCCTTTTTAAAAAAATCATTGGTGGTCAGGGCCCCCCATAAGTTAAAAATAAAAAAATTGGTGCCAGGGCCCCCATAAGTTTTTTTTTTTTAAAAAAGAAAATTGGTGGTCAAGTTAAAAAAAAAAAAACAATCATTGGTGGCCAGGGCCCTCCCCCTATAAATTAAACAAAAACCTTTGCACCAGGATCCCCAAAAAAATAAATAAATAAATAAAAAAAAAACATTGGTGGCCATGGCCTCCTCTTAAAAGTTAAGAAACATTGGTGGTCAGGGGCCTATATAGTATTAACATAATACATTGGTAGCCAGGGGTTTAATAAAATGTAAAAACCAATTGTTCAGTGGACCTTACTCCTTTCCTGGCTTTGGGTCCTTTCAAGGCTTCAGGACTTCAACTTCGGGTCTTTTCGTGACTTCAGCTCTTTTTGCGGCTTTGAAGACCTCCCCACATGGTAGGTCAATTCAGGTACTGCAAAATCAACACATTTACAGCATTAATTTGTGAGGCAAAGATAGAATAAAGTATGTTCACCCCAGAAAACCATATATTTTCAGAATTTATTTCTTTCTACTCCAAAGCACCAAGCCACAAGCCTTTCCTAAATTTGGCGGTTTTGGTGACATTTACAAAAATCACCTCATAACTTTTACCTTGCAGCATCTTATCCACCACATACTATTAGGTACCAATATAAAACACCCCACATATGAAAGACTGGGGTCCACTGAACAGTTTTGATACCCAATGTACGTACATAGGCTTATTGAAGTACATAACATGTAAAGACAAAATCTACCTTGTGCATACTTATTTGATGGCTTACATTTATTTATAAACACTGGCAGTTTTATGTGGAATAAAAGCTACAAACAATTAAAGTGACCCCTGAAAACCATATTTTGTAAACTACACATTATGATGACTCCATAATGGGCGATTATGTATTTCTACTGCAAACTGTGAAACTGCAAAGCAATGTAAGAAAAAAACTGCAAAAAAAAAAAAAAAATCACCAAAAAAACAAATACAATTAGGCAAATCAATAAAATAACTGATCAGATAGGGTGACTTTTGCCTTGAGTATTCTGAACACTAAACACGCTATGACATCAGTTTTAGCGGGGGGGGGATAGGGAAAATTATAAAAATGAAAAAAAAAAAAAGTGATCTGCGTTCCTGTAAAATTCAGCTTGCAACTTGGTGCTTTTATATGGTCATAAAACCACTCAGTGACATACTGTGGAACTACAGTAGCCCTTTTAAAACATGAGTGGAATTCAGAGATCCCTGTATAACTCAGCCTGCAGACTTGAGACTTTTTATGGTCACAAAACACCTAGGTGATATCCAATATCCTTGTTTAAAGCAGGAAGTACATTATCACTTATAATATATAGAGTTCCCTGTACAACACAGCCTACAGCCTTGTTCCTTTATATTGTGATAAAAGGCCTCAGTGACTTCTAATATCCTTATTATTTCCAGTAACAGGGACATTATCCCTTATAATAATAGATTTGTGATACCCACCGTTCCATGTATAATTCAGCCTGCAGCTTTGTGCTGCTATATGTTCACACAACCCCTCGATGAGATCTAATATCCTAATCATTTACAGTAGGGGGTACCTTATCCCATAAACTAAAAATGAGTGATTCTCAGAGTCCCCTGTATAACTCAATCTGCAGTCTTGTGCATTTATAAGGTTAGAGAGCCCCTCAGCGACATCCAATATCCTTACAATTTACAGTGGGGCAACATTATCCCTTAAAATATAAGATACCAAGAGTTCCCCATATATATCACATCCTGCAACTTATGTCTTTATATGGTCAGAGAACCACATAGTGACATCTACTATTCTTATCATTTACAGTAGTGGGTACCTTATCCCTTATACTGCATATAAGTGATATGGTAAGTGATTATGGCTTAAAAGAGGGGTACATTATCGCCTATACTACAAAAGTTATACTCAAAGTCCCCTGAATAACACAGCCAGCAGCCATGCGCCTTTATATGGTCACAGACCCCCTGACTTCTAATATCCTTATCATTTACAGTAGGGGGGTATTATCCCTTACAAAAAGTGATGGATACCCAGAGTTCCCTGTATAACAAAGCCTTCAAATTGTGCATTTATATAGTCACAGAACCTTACAATTTACAGTTGGGGTACAATATCACTTAACATGACTGATAGTCAAAGTCCACTTTATAAATCATAGTCTTTTATGGTCACAGAACCCATTATAAAAATACTTAAAGTAGGAAGTACAGTCTAGCCTTGTGCCCTTACATGGTCACAAACCATCAGTGACTTCCAATATCCTTTAATGTACGATAGGGGGTACATTACCCCTTATAATATGTGAGTGATACACAATGTTCCCTTTATAACTCAGCCTGGGGTGGGGGGCATTATCCCTTATAATATAGCAGTGCTACTCCTTGTCCTCTGTATAACTCCTCCTATAGCGTTGTGCCTTTATATGGTCACAAAACCCCTAAGTGACTTCTAAAATCCATATGATTTACAGTAGGGGGTACCTTATCCATAATATGAGAGATGGATGTACATTATCTCTTATAACACAAGGCAGAGTGTTCCCTGTATAACTCAGCCTGCAGCCCTATGCCTTGAAATGGTCACAGAACCCCTCAGAGTTTTAACATCCTTATAATTTACACATTATCACATGTAATACATGAGTGATACTCAGATTCCCCCGTATAGCTCAATCTGCAGCCTTGTGCCTTTATATGGCCAGGGAACCCCTCAGTGACTTCTAATATCCTTATAATTTAAAGTAGGGGGATATTATCCATTATAATACATGAGTGACACACAGAGTTCCTTGAATATCTCAGCCTGTAGCCCTGTGCCTTTATATGGTCACAGAACCCCTCAGTATCTAGTATTCTTATAATTTACAGTAGGAGGTACAATATCCATTATAATACAAAAGTGACAGTTCTTTGTTCAACTCAGTCTGCAACTGTGTGTCTGTATATGGTCGCAGAACCCTTCAGTGACTTCTAATATTCTTAGCAGTAGGGGGTGCGTTAAACCTTATAATACATGAACAATACTCAGAGATCCCTGTATAACTTAGCCTGAAGCCTTGTGTCTTTATATGGTCACAGAAACCCTCAGTGAATTCTAATATCCTTATTTGCACAAGAGGTACAGTATCCCTTATGATAAATTAATTTCACCTCAGTGAAATCTAAATTCCTTATCAAGTAACGCAAGAGAAACATTATCCCTTATTATAAATGAGTGATATGCTAAGATCCCTGCATATAAATACCCATCAGTGGGGCTCATTTATAAACACTGGGCAAATTTGCACCTGGGCAGTAACCCATAGCAACCAATCAGTGATTAGATTTTTCCAGCCAGCTACAAGGAGAACAATGAAAGCAAACATCTGATTGGTTGCTGTGGGAAACTGCCCAGGTGCAAATTTGTCCAGTGTTTATAAATGAACCTCATTGACTTTTAATATCCTAATTTATAATGGGTGTAGAATATCCCTTATAATACATGAACAATTTTTGCCTGTAGCATTGTGCCTTTATATAGTCACAGAACAGTAGTTCACAATAGCGGTTTCATTATCCCTTATAAAAAATGAGTGATTGTAAAGAGTTCCCTGTATAATGAAACCTGCAGCCTTGTGCTTTTATATGGTATCAGAACCACTCAGTGACTTCCAATATCCTTATCCTAATACAGTCAGGATCCCCAACCTTTGGAGCCCATGAGCAACATTCAGGAGTAAAAGGCGTTGGAGAGCAACACAAGCATGAAAAATGTTCTTGGGGTGCCAAATAAGTGCTGTGATTGGCCATTTAGTAGCCTCTATGTGGATTGTCAACCTACATTGAGACTCTGTTTGGCAGTGTACCTGTTTTTTATACAACCAAAACTTGTCTCCAAGCCTGGAATTCGAAAATAAGCTCCTGCCTTGAGGCCACTGGGAGCAACATCCAAGGGGTTGGAGAGCAACATGTTGCTCATGAGCTACTGGTTGGGGATCACTGCAGTAGGGTGTACATTATCTCTTATAATATAGGAGTGATGCTCAGTGTTGCCTGTTTAACTCGGCATGTAGCCTTGTGCCTTGGTATGGTAACATATGGTAACAAAACCACTCAGTGACAATTACTATCCTTATCAGTTACAGTACGGAGGAACCAGTACCCCTTACAATACATGAGTGATTGGCAGAATTTCTTGTATAACTAAGCCTCCAACATTATGCCTAATAACTTAACCCTTCATTGACTATTTACCAGTAGGGGGTTACATTATCCCTTATAATACATGAGTGATGCTCAGAGTCCCCTGTATAAAACTTAACCTGCAAGCCCTGTACCTTTATATGGTCCCACAACCCCTCAGTGACATCGAATATCCTTATCATTTAAAGTAGGGGGGGTACATTATCCCTTATAATACATGAGTGATACTCAAGATTCCCCAGTATAAAATTTATAAAAAGTGATACAGAATCCCTTGTAATACATGACTGAACTCAGCCCAAAGCCTTGTTCCTTTATATGGTCACAGAGCCACTGAGTGAATTCTAATATCCTTATCATTTAAAGTAAGGGGAATAGTAACCCTTATAATACTCAATGATACAGTTCCCTGTATAACTCAGCCAGTAGCCGCGAGCCTTAATACGGTCACAGAAACCCCTCAGTGACTTCTAATGTCCTTATAATTTAAAGTTGGGGGTACATTTTCCCTTATAGTACATGAGAGGGATGTCACAACTATGAAGCACAGATATTATGAACTTTTATTGCCAGACCATTTTTCAGACCATTTTTTTTAAACCCCATATGGCAGTCCCTAACTCGTTTGCCTCTGGCCATAGTATAAAAACTCTTACTTCTCTGCATAGTAGCATTATCTGTAATCAGTGTCTGTTGAACCTTGGTTTCAGTATGAAGGATCTAACCTCCCCCGCCAGTATGCGGCTTTTAAGGGAGAGGAATTGTCCAAACCAACGTCCATTAAGTATGGGAGCATACTGGTGAGGGAGGATAGATCCTTCATACTGAAACCAAGGTTCAACAGACACTGTAAGACTTTTTATACTATGGCCAGAGGCAAACAAGTTAGGGACCGCCATATGGGGTTTACCTTGATGTGGTATGGTGAAGGCCCGGAGAAGGCCCACCAGGTCTGGGGCCAATTGGTTTTTTTTTCTGGTCTCCCACCAGAAGAGTCAATTCAAGCTGACTTGGCCCTATGGATTACATGAAAGGAGAACGAAAGTCAAAATCTATGTAGTGTCCCTGATAGTAGTCCTCAGAGCACTACCCAATCGCTAGGTATTTTTTTTAAGAAGTAACTTGTTTTACTAAAGATTTCTACTGGGTAAAGTCTCTGCCTTTTGATGGAAACAGCTGCCATCTTAGAAAAGGACACACTGCTGCAATAAATAATCAATGCGCATGCACCAACATTCCTCTACATGACCCCTGACGTGTTTATCATTATACCATGGTGGGAAGAAATTTAAGTGATATAAAAAGGGTTAAACTTGCCCCTCACTGCTGGTAGTTGCAGTCTGTGCTGTGAACCTGCCAGCAGCTTTGAGAAAGAAAGGGATCGAGCGTTGTCCAGGAGACCAGCAGCATAGATTCCTATTGGCTGGTGGGCGGGCAAATGAAGAGCATGCAAATGAATTTAGGAGGCCAGGACGGAGAGAAGGAGTGTTTTAATTAGATGCATGCGCAGATTGAAAGAAAATGAGTTTAGGAGTCTGTTCTGTGCCCGAGGCAGTGGGGTGGGAACATGAAGAGATTTTACTGACGTCACCCAGCTCAGTGGTTTGGATTCTGCTGGCAGTTAATTTACATATGAATGAAAGCATGGACACAGAATTCACTGTGCACAAGTGATAAGGGAGAATGCCTTTGCTTTCAGCCTACATGTTGATTAACCTTTCGTTGTCCTTGAAGCTTTCTAATAAGAATATCCTATGAGTTATTTGTACTGGACACTGCAAAATCTATTAAGTGAATTAAGACAAGAAATATTCAGCATTGTGTGATTTTATATAACCTTTGGAGGAGTTACTGTAGAGTATAAATTACCATGGACCTGGGCTAGCAACAAGAACTGCCTGGTTTTATAACAATTCTTTATTTTCTCACACATTAGGTACCAATGTAAAAACAGATATGAGTTGTTGGATGATGTAGTCCTTTCGTTGTTTAGTTTGGTTCAACTTCAGAGTTAGGCACCGCCAGACCTAGTGACTTTCACAATATAAAGAATAGACTCTGGAGAACCAATTGCTGATTAGAGATTCATTTATTCAAAACCAGTGCACGACATGTTTCGGGCCCAGTGGCCCTTCCTCAAGTGCTTGTAGCACCTGAGGAAGGGCCACTGGGCCCGAAACATGTCGTGCACTGGTTTTGAATAAATGAATCACTAATCAGCAATTGGTTCTCCAGAGTCTATTCTTTATATTACCAATGTAAAAACACCCTAAATATGAATGTCATGAGTCCACTGAACAGTTTGATGCCCAGTATGTATAGATATACCCAAGTATGTGGCATATAGGAGCCCCAAAATGTAAACTCATTTGAGCTTTCCAGATATTGCAAAATCGAACACCTTTACATGGTTTGGGGGGGGGGGGGGCAAAGATAGAAAAAAAAAAAGTATGCTCACATCCGGAAAACAATATAATTTCGAAAAAATTACACACTCTCCCTAATCCAAATTGGGTATACATGTCTTTCTACGACAAAGCACCAAGCCGCAAACCTTTCCTAAATTTGGTGATTTTGGCGACATTTCGAAAAGTCACCTCAAAACTTCCACCCTGCAGCATTTTATTTCCCACATACTACTAGGTATCAAGATGGATCACCCCAAATGTAAAAGCCTGGGGTCCTCTGAACAGTTGGAGGAGGTGGTGTATAGCTGGGAGGGTCTGAGGTGGAGGTAGGCCTCCGTATAGGAGCAAGCCAGTGTCTGGTCAGAAACTGTAATAGGTCACTATAGGAGGGACAGTTAGTGAGCAGCTAAGACTCCAACAAGGAGTTCAGTGAAGGGTTAGCACAACTACAAAGGATCAGACAGTAACCGTGAGTAATACAATTGTGTGTAATTAACCTGCTGCCACTACTTGCTTCGTGGAGTGTACCATCTGAGCATACATCTTGAATATGTGACTGAATATTGAGAAGTGTACCATCAGTTCAACAAATCGTTTGACTGTTTTAAAGAACCACTGGTGCCAAAGTTTATCAAGAGTGACTGCTGTGTGCTTATACCAGCGCGGTAATCCTTTCCTCCATACCATAAGCGGGGGGGCCCCACATAAGGATAAAGAGTCTAATTATATTGTGTCTAACAGGAGTTGCTGGGAGTTGGACCCCTTGCCCAGGTACTGAAACCAGTGGATAGTAACCCAAGGGAAGGTTTTGGTAATACCTGACCCATTCACCTGTTACACATCTATAAGGATTTTATAAATGTCATCCTTTTGTCTAATGCAAGTAACTCCCCCCCCCTTTTGGTAGTGTCCCAGATTGCATCCCATTCTTCCAATCAACCTATGAGATTTTCACATTTGTGCATACAGCTGTGTTTGTATTCTGGGGTAGTGAAAGGATTGTTTAAAGCTTCTATATTCTGGATATTACTACTTTCTGATGGAGTCCATGCAAAGCTAAATGTTCAAAAAAAAGCTAGGGATGCACCGAATCCAGGATTCGGTTCGGGATTTGGCCTTTTTCAGCAGGATTCGGCCGAATCCTTCTGCCCGGCTGAACCGAATCCTAGGATGGGTAAAAACCAGCATCTGGTCCTGTACTGACAAACTTTGCTAAGAATATTTTTAGGATAACTGGCTTATTCTATAACTGCAAGAAGGTAAGCAGTTCCATCAAGAATCAAAATGACAAAGGTCTCTTGATTTTGTATAGTCAATTGAAAAACCTATAACACTTTCTAGCAACGATATGCCACAGTCAGACTAATTTTGTGTGTGTGTGTTTGTGTGTTGTGTGTGTGCCTTTTATTATAAAGCTGATTATAAAATCACAACCAAATTGAAAATGGATTATATACAGTATTAGAACAAACCGATAAACAGCTAAATGTTGACTTGAAGAAATGCTGAGCACTTGGTGTTGTTATCTTATCAGAGACTGTCAAGTAGAAATGTCAGGGCAATAAAAATAAGGTTGCTTTTGAGAAGATTATTGGCAAGTAAATTCAAGGATAGGCTGTCAAAGGCAGAGATTGTCTGTAGGAACCCAGCTGCTATGTGAGGGGTGGGCTGAATGCAGGCAGGTAACAATATGTTAAGTTCAGAGTGCACCACTGACATCTATAATCATGTGATTATCTTAGCTGGCTAGATGCTGACAAATGTCTTTCAGTTCCGCAAAATAATTTGAATAATGTACTATACATGACAATGATTCTGGGCGTCATTTATGTATCTGAAAAGTTAGCATGGTAACAAGTAGTAACTGTCAAATGGTTCACTCAGGAAGTCAGCCAACACGCAGAGCTTGCTGCAAAGTGCTTTTATTCACAACATGTTTCGGGCTAAGCAGCCCTTTATCAAGTGTTATATACAGGCATACAAAGTGCATACATTTATAGTGTGGCAAGGAAGTGAAGTCATCACCTAGGTAGGTGGGTTAATTTTCACAATTAGCATAAGTGTTCATTTAGTGCAGGTGTAGAAATAGAATGTATGTATATCCACAATGGTACACATACTGATTTTAGCATAGTTTCAATGTCCATAGTAATATTGCAAAATGATTCAAAAGTCCATCATATCACTGCAAAGAGCCTAAAAGGCAAATAAACCAATGGAACTGCCCTCTATTTGGGCCTACCACAGAAACTTGATAAAGTAAGATAACCTTAGTCTTACCCATAATCCTTATCTGGATTCTACGTATAGTATTCACTATATTCTTGCTTGTATATATTGGGTACCCAAAAATAACTTTATCTGTAGAGGAAGAAAATAAAGTGTTAATCACACCTATTAGGGAAAACAACTTTTTATCCAAGAAAACATTTTATGCTCCAGCTATCATTTAACCCTTTAGGTTGCAATGTATCTAGTTTTTTTATCCAAAAAGCTTCTCGCTGTAGTCTGAATTTCTGTATATCACCTCCTCTTTGTAGTGGTTGAATTGTTTCTGCAGCTCTCTAGCAGAGACATTACACCACCCCACACAGGGTACCCCAATAAAAGTTAGACACTTTGCCACATGTGATACAAGTAATGTTGTCTATTTACTTAAATGTCCCTGTGGAATGGGATATGTAGGACAGACTGGGAGATCGATTAAAACAAGGATCAAAGAACACAGAGGCAGTATACGGAACTTTAAAAAGGGAACATCGACAGATACAACAGTCGCAAGACACTTTAATCTAGCAAACCATAACCTTACCCAACTAAAGTGGACAGTGCTAGAAACAATTCAACCACTACAAAGAGGAGGTGATATACAGAAATTCAGACTACAGCGAGAAGCTTTTTGGATAAAAAAAACTAGATACATTGCAACCTAAAGGGTTAAATGATAGCTGGAGCATAAAATGTTTTCTTGGATAAAAAGTTGTTTTCCCTAATAGGTGTGATTAACACTTTATTTTCTTCCTCTACAGATAAAGTTATTTTTGGGTACCCAATATATACAAGCAAAAATATAGTGAATACTATACGTAGAATCCAGATAAGGATTATGGGTAAGACTAAGGTTATCTTACTTTATCAAGTTTCTGTGGTAGGCCCAAATAGAGGGCAGTTCCATTGGTTTATTTGCCTTTTAGGCTCTTTGCAGTGATATGATGGACTTTTGAATCATTTTGCAATATTACTATGGACATTGAAACTATGCTAAAATCATTATGTGTACCATTGTGGATATACATACATTCTATTTCTACACCTGCACTAAATGAACACTTATGCTAATTGTGAAAATTAACCCACCTACCTAGGTGATGACTTCACTTCCTTGCCACACTATAAATGTATGCACTTTGTATGCCTGTATATAACACTTGATAAAGGGCTGCTTAGCCCGAAACATGTTGTGAATAAAAGCACTTTGCAGCAAGCTCTGCGTGTTGGCTGACTTCCTGAGTGAACCATTTGAAACTTTGAATCGATACACCTGTGGCGGGGGTGTCCACCAGGACTAACAGCCTCGAAGGTACTACACTTAGTCATCTCCACAGATTATAAGTAGTAACTGTGTATCACTTATCTTCCACAAGTACCTGTGCCAATATGGTTATGAACACAGAAAAAAAGGAAATATAATTTCCACAATATACAAAACCAACTTTACAATACATGCATGCTAGGCTTCCCAAAGCAAACATATGGGGTGCCAAATGTTAGGTAATCCCTAAGGATTGAAATTACTTACCTGATACACCAGGCCAGAGCTTCTCTTAGCAGAAAACTGCACGGTCCAGGACACTAGTGAGTGACCAATTGTTTTTCTCTCTTCTTTATTTGCATGGGTGTGCATGTGCAGTAGAGTCAAAAGGTGGACTTTAACCAAAAAAAAAAAAAATGCCCTTTCCGCTATAATGCCCATGTGTTGTCTGCTGGGTTTTGAAGAAAGAAGAAGGGAAGAGGAGGATCGCTTGCTCACAAGTGCCCCATGCTGGTGCAGTTTTTTGCCAACAGGAGCACCAGCCCAGGGTATAAGGTAAGTCATTAAAATTTGGCACCACCCATTGTTTAGGGCTTTTGTTCTTTTTTAAACGTTCAAAGAATCATTTTAGATTAGATCATAAACTTTCCTAAACCTAGAAGCCTAGACAATCAAATTCACATTTCTGCATGGGAGCACGTTGCTATATTACAGGTATGGGACCTGTTATCCAGAATACTCTGGACCTGATCTTTCCTTCATTTAGATCTTCATCCCGGATGTCTACTAGAGAATCATGTAAACATTAATAAACCCAATAGGCTGGTTATGCTTCCAGCAAGGATTAATTATAGTTTGGATCAAGTACAAGCTACTGTTTTATTATTACAGAGAAAAATATCATTTTTACTTGGATTATTTTGCTAAAATGAAGTCTATGGGAGATGGTATTTCCATAACTAGGACATTTCTGGATAACAGGTTTCCAGATAATGGATACCATTACCTGTACTTGCCTTGAACAGCTTCTCCAGTAAATAGTAAAAATGACAGGAGATACAGGTATGGGACCGTTTATCCAGAAAGCTCCAAATTATGGTAATGCTGTCTCCCATAGACTCCATTTTATCTAAATTTTTAAAAATGATTTCCTTTTTCTCTGTAATAATAAAATAGTAGCTTGTACTTGATCCCAGCCAATATATAATTAATCCTTATTGGAAGCATAACCAGCCTATTGGGTTTATTTAATGTTAACATGGTTTTCTAGTAGACAAGGTATGAAGATCCAAATTACAGAAAGATCCATTATGCAGAAAACCCTAGGTACCGAGCATTCCGGATAACAGGTGCCCTACCTGTACTAATAAACAAAATATTTTGGCTCTCCTATTTTACTGTTAGTAAATTCCTACTTATAACAGATCTATATTGCATTTCTAAATGTACAGCTGGTATAGGAAGAGAAAACCTGGAGATGCATAATACATGTGTGGCACAAGACTGGCACAAGACCGGCCCATACAAAATAATTATCTATTGGCGTTATACATAGACCTCAGTGCACTGGATTTTCTGCCAGGCACATTTAATATCTGAACAGCCTTGTCCAAAAGAACTAGTTCAAATTCAGTGGCTAAAGGAGGCTCATATCTGCCAGAAAACCTTAAAGGACCAGTAACCTCAAAAAAAAAAAAAAAAATGCATTGGTTTACGGAAAAAAAAACCACCAAGACAAATTAAACTTTAAAATCACAAAGTCTTTATTAAGAAATAACTTACCAAAACTCTGCTTCCCCTCTTCAGAAAGGGGACAGGGGGACCATTCGATTTCTCCTCCCTGGCTATACTACCGACAGCATGCGACTGGGAAGCCCTGCGGATAGCGCTCCCATAGGCCAAGGCATGAGCTTCTTCCCTGGGAGAGATGGCTAGCGGCGGCTCCAGCTCAGCCCCGTCCTCTCAACCTTCAGGAGCAGCATCCCAGCCGTGCTGGGACAGGGTCTGGTAGAGTCTGTGCATCACCCCTTGTCAAGCAGCGGGCTTCTTGGGGCAGGATGGACTATGTGATCAGTGCGATGTACGAGTAAGGGGCTTCACCAATGTACTCCTGCCGACCCAACCCGACCCTGCCGCTTTGTATGGGTATTTGGTTAAGGAGCAGCGCGGGGAGCGGGGCATCAGCAGGTCCCCATCCTCTTCCTCCTCTGCCTGCGGCCAGGACCGCCATTAGAAATCACAGGGCCCCCGTACAACAAAATTTTCAGGGCCCCCTGGGACCCGCCTACCACGGCCCCCCAAGCCCCACTTCAGATCCCGCCCACTCCACACTACAGTTAAAAGACCACATAGACATCAGTGCTAAAAAAGGTAACCCCTCCCCCCCACACACAAGTTATAAAAAGCTAGAGATTGTCAGGCCCCCTTATAAGTTAAAAAAAACAAAACATTGGCGCCAGGTCAGGTCCCCCCATAAATATTTTTTTATTTTAGTTTTTTTTTTTTTAAATTGGTGACAGGACCCCCCCTTAAAATTGAAAAAAAAAATTGATGGCCTGCCCCACCCTCCACAAGTTATAAAAAGTCATTGGAGATCTGGGCCCCCCCTGCAAGTAAAAAAAAGATGGTCCTTTAAAAATAAGTCCAAGTAAAGCTGTACAGGGATTGGACAAGGGGATCCAATCCCAATGCAGATTTACTGGGACTTATTCTTAATGGACCCTCGAGAGCTAAAACGAGATATACATAGAGAGAATAAATCTAGATTTCCTTGTCTTAAGCACAAATAGATAAGTTGTCCCTTTGCAAGCAGAACCAGTTAAAGAAATCCATAAAATCACACCTAATCACACATAATAATACCTGTGTGTTGTCCATGTGTGCCACCGTAAAATTCCTCACCAGTGATTAGCTCCCTGCTGCTACATGAACCTTAACTTTACTAAATGCTTTACTTTCATTAAAAAACAAAATAGTTAATGGTGTGCTCCAAAGTTTGTCTCATACTCCAATATGTAACAAACTGGTTTGTTTACCCTTGAGAAAGATCACAGTCCACAGTTCAGCAAAAATGTAACAACAAAATGGTGAACACCTTGTTTTTTAATATCTATATTGTATAAACAGAGATTCAATTAAGTAGTCCTATACTTTTTCCTTATACAGTACGATATATAATAACTATAAATACTCTATGCTACAAAATGTTATTTATTATTGTCCCCTAAAAAGGACATACTGTATAAACAAAATACTACCTTCATATGAGCTAAAGCATTAAGTATGTCTGGAATCTGAGGGGCCGATTCACTTAGCTCGAGTGAAGGATTCGAATGAAAAATACTTCGAATTTCGAAGTATTTTTTGGGTACTTCGACCATCGAATGGGCTACTTCGATTCGAACGATTCGAAGAAAAAATCGTTCGACTATTCGACCATTCGATAGTCGAAGTACTTGCCCTTTAAAAAAAACTTCGACCCCCTACTTCGGCAGCTAAAAGCTACCGAAGTCAATGTTAGCCTATGGGGAAGGTCCCCATAGGCTTGCTAACCTTTTTTTGATCGAAGGATTTTCCTTCGATCGTTGGATTTAAATCCTTCGATCGTTCGATCGCAGGATTTGCGCAAAATCGTTCGACTTCGATATTCGAAGTCGAACGATTTTAGTTCACAGTCGAATATCGAGGGTTAATTAACCCTCGATATTCGACTCTTGATGAATCGGCCCCTTAATGTTTTCCATGAGATAAACTGTAGGTAAAGCAGGATTACCTGAAAAGTCATTGCTTGTGTTTAGAAAAGAGATTTCTTACCTTCCATCAATATCACAGGCAGCGACCACGATGGCATTACCTTGGCGATCTCGTAAAGCATAATATGGAGAGCTCCGTTCATCCACAGCTACAGTATATGGACTAGGTGAAATCTTTTATATATTTTAGCAGTAGATTTGGCCCATTGTATCTAAGATAGAAAAAGGCAGAACCAAATTAGAATGAAGTTGCTTAAAAAAAAATATAAAGCCAATAATAAATGTATTTTTGTACCTGGTCATAAACATGCAAAAATATGTTCTCAAATGATTACTAAATTGTCCTTTATTTTGATTCAAGATTAACAAGCAGTTATCAGCAGGACATTGCGAAGGTTATTTATTATAAGTCCAAATGCTCAAAAAAATATGTAATTATAAAATCCCAATTTTTAGAGAAAAAAAAAACAAATTTTTGAGATGTGAATGGAAAAAGTCAGAATCTGTAAATTCGGCATTCTCAAGCCTTCCGACCTTGAATATATGTCAATGGGAGAGGTCCCTATCCTATTTGGAAGTTTCTATGATCTGTGCTGGAATTAGCCTGAAAATCCAACTATTTCGGATTTTTCAGCCAAAAATCAGAAAATCGTACTATTAGAATTTTCATTTGTAAAATTTTTCTTTGTGTTTGCCCCCCGATCTGATTAAATTGTGATTTTTTTTTTTTAATAAATAAGGTCCAATCTTGGATTCTAGTTTGGTCTGACTTTTCTCATTAAAATAATCAGAAAAATTCGGAATTAATAAACAAGGCTAGAACTAAAGGTTTTGGAACGGATTTAAAAATGACCCAGAATACAGTGAACTGCGTTTACTTTTGATGATTCTGCCATTGTCACTATTCTTATATATAAAAACAGATGAAAAACAGCCCAGTAAGGTACTTTCCAAGATAATAGTATTATGTTGTATTATCCAGAATGCTGGGGACCTGGGGTTTTCCGAATAATAAATCTCTGCGTAATTTGGATCTTCATACCTTAAGTCTACTAGAAAATCATAAAAACATTAAACAAACAGTCTGATCCTGCTTCCCATAAGAATTAATTATATCTTGGTTTGGATCAAGTACAAAGTATTATTACAGAGAATAAGGACATTTTATAAACATATTTGGATAAAATGGAGTCTATGGGAGATGGCCTTTCTGTTATTCAGAGCTTTCTGGATGAAGGGTTTCTGGATAACTGATCCCATACCTGTATTAATATTATAGGTCTGGTTACTATTTTAGATTTATAACTTTAGTTAAGATTGATTGGCCAAACAGTTCTACAGTACACCTTAAACTGAAATGTTATTAACCTATTATAAGGCTACTATAGCTCAAAGTTATAGCTAATATAATATGACTTTAGTTACTAAAAAAAAAAAATCACATAACTTGGGCACTGTTCGGAGGTATGGAGCTGTGATTAAGAGGATTTTCTACTTTCCCTGGGGCTACAAAAATATTTTATTCCTGAGATTGAGTCCCAAATATAGCAGAGCTGGAAAGGTAACTTTAAAATATTATGTATCAGCAAAATATTTGTCAGGTCATCGGGCCATGTCTAAATGTATGTCTCTAGCAAGTGAAGGTAGATTTTGCCAATGCGCTTATGCTTCCCCTATAGTATCTGGTTATATCCCCTTATAGGATATGTTAAACTGTCTAATCAAATTAAAACCTCAGGAAACAGCCTAATTACATGTAGGTCTTGGGATAATTCTCCTAATTGAGATATTTCCCCCCCCCCAGAATATTGGACCATTACTAGTTAGAATCAAAGATAACTGCATGCTTTTTTAAATTCGGGTCTTCTGATAAAAAAAGATTATCTATGAAGGAGGCATAATGGATTTAGCATTTGAAAACAATAGAAATTTCTGGTGGAATGAATAAAGAGTGGGAAGTATCTTGTTACTATTGGCTTCTGGTTCTCTCCTGCAATTTTCTATGGTTTCCTCTTTTTTGTAAAAATGTATGAATATTTTAAATAAATAATTGTGATACTTTATTGTGCATTATGTATTTTTGGGTAATGTACAGAACTACATTTTTAGATTCCAGTTTGTCACTTTCCGTTGTGCTTTATACTGGTTTTTTCTGCAATTTTAGTACAGGTATTGGATTAGTTATCCGGAAACCCAATATCCAGAAAGCTCAGAATTACAGAATGGCAGTCTCCCATTGATTCCATTATAATGAAATAATCCAAATTTTTTAAAATAATTTCATTTTTCTATGTAAATAATAAAGCAGCACCATGTACTTGATCCCAATTAAGATATAATTAGTCATTAAAGGGGTGGTTCACCTTCAGGTTAACTTATAGTATGTTCTAGAATGGCCAATTCTAAGCTACTTTTCAATTTGTCTTCATTATTTTTTTTTTTTTATATAACTTATGAATTATTTGCCTTCCTCTCCCGACTCTTTCTAGCTTTCAAAAGGGGGTCACTGATCCCATCTAAAAACAAATCCTCTCTAAAGCTACACATTTATTAGTATTGCTACATTTTATTACTCATCTTTCTGTTCTGACCCTCCCCTTTAATATTCCATATTCTCATTCAAATCAATGCATGGTTGCTAGGGTAATTTGGACCCTAGCAACCAGATTGCTGACACTGCAAACTGAATACAAAGCCAAATAACTCAAAAACCACAAATAATAAAAAATGAAAACCAATTGCAAATTGTCTCAGAATATCACTCTACTTCATAATAAAAGTCAAAGATGAACAACCCCTTTAATGGAAACAGAACCAGTCTATTGGGTTCATTTAATGTTTACATGATTTTATAGTAGACTAAAGGCTGAACTCCACGGTGCGCCAAGGAGCAATCTGTTGGCATGCGATGACGCGCATGCGACGTGTCGGATGTCTATAAGATAAAAGAAGTGAATGAGAAATTGCAGGTAAAAACTACATATATCCGACGAGTACAGAGTCTATAAAGCACTTATGAGCACCAAAGACTCTAAACTTCCAACACTTACCTAAAGTGACAAGTAAATATACCCGATTTAACGACAGAGAAATGGGAAGATGCCACTGAGGACCCATATACCCACCTGCCCTCAGGGACAAACTTATTCAGTGCAAGTTCCTGCACAGGGTATACATAATGCCCAAAAAACTTCACCAAATAGGACAAAGAACAAATGACAGAGAACAAATGACAGATGTCATAGATGTAACCAAGTTTGTATACAAAAATTGGGAGTCCACCTCTGATTTAAACTTAGTTAAGCCCAAGGGACTCGCCCCAGTTCACAGGCGATATATACATCAAGGTTCCTTTTATCCAAAGATAGCTGTCCCAAGGCTTTCTTTTCCATAAAAAATATTTCTTTATTTAAATTAGCATTAAAAGTTCAATAACAAACAGACCCCCCAGGCCCACCTTACGCGTTTCGCACCCTCCGGCGCTTAGTCATAGGCCTCCGGCGCTTAGTCATAGGCGCCGGAGGGTGCGAAACGCGTAAGGTGGGCCTGGGGGGTCTGTTTGTTATTGAACTTTTAATGCTAATTTAAATAAAGAAATATTTTTTATGGAAAAGAAAGCCTTGGGACAGCTATCTTTGGATAAAAGGAACCTTGATAGATGTAACCAAGCCCCTGCCCACTGGTTTCACGTGTGGTGGTAATACCCATGCATCAAAAATATTGGGGCAAAATAGTGATATACATGGGCGATGATCTGGGGCTGCCTCTGACAACGGAACCCAAGCAGGTGCTACTAGATGTTATAGAAGACCTGCCAAATACAAGCAAAGCTACACGTATCTTAGTAAAAACCCTACATTACTATGGTAGGAAAACGATCCTTACGCATTGGATGGGGAGGAAAACCCCACTATAAAAAAAGTGGAGACTGTTAATAAACACGGTACTTCCTCTATACAAACCGACGCATGAGAAAAGGGGAAAGAGCAAAATATAAAGTATGGGGACCATGGTTAACACAAGGAAGATCTGGATTAGACGACCTACAAAACATGAAATGAGCAATAGGGAAACAGCTAGTTTCCCCCCCATACCCCATGTTATGTTTTGATATTATGCTGTAGCTCATGTATAACATCGCTGTTGTTCTTATGTATGTGATTGTTTGAATAAAAACAAAAAAAAACATTTTATAAAAAAAAAGTAAACAGTATGTCTGTAATTTCTAAACTTCTAAAACAAAAATATTTTCACAAACAGCTCAAGTGAATATACGATTTAATTCCCACGTGTAAAATGAAGGCAGATAATCCCAATACCCGCAGGCACCACAAGCAAATAAAAACCAAGATGCCCTATAAATGTTCTGCATTTTCTGCTGTTCTGATAATACAGAAGGGAGTTAAAATATTCTACAGAACCAGGTTTAAGAACAGACCTTCTGGGGTTAACAACAATGACATCGAATGGCTGATTCAGCTGAAATTTGGGATTTAAGGTCTTGTGCTGCTTTCTGTTATTGTTTAAAAAAAAAAAGTCAAAAAAGGAAACTGTGTCTAATTTCTAAACTTCCAAAACATTTTCACAAACAGCCCAAGTGACGGAGTTAATGTAGATTTTTCTATAGAATTTGTATTGGTGCCACCACTAAGAGAAGATCCACTAGAACTCCTGCTGAATGTATTGAGTCGATATAAAGAACACAACCATCTGAGCAGAACATTCATGTGATTTACAATGTGATTGTTCCCATTCTGACTAATCTAAACTCACTCACACAACTGACCCGACACTGACTAAGCCGCACCCTCTCTACTTACTTGTTTGCAGGTGGTGTCTTCTAGGTGGCGCACTTCTGTCGGCTTCTTTCCTATTCTAAACACAGGCCTCGGTCCCACCCTCCTTTTATAGCCTTGGGCCGCACCCCTCTGGAAGGATTTCTGGGGCGTTTCCCTGTCTCTTTTGCTCCCTCTGGTGGCCACACAATAAAATTGCACCCTTTCTCTTTTGCTCCCTCTGTTGGTTACACACTAAAATTGCACCCTAAATGTACTTTTCTTAACACTAGTGACAACTTAGTAATTACCTTAAAATAGCTGCTTTTTTTTACAGGTTATTCTCCAGTGTTAAAAATAAACTAAACCTCATTTTCCCCTATAATAGGAAACATTTCTTAGTTAATAAAAAAGGCATAATTAATCAAACATCATAATGACCTTACAATTAAAGCTAACATTCATTAACCCTTTAAGTGCCAGCAACATTTCGCATTTCAGTTGCATGAAATGCGAAACGTTTTTGAAACATTTTGTGCTCTCTCACTTTAAGGGCATTTTCTGAGGGGAAACCTTTAGTTTACCTAGGAAAACTATACATTGTTTTTTTAGGGAGAATCTGAGCTTTCTAAATCTGCCTGAGTTTTCATGTATTTCCACCGCTGCAAAAAGATTTATATCACTAAATACAAATAATACAAACAATTCCTATTTTTCACAGTATATGAATATATAACAGAAAAATATTTAATTTTACACATGAAAACCCAACTGATTTGGAAAGCCTCATGTCTTTTGAATGTGCCAATAACTCCAGGCAGTGTATTACCGAATTTTGAAAGCACTAAGGCAGAAAACAGCATACTTTAGATTCCAAGGCCAAAAAATCCTAAACAATAGGATTACCCCCAAAAACTATATATTTTTAAAAAAAAGTACACATTCCAAAATGGGTAACTATGTCTCTATACTCCTAACTACCAAACATCAAAGCTTGTCTGAATGTAGCAGTTTATAAAAATGTATTAAAATTCTGAAAAAAATCACTTCAAAGGTTTTATTTTGCTGCTCCACATCTCCGACACCGAATAAGGTACCAAGAAAAAGCACCCTGAATATGGTTGCCAGGGGCCCTCCAAACAGGTTCTGAATGCCAGGGGTCTACAATACAGTTTGATGCCCAATATGCATAGATTTACCAAACTATGTGGCATACAGAGACCCCCAAATCCAAATAGTGCATATGAATTTTCATGTATGACATGCTGGCTACTACAATATAAGCACCCGGTATGATTATTATGTGCCTTGAGACCCTCTAACAGTATCGAGACCCTAGAAAACCATATATTGTCAGTACACATTCCAACGAACCTAAAACGAGTAAATATGTCTTTCTACTGCAAATGACCAAACTGCAAAGCCATGCTAAACAATGTTTTTTTTTAGATATTTCTGAAAATTGTCACAAAGCTTGCATTTTACCCTATTGCATACCCCACAGTTCATAACGTACCAGCATCCTAAAGATGAATGCCAGGGGTCTACTGAACAGCTTGATGCCCAATATGCATAGATAAACCAAACTATATGGCTCACAGAGACCTCAAAATGGATATATAGCTGACAAAATGTCCATGGGCAAAACGAAGTAACAAAGAACAGAGCGAAATTCGATAAAATCACTAAAATCAAAAAAAAAACACAAAAAGCAATGCTTTTTTTTTTCCGCCTAGTGTAATCAGCAGTCAGAATCACAGTTTCAACGAAATAAAATGCAAAAGGTATTGCGCAATGCAATTAGTGAATACGCCATGATACATGATACATGATACAGTTAAAAAAAAGCTACAAAAAAATGTAATTGTGTATATGTGTGTGTACACATGGCAAAATGTGTGTTATGTGTGTGTTTGTGCAAGTATATGTGAGTGTTGTGAATAGGGATGCACCGAATCCAGGATTCGGCTCGGGATTCGGGCAGGATTCGGCCTTTTTCAGCAGGATTCGGATTCGGCCGAATCCTTCTGTCTGGCCGAACCGAATCCTAATTTGCATATGCAAATTTGGGGCGGGGGGGTAAATTGTGTGACTTTTTGTCAGAAAACAAGGAAGTAAAAAATGTTTTCCCCTTCCCACCCCTAATTTGCATATGCAAATTAGGGTTCGGATTCGGTTCGGTATTCGGCCGAATCCTTCGTGAAGGATTTGGGGTTCGCTGAATCCAAAAAAGTGGATTCGGTGCATCCCTAGTTGTGAATGTGTGTAAATGTGTGAAACCCACCCCTGATCCCCCAAAAATGTATGTGATTGTGTGTAAGTGTAAATGTAAGTGTGTATTAGCATAAAAAGTTTGTGTAGGTGTATTTGGTGTGTGTTACACTAACCTGGGGTTTGTAAGCAGCAGATCCACGTTGAATATCGTTGAACTGGACTGGAGGCGCTGGACAGGTCCGGACTGAGAATTTCAGGTATACAGAGGCCCAATCAGCCCACATAGAGGCCCAAACAGCCCCCATCAGCCCACTAAATAGTGACTTTCTATGGGACCTTATAGCAGCCCCTCTGGCATTTGCCAGAACCCACAGATTGCCAGTCCGGGCCTGGCGCTGGAGGTAGGTGTCCCACGCTGATCCAGGGCGAGGGTTGCGCAGGGAGGGAGAGGAAGTAGGCTGTGATACAGGAAGCAACAGAAACTTGTCCACTGTTCCTATGGGGCCCCTGGGCGAAGGGGTCCCTCATTGCCTAGAGGCGGGGGAACAAGCAGAAACTAAAGGCCGCTCCTTCGCTCCCCAGTAGCAAACGCTGCAGAAAGTAGATTCTAGGTTCTATGGCATTTAAAAGGTTAAACCCACTTAGTTGCATGAGCACATGGCTGGACTGAGAATTAAAATAGGCCCTGGCATTTCAGGTACACAGAGGCCCAATCAGCCCTCACCAGCCCACTAAATACTGACTTTATATGGCAACTTATAGCAGCCCCTCTGGCATTTGCCAGAACCCACAGATTGCCAGTCCGGGCCTGCATGAGCATCATTTCTCCAACCACTACCCCCTTAAGTGAATAAACAATGGTGAATAAATCAATGTATCAGAATAGACTGTATATAAATAACTAGAACTCATCAGCACAAAAGTCGCTAATTGCCAGTTCTCACACCCATTCAACCAGAGAAACATTACCATTGCACCTCTAACAATCCTATTAAATATAAAGTGGCTATCCATCAATTGCAACAATCTAACTAATGTTGGACTGGGGTGTATGGGACCCATCTCTTCGTTCTTCTGAAATTGCATCTGGACAAACTGTAGGTGACTTTGCAATGTGTAGGTTTCACCACTGTCAATTTCAGTTATTGCCAATGGAAAAGCATTTTTGGGAGGTTTGTAGCCCACAGCCATGGATTTTTATCAGGGGTGACAAATCTCCCTTCACCCCATGGAGGCTTATTTATTAAAGGTTGGATATTAGTGGCTTTTGAAACCAAGCCTAAACTCACAAGCTCTTAAACACCAAGGGGCAGATTCACTAAGGGTCGAATTTCGAAGTTAAAAATACTTCGAAATTCGACCCTCGAATTGAAATCCTTCGACTTCGAATATCGAAGTCGAAGGATTTAGCGCTAATCCTGCGATCGAACGATCGAAGGATTTTTCGTTCGATTGAACAATTAAATCCTTCGAATCGAACGATTCGAAGGATTTTAATCCAACGATCGAACGAAAATCCTTCGATCAAAAAAAGGTTAGCAAGCCTATGGGGACCTTCCCCATAGGCTAACATTGACTTCGGTAGCTTTTAGCTGCCGAAGTAGGGGGTCGAAGTTTTTTTTAAAGGGCAAGTACTTCGACTATCGAATGGTCGAATAGTCGAACGATTTTTAGTTCGAATCGTTCGAATCGAAGGTCGTAGTCGAAGGTCGAAGTAGCCCATTCGATGGTCGAAGTACCCAAAAAATACTTCGAAATTCGAAGTATTTTTCATTCGAATCCTTCACTCGAGCTAAGTGAATCGGCCCCTAAATGTTATTGAATTTATTAAAAGATCCATATATAAAAAGTATGGACACAAAAAAAATGCTGAACCGATTCGCTAAAAATTATGAATACCTTGAAACACAAAGTCCAAAATGATTTACATTGGTCCAATAAGATCAGCACAGCTCTCATGGACTTCTATAGCACCTCAACAACTTTTACTTGGAGAAGTCTGGCATTTGAGGTTTTAGTTTTTAGAGCTTATAATATAGGAAAACCATACATTTTCCGAAATTTGCGGGGGAAAAAACTCAACTCAATTGTTAGTAAACGGGCTCATCACCATTAGGGGCAGATTTATCAAAAAGTGGGAATAGAACTCAACACAGAAAAACTCACTCACTTTCTATTCATTCCTATGGGAGTTTTAGAATCATATTTATCACTGGAGTTCATCATTTGATAAATGTGCTTTTCAAAATCCCATAGGAATGAATAGAAAGTGAGTTTTTCTGTGGCAAGTTCTGTTCTCGCATTTGAATAAATCTGCAATGTAACACTCAGATTCATAAACATTATCTTAAAGGGCTTGGTCACCTTCCTAACACTTTTTTTTAGTTTAGTTTAGAGATGCACCAAATCCACTATTTTGGTTTCAGCCGAACCCCCTAATCCTTCACGAAAGATTCGGCCAAATACCGAAAGGAATCCGAATCTGCATATGCAAATTAGGGGTGGGAAGGGGGAACATTTTAACTTCCTAGTTTTGTGACTAAAAGTCATGCGATTTCCCTCCACGCCCCTAATTTGCATATGCAGGCAGCAGAAGGATTCGGCCAAATCCGAATCCTGCTGAAAAAGGCCAAATCCCGAACCGAATCCTGGATTCGGTGCATCCCTAGTTTAGTTGTTTTCCAATTATTCACCAGTAATAAATACAATTACTTTCCATCTTTTACTTTTTACAGTTTTTTCTATAATCAAGAAGTTGAATGTTCCTGTCTCTGTTGTTTGAGTCTGGCAGCTCAGTGATCTATGAGCAGATTCTGAACTGTTAAAGTGGACCTGTCACCCAGACACAAAAATCTGTATTATAAAAGTCCTTTTCAAATTAAACATGAAATCCAATTTCTGGTTTTTATGAAAGCATTCATAGCTGTTGTAAACTAATTTAAAAATCTCAGCTGTCAATCAAATATTGTCTGCCCCTCCTCTATGCCATGGGCATAGAGACGGGGCAGACAATTACTTTCACTTTCCATTCAGCACTTCCTAGATGTCACTGCTCTCCACACATTCCCCCATTCTCTTTACCATTTAATTGTGTAGCCAGGGCATGGGAATGGACATCGGGTCCCCCATTCTGGTGCACAAACAAGATTCTGAGATGATGGAAGGCTTGTCTTAATAACAGTGTGCACAAAATGGCTGCTGCCTGCTTGGTATAATTTTGAAATCCCAGACTGAAGGAAACAAGATTCAAATAATTTATATAGTGTAATTTTAGTTCATTTTGCTTGACTAATGTGATAAAATAGGATTTTTAATAATTTTTTTGGGTGACGGATCCCCTTTAAAGGGGTTGTTCACTTTTAGTATGAATGTAGAGAGTTATATTTTAAAACAATCTGCAATTGGTTTTCATGTTTTGTTGTTTGCTGTGTTTCAGTTTAACAGCTCTCCAGTGATTGCTAAGGTCTAAACTACCCTAGCAACCATTCATTGCTTTGAATAAGAGACAAAAAAATGAATGAGAGTTCCTGAATAAGATCAAAAATAAATACAGGCATGGGACCCGTTATCCAAAATGCTCAAAACCTGGGATTTTCCAGGTAACGGATCTTTCCATAATTTGGATCTTCATACTTTTGTAATGACATACTCAGGGGCCCCATGAGGCCCAAATAAAGAGCAATTTCAACATATATTGGTAAAACAGGTCAACCTCTGTGTATTTTGGGGGTCCTAAAATTAGTTTGCTTTGGGGCCCAATAACTTCTAGTTAGGCCACTGGACATACTAAATTGTAAGAAACTCTACAGCACCCAGCAGCAACTGGAAGAGTCTACCACTTGCTCTTCAATTAGAAGCCCGGCGGTGAGCAGTGTGACAGGAAGTAGGCGTGGCTTAAAGCAAATGGAGGCGAGGATTAAAGCAAATAAAGGCGAGGCTTAAAGGAATTGTTCAGTGTAAAAAAAAAATTTGGGTAAATGGATAGGCTGTGCAAAATAAAAGATGTTTCTAATAGTTAATAAGGCATAAATGTAATGTATAATGGCTGGAGGGACTGGATGTGTAACATAATAGCCAGAACACTACTTCCTGCTTTTCAGCTCTCTTGATTTACATTGACTGGTTACCCTGGTTACCAGGCAGTAACCAATCAGAGACTTGAGGGGGGCCACATGGGTCATATCCAGTAGCGGCCCTGGTTTGTGACGCGCAGCCGGTCCACGCCCCCCTCCATACCACCCGCATTTTCAGTGGCGCGCGGGCTGCCGGGAGCCCTGAGGGGGTGCAGACCACTGGTCATATCTGTTGCTTTTGAATCTGAGCTGAATGCTGAGGATCAATTGCAAATTCACTGAATAGATATGTCCCATGTGGCCCCCTCTTCAAGTCCACGAATAAATCAGAGTTCTAGAGCTGAAAAGCAGGAAGTAGTGTTCTGGCCATTATGTTACACAACCAGTCACTCCAGCCTTTATACATTATACATTTTTGACTAACTAACTATATTAGAAACATTTTTTATTCTGCACAGCCTTTTTATTTACCCAGTTTTTATTTCTACACTGAACTGTTCCTTTAAAGCAAAATGGGGGCGAGGTTTAAAGCAAATGGAGGTGAGGCTTTAAGCAAATGGAGATGAGGCTTTAAGCATATGTGGGCGAGGTTTACAGTACATGGAGGCGAGGCCTGGAACTCACAGTTAGGGTAGGGACACACTGGGCGATTTGGGGAGTTTTAGTCGCCTGGCGACTAATCGCCGCGACTTTTCTCCCCGAATGCCTCCCCTCGCTCTGCGCCTGGCTAAAATGAAAAATCGCCTGCGCTAATCACACGCGGCGATTCGTTTTCCGAAATCGCCCGAAGTTGCCTCACGAGGAAACTTCGGGCGACTTCGGAAAATGAATCGCCGCGTGTGATTAGCGCAGGCGATTTTTCATTTTAGCCAGGCGCAGAGCGAGGGGAGGCATTCGGGGAGAAAAGTCGCGGCGATTAGTCGCCAGGCGACTAAAACTCCCCAAATCGCCCAGTGTGTCCCTACCCTTAGGAAGTGGGTTGCAATTACAGGAGAAAGTTAAGAATAAATGGAGATTAAAGGAAAACTATACCCCCCAAAATGAATACTTAAGCAACAAATTGAATGACATATTAAAGAATCTTACCAAACTGGAATATATATTTACATAAATATTGCCCTTTTACATCTCTTGCCTTGAACCACTATTTCGTGACTCTATCTGTGCTGCCTCAGAGATCACCTGACCAGAAATACTACAACTCTAACTGTAACAGGAAGAAGTGAGGAAGCAAAAGGCAGAACTCTGTCTGTTAATTGGTTAATGTGACGTTACATGTGGTTTGTATGTGTGCACAGTGAATCGTACGATCTCAGGGGCGGCCCTTATTTTTTAAAATGGCAATTTTCTATTTATGATTACCCAATGGCACATACTACTAAAAAAGTATATTATTATGATAATGGTTCATTTACATGAAGCAGGGTTTTACATATGAGTTGTTTTATGCAATATTTTTTAATATAGACCTACATTGTTTGGGGGGTATAGTTTTCCTTTAAGAGGGCCGGACTGAATGCAATAGAGGCATGCTAGCAACAATAACAGATGTGACATTTCTTAATCCCACATCTCCAGTCCTTAATATCGGGTCCTTGGCCCAATACACCTCTCTGGGGCCTACAAAACCCATTAGCCGACAGTCGCTTTTCCAATTCAATCAGTAACTGCGACTTGCCGCTTAGGAGTAGGATGGAGCCGGTACCGTGCCGCAACTTTTGTCAACTAAATCGTTTTTCTGGTTTAAAAGAAACCCTTAGAGTATTTTGAATAATTGTCCTTCACGCTGTGCGTTACTCCTTTACCCTCTCATACAGTGAAACTTCAGCTTTAAATCCTTTGATTTGAAGTTTCCCTCCTTATACATTGTTTTCTATGGGTGTTCTACTGAATGCCTTACTGCACTTCTCTCAAACTAATGTGCTTTTCTGTTAATTCCTTCCAATGTCAAGCCATATTGCTTTCCTTTCGCTGAACTGAGGATTGCGGTCGCCAGTTTCCCTTTATAGATTCAAAACGAAGCAGGCGCCGCAAGTCACATGTGCGTGACGTCACCAGAGGCCTAATATTGACACGGAACTAGCGCGACGTTAGCGTTTCCCTTGTAGGTTGCGTCTAGATCCAAGTTGCTAATGGTACAGAGGATCTTTACAGATTAGGAAATAGATCTTTCAGTGTGGTTGGGCTAAATCCTAGTGGGAAAAGGTACAGTAATAGAAACTAGACAATTCAGTCAGACATAGCTAGTTCCAAGTTGCTAATGGTACAATTTTCTAGTTGGAAAATGAATAGAAACTAGACAATATAGTGCATGTAAAATACATCCCACTTATTTTTAGTGTTTGGAAGGACTTGTGCGTATGATTTAGCTCATTTATTTTAAAGGTATACTCTCCCTTTCACTCTATATAGTATATCATGGTTCTTATACGATAATGTCAGCAACTAGGATTTAGTGTATTTTACACAAAGAGTCTATTTCCTAGTGGGAAACACAATATGATATGCTCATAGTGGGTTCTCTGCTCCGCTCTACTGGTATATTGTAAGACACTCGAATCTAGTGTATTTTGTATGTTGCTTACATACATCTTTGCTTACCAGGGATATTATCCACTAGGATCTAGTGTTTTTAGTATGAAGCGTCTATTTCCTAGTTGCTTACATACATCTTTGTTTTACTGGGATATTATCCACTAGGATCTAGTGTTTTCTAAATGAAGCATCTATTTCCTAGTTGCTTACATACATCTTTGTTTTACTGGGATATTATCCACTAGGATCTAGTGTTTTCTAAATGAAGCGTCTATTTCCTAGTTGCTTACATACATCTTTGTTTTACTGGGATATTATCCACTAGGATCTAGTGTTTTCTAAATGAAGCGTCTATTTCCTAGTTGCTTACATACATCTTTGTTTTACTGGGATACAATTATCCACTAGGATCTAATGTATTTAGTATGAAGCATCTATTTCCTAGTTGCCTACATACATCTTTGCTTTACAGGGATACGATTATCCACTAGGATCTAGTGTATTTAGTAAAAAGCGTCTATTTCCTAGTTGATTACATACATCTTTGCTTTACAGGGATACCACTAGGATCTAGTGTTTTTTAGTATGAAGCGTCTATTTCCTAGTTGCCTACATACATCTTTGCTTTACAGGGATACCACTAGGATCTAGTGTTTTTTAGTATGAAGCACCTATTTCCTAGTTGCTTACATACATCTTTGATCAACAGGGATTCGATTATCTACTAGGATCTAGTCTTTTTTTCAGTAAATAGTATTTCCCAGTGGGCTACACTAAGATAGTATGAACAGACATCCTATACTGCTCTACTGGGATACTATAATCCACTAGGATCTAGTGTATTTCATGGTAAGAGTCTATTTACCAGTGCGTTAAACACTATGGAATACCGTGAATGGACTCCCTGTTCTGCTTTTCTGGGAAACTAGAATCCTCTAGGATCCAGTGTATTTTCTAAAAATAGCATTTCCTAGTGGCATTCACATTATGATTTGCTGAGAATGGACTCCCCTGTTTTGCTCTATTGGGTTACTATAATCAACTAGTCTATTTTATGGAATAGGTCTATTTCACAGTGGGATAAACACTATGGAATATTGTAAATGGGCTACTGAATACTATAAACCAGTGCTGTCCAAATTCTATGGTACTGAGGGCTGGATTTTTTTTTGCCCTGTCGTCAAATAATGGAAACCAGTGTTGACCACTTTATGTTTTCTAAACCATACCCACATTATCATAAGAAGATATACATATCCACTGGTGAGCAGGAGGCTTATGGATTTAACAGTATGTCTTAAAGGGGAATTCAACCCCATGGGCGCTAAACCCCGGCCTCTCTCCCTCTTCCCCCCAGGCCTACCTCCCCCCCTGGGCTATTGCCCCTAACTTGAAACTTACCCCCAAACTCCAGTTCCTTTCGTGTAGGTTCGCAGCTTCCACCTTGTCCCGTGCCGTCTTCTTCCTGACGGCCTGGACTGTCAGTGCAGACACCATGGGGTTAAGTATCCACCTCCGGAGGCAGGACAGAAAAAAAAAACTGAATCTCAACTCCTCCCTCTTCATATAAGCTCTTGCTCCTCCTGATTCCCCTCAGTTTAGTCTGTCAGCTCAGTTAGGAGAATGGAAAGGATAGCAGAGAAAGAGCGAGAAGAGATTCATAACAATATAACATTATTAACTTGCTAACTAATAACAGTAACTTGACAAGGGTGGGGCTTACTGCACTGACAATCCAGGCCGTCTAGAAAATGATTTTGACACCATGGGGACATCCAAAAGCTGTCCCATTTCTAGGGTTGGGTCTACGAATTACTGTGGCCTCACTGCAGCTTGAAGAACTTTTCTACCAAATGCTGCAGGGGCGGAATGATAAACATGTAGTTTATAAAATTTGGCAAATGTAGACAAAGAAGCCCAAGTGGCTGCCTTACAAATTTGTTCTGGAGTAGCAGAATTTAGTTATGCTCAGGACATACTTAATGCCCTGGTAGAATGTGCTTTGACAGTAAAAGGCCTAGCTTTATGGCTAAGGTCATATGCACAGTTAATTGTCTCCACCAGCCATCTGGCAATTGTGCGTTTGGAAGCAGGTGAACCCTTATTGAAGCCATAAGTGACTAAAAAAACATCAGACTTTCGATAAGATTTGGATCTGTCAAGATAGTAACGTATTGCCCTAACTACATCTAACTTATATAGGGATTTCTCTTTAGCATTAGAGGGTTTAGGGCATAGGGAAGGAAGATTTATTTCCTCATTAATATGGAAGGCTGATACAACTTTTGGAGTGAAAGAAGGTAGAGTTCTGAAAACAGCACAATCCTGGTGCAGTATGAGCCATGGTTCTTTGTGAGATAAGGCTGCCATGTCTGATACTTGTTTTGCTGACGTAATAGCCAGAAGGAAAGCCATTTTCCAGGTAAGGAATTTTAGTGGACATGTCGCTAAAGGTTCAAATGGGGTCCTTGAAGGACATTGAGGACCATGGTGAGATCCCAGGGTGGTGTTGGATCTCTGAACGGTGGTCGGACCTTGCCCACCCCTTGCATAAATTGTATGAGATCAGGTTCCTTTGCCCACTGATGTTGTAGTAGTAAGGAAAGAGCTGATACTTGTCCTTTCAGGGTGGATAATGAAAACTTTGTTGAAAGTCCATGGTATGACTAAGGCATCTACGTATGCCGCCCTTGGGTCCTGTGACCTGGCGCAGTACGTAGGTACCTTGAAATTGTGTCTGGACGCTAACATATCTATGTCCGGCAGGCCCCATTTGAGCTGCTGTCGGCTTAGGTAATCCGCCTCCCAGTTTAGCACCCCTGGGATGAAAACTGCTGAGATGGTTGGAACGTGCTTTTCTGCCCAGGTGAGAATCTGCGCTACTTCGCGCATTGCTCTGTTGCTGCGGGCCCCCCCCTGTTTGTTTAGGTAGGCGACCGCTGTGGCATTGTCTGATTGAATTCTGAGTGGTTTGTTTGTCAAATCTCGCGACCAATGCAGTAGGGCATTTCTTATTGCTCTGATCTCCAACACGTTTATGGGAAGCTTTGTTTCTGCAGATGACCATGTTCCCTGGCATGTGTGAGGTGGCCAAGTCTGTGGTCACTACTGTCCATTTGGGGGAGGCCCATGTCCGGCCTTCGGTTAGGTTGTGAGGTAATGTCCACCAACCTAACCACTTTTTGATCAACAGGGGAATTGGAATTGTCTGAGTCAAGTCCGTGTGGTTTCTGTTCCAATGTTTTAGAAAGTGATTCTGAAACTCCCTCATATGAAATCTGCCGAAGGGTAGTGCTTCCAGTGCTGCTACCATGTAGCCCAATAACTGTAGACACCGTTCTGCTGAGATGGTGGTCTGAAGACAGACCTGGTGGGCTGATTGTGTAAACGTTTGTATTTTCTCTGGAGGTAGAGAAATGGTCTGAAGGGTTGAGTCGAACAACATCCCCAAGAATTGAAGACGTTGAGTGGGCGTGAGGTGACTCTTTTTGTGGTTCACGACCCACCCCTATTGCTGCAGCGTCATGACGCAAGTTTGAGTGTCCCTGAGACATTGGTGGTATGATGGGGGACCTGATGAGCAGGTCATCTAGATAAGGAGTGATTGATATCCCCAGATGCCTGAGATGTGCTATCAGCGGGCTGAGTATCTTTTTGAACACCCTGGGTGCTGTGGAAAGGCCAAATGGAAGTGCCCGAAATTGGTAATGTTGGTCCAGTACGGTGAATCGTAGATACTGCTGAGATTGCTTTTTGATGGGTACATGAAAATATGCGTCTTGAAGATCGACTTTTGTCATATAGCAATGGTGTGTCATTCACATTACCACTGAGCGAATCGACTCCATTCGAAACTTCTGTTTGGACACTACTTTGTTTAGTGACTTCAGATTTAGAACAGGCCTGAAGGTGCCTTCCTTTTATTTGACTAAAAAAAGATTTGAGTAAAAACCTTTGTAGCATTCTTTGTGAGGCACTAGTGAAATGACATTGTTGTGTTGTAGATTGTTGACAATCTGTAAAAGAGCAAGTCTTTTGGTTGGGTATTTTGATGTGGTTGAGCGTTTGAAAGTGCGAGGGGGTAGGCTGTCGAAGGGAATTTTGTATCCTTCTGCAATGATTGATAGGACCCAATTGTCCGGAATGTGGTCTTGCCATACTGGGAAAAATTGTTGAAGACGACCACCCACTCCCCCTACGCTGAGCCTTGAGTCAGGCTGAGTTGGGCTTTGGGGGACCTGGTTTGTTGGCCTATCTTTGTTGATTTGACCAGGTTGGTCTACCCTTTTTAGGCTCTCCGCCAGATTGGGAAGAGTGAAATGAGGAGTTGCGAAAGGAACGAAATGAGCGTCCCTGGGAATTCCATGGCCTATTGTAAGGTCTATTGTAGGAGCTATTGGGTCGTTCAGATCTGGATTTTTTACCAGAAGGTAAAAATGTGCTCTTACCACCGGTAACCTCTGTAATAATCTGTTTTAAGTCGGGACCGAAAAGAGTATCTCCGGTAAATTTTAGATTCATTAACTTGTTTTTGGACGCTGTGTCGCCAGACCAGTGGCACAACCATAATGCTCGTCTTGCCACCACTGTGTCTACACTGGTCTTAGCAGCCAGCCTATTGCTGAATCCACTTTAGGTGCCTTATCCCATATGTTTCGCTGTTCTTCTGGAACAGGGTAAGTGTTAAGGAAGCGTTGAGTCTGGGAGAGCCGGTGATCTGGTTTGGACCATTCTCTGTCTATAACTTGGGTAACTGATTTGAAGATAGGGAAAACCCTAGACTTCATTGGTTGTACACCCAACACTTTGTCCGCCTTTGATGTGGCCGTTGATTCGTCTTTAATTTCTAGCGTAGCTAGCATTTCACGCAGCAGTCGTTTGGCTATTTCTGGCTCTCACTGACAGAGATTTCTCCAGACTCAACATCACTATCTTGATCACTAGCCTCATCAGAATCAGATGATTGTGTGTCTACAGTAGCTTGTGTCTTTCTTTTCCTACTTTGTTCCCTATGTTTTGTAGGTTGATTCATGGAAGTTTGGATAGTTGATTTGATCCAGTCAAATAATTCTTCCAACTGCGGAGGCTTTGATGTAGAAGGACCTTGAGCCTCCAAAGTCGGGGGAGGGCTGCCGTCTGCCTGTTGCAATGGAATTGGATGTGGTGACAAAGTAGGTGCTGAGTCTGTTGGTTCTGCACAATCTAGGCATACACCTTGTTCCCCTTTGCGTAGTGTATGTTTATAAAACTTGCATTTTTTTAGCTGGGTATGAGATTTTCTAGCTGCCTTTCTTGTCTTGGGTGTAACTGTCATATCCTTCCTATGCTCCTCCAGGCCCACATTAGTATCCATGGTGAATATCTGAAATTAGAGTATATATCATAGTAATTACTGTGCCCTTATAAAAAAACCAATGTATTACTAAGGGCTGGCCCTGTGGGCATTGATAAGGCTGTAATTATGTGCCCTGTAGGCATATGTACTGGGGAAGGCATAGGTACAAGGTGAACAGCAGCCTACAGGCTGTGAATGTATGTGACCCAAAAACTGGACGCATGTACATAAGCCTAAAGGCTGTATAATGCGCTCGTTGGATATCTATATATATATATATCTATATGCCAAACAGCTTGGGTTAAAACCCTTGTGCTGGGATCCTAGTTACAGGCTTGTACCTGGTGTGAGCTTAACAGCTCTTGTTGTGCTGTTCACACGCTGCTCCGGTGCGCAGTAGGTTCTAAAATGGCCGCCGGTATGCGTTTCATAAGCGCGCCTCTACACGTGTGCGCACGCGCGTGCATGCACGCACGTCAGATTGGCGCGAAGGAACAGACCCGGAAGTGCGCGCGGATACCATGAAGGCGTCCTTGCTGCGAAATAGCGCTCAGCTAGCCGCCTTCGTTGCGCATAATAAGCTTTGTCCGCCTGTCCTCCATTGCAACAGCAGCACCTGTCTCTGGGAGAGGGTGGCTGTGCTGAACATATTCCCCCAGAGAAGCCGTGCCAGTCCTGAGGAGTGGATTAGGCTGGGAAAGGTGCACAGATATTGTGCCATTAGAGCTAGGATGCCTCCTGCTCTTAGTGGATTCCTTCAGATCAGATAATAAAAATAAAAAGAAGAAATAACCTGAAATAAAAGGGGAAAAAAACATATTACTGTTCTAACCTCCTAGAAGTATTGAAATGGTTACACCGCACACCTGGAATTTTACTCACTTTATCTGCTTTAGTGGTGCTGGTTATCCTTCGGCCTGACGTGGCCTTCCAATGGCAGCAGTTTCAATTATGGATCCGCACACACCAATTTTCTGCAGTTTTCTTTTATTTGTGTTCACCACCAGTATCAACGTTTCGGGGGGTACAACCTCCCTTCGTCAGGATATCCTGACGAAGGGAGGTTGTACCCCCCGAAACGTTGATACTGGTGGTGAACACAAATAAAAGAAAACTGCAGAAAATTGGTGTGTGCGGATCCATAATTGAAACTGCTAACCTCCTAGAAGGACAGAAGAAAAAAACTGAGGGGAATCAGGAGGAGCAAGAGCTTATATGAAGAGGGAGGAGTCGAGATTCAGTTTTTTTCTTCTGTCCTGCCTCTGGAGGTGGATACTTAACCCCATGGGAGCTCATTTATCAACAATGGGCAAATTTGCCCATGGGCAGTTACCTATAGCAACCAATCAGTGATTAGCTTTTTAAAAAGTGCTATTAAAGGGGGGGGCGTGGCTGAATGGCAGGCTGAGTAGACGTGCAGCAGGGGAGCTCCACTCGCTGAAGATCCTGATCCTAGCCATTTCTAGGACTGAGTAAGCATCGTTTGCAGGACACTTACCTTCCGACTAGCGCAGTGATAACCAGTCATGCAGAGAAATGCTCCCAAAGTGCGCTCAGACGCCGCAGCGCGTCTCGAACAGTTTGCCCGCACTCCAAATCAAAATGGCGGCGGCCCGTCGCATAGCACCAAACAATCTGCGCACATGCATCCACGGAGCCCCGATAAAGCTATGGAGCCTGAGGAAGTTGTGGCCCAAGAAGACCCGACACCTACAGATCTCATGGCAGCCATCCTACACTTCCAAAATACGCTGACTACCACCTTTACCTCTAAAATAGAGGAATTTAAGGTGGACCTATCCCTGATTAAGCAGGATCTCCAGTCGGTGCGGGAGAGGACGAGCCGGGCAGAAGGCAGAATAAGTGAGCTGGAGGACCGAACAGCTTTTCTGCGAGAGGACATGAGGCACCTGCACTGCCAACTGCTGGCTACTACTGACCGATTGGAAGACATGGAAAACAGGCAACAGAGGTCAAATATCCGTGTTGTGGGCCTACCAGAACGCAGTGAGGGGGCCACTCCAGAGACCTTTACGGAAGCATGGCTGAAGGAAATCCTGGGCGCCTAAATTTTTTCTGCGCAATTCGTGGTGGAGCGTGCCCATAGAGTCCCGACCAGGCCTGGTCCGCCGGGTGCACCACCTCGCCCCTTTCTCATCTAAATGCTGAACTACAGAGACTGTGATGCGTCGTTACGAGAGGCAAGGAACAAGGGAGAGCTACACTATGCTGGCGTCAGAATCTCGCTATACCCCGACTACTCGGTGGTGGTACAGAAAAGAAGCCTACATTGGAGCCAAGAGAAAACTCAGAGACCTGGGCATCACATATTCTATGCTATATCCAGCAAAGCTGAGAGTGGTCGAAGGAGACAAGACAATATTCTTTGACCGATCTGAGGATGTCCTGGACTGGCTCGAACGCCAGCCAAGAGGTAATCTCAGTCCCCGGGCCCAGTAAAAGTCCCTCGTATCTGGGATGTTCACTCGGAGTTGGGGCCGAACCCAGGGCCTTATTGTCTTCAACTCCAAGAGCATCACATATCCTGTTCTTCTTTCATCTCCCTTGGGACTGACCCTGTTTGTAACCACTGCTAATATTGGGTACCCTCAGAATGGCGCGGTGCCATACATCTAGCCATGGCAGCGGCTGGTTATTTCACCTCTTATTGCAGTAACTCACTTGTATTTGGGGGAGCCTGAGTTCCCATTCCGGGGTGGGCTGTGCCATGTTGGCAGGTCTCACAGAGGCTCATTGTAATGCTTCAGCCTTGAGTTACAAAACACTACTATTAAGAATTGTCTGGTCCAAGTACTATGCTTTGCAACCCCACTGCCGTTGCAGTTCCATGAGACCTGTGAGTCATTACCTACTGGGCTGTCTTAGTCCATTGCACGGTTACCATGGGGGCCCCCAGGCCGGCGCTGGGACCTGCCCTCAGGCATGACGACGGTTGCCCGCTTTGCTTCCCATTGTTGCATTCAAATGTAGATTGGAGTGCCTGGGCCCCCAACTCGGGAGAGGGGTGCTATGGTGGCAGCTCGTACTGCGGCTCATAGATTGGCAACAGAATTGAGCCATAATGTTGTACCTCTCTGACACAACTGTTTGCAGGGCTGACTGATCCTGTTCATGGAACATCTGGTCATTGCAATCAATTCCTTACAAAACACAGAGCGAGCTCGAACTGCCATCTGTTTTTCTTTATCTCACAAGTTAAATAATGTTCCACACGTCCCTGGAACAAGAGTTAGTTTGGGAATGATGTATCTCCAAGTTGGGGGGAGGATACCGGGAGGGGGGCGTATAATCTGGGGATGTTTTATTGCATGTCTTTTTCTGACTTTTCTTTCTTTGCCAAGGTGGAGCCAGGTATGTTTTGAATATGTGTGTTATTTACGAAAATGTTTACGAAAATGTTTTGATGTGATTTACCTGTGGTTTTCCATACTAGGGAGGTTGCCATTGGCCACCCTCCCCATTTACAACCTTACTAGGCACAATGTCGGTACAACAACAGTTTAGTTTGCTGTCATGGAATGTCAGGGGTTTAAAAAGGTCGGTGGTGTTGCAACAAATAAGGAAGTCGAGGGCTGACATTATTATGTTGCAAGAAACTCACCATGTAGGTCAGAGAGTCAGGGCCCTGAAAAGGTTATGGATAACAACTGTCTACCATTCAGAATACTCCACTTACTCCAGGGGAGTGGCCATCTTGATTAGGAAACCCTTCAATTTTACATTTGTGAAGATAATAACTGACAGAGTAGGAAGATTCATAATTCTTAAGGGGCAAATAGATGGCACTACTTTTATACTTGTTAATGTGTATCTCCCGCCGCCCGCAGATTTACAAATCCTCAACGAGGTATTACAGAAGGTGTCCACAATGGGTAGCTTCCCCATAATATGGGCTGGGGATTTCAACATGGTCCCGGACCCTGCTGTGGATAGACTGAGGCCCATAGCAAGTGATAATAAAATCTTTGCGCAATGGATTGAGTCAGCTGGCCTCACTGACACCTGGAGATGGCGTAACCCCCATTTCCAGCAATTCTCTTGTTATACTGTTTCCTCTTCGGCTATGTCCAGGATTGACCTCATCCTGGTCAGTGCGGAAGTGTTGCAGGCCCTGGAGAACATCCATTTCTCCACCCGGGTGTGTTCGGATCACTCCGCAGTTATATTAACAATAGCGGCTAGGGACACTGCGGCCCCACGGCATTGGAGACTCCCCCCTAAGTGGATCTCTAATGCTAAAGTCGCGGAGAACTATGCTCCATTACTAGAGGCCTACTGGCAGGATAACCAAGGGAGTGTCCCTGAAGACATAGTCTGGGACGCATGTAAGGCCCATATGCGAGGCACCTATATTTCTTTGATTTCAGCTTCCAGGAGGGATAATGAAGCTAGTCTGGAATCAGCCAGGATTGACTTAGCTAATCTTGAGAGTAGCCTTATATCTTGCCCCTCTGACGCTACCAAACAGGACCTTGCAGCAGCGCAGAGACGTATAAACCTGCTGCTTAAGAATAAAGCTTCTCAAAAAGAGGTGTACCGGAAAGCAGCATGGTTTGACAAGGGGGATAAGAATGGGGAATCGCTCGCCCTTCTAGCTAAGGGAGATGTCCCACACACAGTTATACAGAGGGTTAAGGGGGAGGATGGTGCAATGATCACTGACAGGTCACCCTTGGTACATAGGTTTCAGCAGTACTATCAAAAAAGTTATGCAGCTCCTCCACCAACCTCAACTCGGGACCTTGTTTCCTATGTAGACAGGATACTGCTCCCATACCTTAGCCAACAACAAAAGGTTGAGTTAGAATTGGATATGACAGACGAGGAGATAGATAAAGCTATAGCCGACATGCCAACAGGGCGGTCTCCTGGCCCGGATGGCATTCCAACGGAATGGTACAAAAACCACGCAAGGACTCTGACCCCTAAACTCTGTGCGTTATTTAATAGAACATCTCACGATGCCTCACTCCCAGCGTCTTGTTACATGGCCCATATAGTACTGATACACAAGACAGGCAAACCACTTGACAGATGTGACTCTTACCGACCTCCTTGCTCAATTGTGACACCAAAATATTTGCAAAAGTGCTGGCAAACAGAGACAAACGGGTCGTCACTGACCTAGTGCATCCAGACCAAGACTGGATTTATGCCCTCTAAGGCTACGGACATCAATGTCCGGAGATTATTTAATAACCTGGCCCTAGAACATGTTAATAGAGGGAGTAGAATAGTTGTGTCGCTGGACACAGCTAAGGCATTCAACATGGTTTCGTGGGCATACCTCTGGGAAGTCTTGGTTCGGTTTGGATTTGGACAGCGGTTTATAGGTTGGGTGAAGGCACTGTACCATAAGCCTGAAGCCAGAGTCCTTGTTAACAGAGTACTCACGGAGGCAATACAACTTGGGAGGGGGACGAGACAGGGCTGTCCCCTTTCCCCATTGCTGTTCGCCCTTGCAATTGAACCTTTGGCAGTGAGAATCAGAGAAGATCAGGGGACAGAAGGGCTAGCAATCGGAAGAATTATGGAAAAACTATCTTTGTATGCGGATGACATGCCTTTATCTTGCTAATCCACATAGAGTGCTCGAGACAGCCCTGCATGTCATAGAAGAATTTGGGGAATTTTCTGGACTCCGCATTAACTGTTCTAAATCGGTTATATTTCCGATTGATCCATTACCTGTGGGTTCACCAGCACAAATTTGCCACCTACAAGTAACACAGTCCTTTAAATATTTAGGGATAAATGTTCACTTAGATTGCAAAAAATTTGAGGAGTTTAACTTGTCCCCAATAGTGGAAGCTTTAAAGGCTAAAACAGATGTCTGGCAACAATTGCCACTCTCCGCCCCGGGTAGAATTAACTTGTTCAAGATGGTGTTTCTGCCTAAATTCTTGTATGTGTTCCATAATTCACCTGTATCACCAAGGAATCAATTGTTTAAGCAACTAGATTCCATACTGCGCAGGTTCATTTGGGCGGGAGAGCACCCGCGCATGAGTTTCAATACGCTACAAGCCCCGGTGACGAGTGGAGGGCTAGCGCTCCCTAACCTGAAGCTCTATTTCCTAGACAGCCAATTAACCTATGCGCACTGGTGGTTGGTTGGTGCCCCAGGCTGACAATCCCTCCACTACCTTGGAAGCGTCGTCCATGGGGTCTTTTGAAGCCTTGGCCAAATTGCCGTATAGAGGTCCCACTGGACACTACAACATCACCACTCCTATGGCCACAGTGACGGAAGCATTTAAAAATGGACTTAAACATGTCCACAGGGCAAGGTCGGTATGGTCCCACTGGACACCTTTGTGGGGTAATGACTCCTTTCCTCACCTGGGTGCGCTGCCTGACATTAACACTTGGGCCACTAGCGGAGTAAAAATTCTAGGGGATATTGTGGAGAATGGGGACATCAAGGGATTTCAAACCCTAAAAGAGTGTTATAATTTGCCTAATTCTATGTTCTTTAGATACCTTCAATTAAGGCATGCATTTAGAACGCAATTCCCCATTCGGCCCATTGATATGGTAGACTCCACTCTGGAGAAATACCTGTGCAAGGAAGCCCTTGGTTTTATACCATACTATGTCATGCCTCCCCAGACCCCCTAGCCAAGGTGAAAGCAAAATGGGTTAGAGACATCCCAGAATTGGAGGATGACATGTGGGAGGATGCACTTAAACAAATTCCGAACATCACAATGTCAATCAGAGACAGATACATCCAAGCGAAGTTCTTTAACAGAGTATATCTCACTCCACATAGGCTTGTGAAGATATACCCAACTACTCCGGACCTCTGTGGTAAATGTAATCTGGAAGTTGGCACATATTTGCATGTATCTTGGACCTGCCCGCTTATTCAGGTGTACTGGGGGGAAGTTCTGCAACATATCTCTACCACCCTAAATGTCCCATGCATTATAAACCCGTTAGTACTGTATGTCTTTTGGGAGTGGTGGATGACCTAGGGTTGCACGCTGGGGTTAAGTTATGCTATCTCCAACTGTTATACTATGCAAAAAAGGCCATTCTACTACAGTGGTAGTCCACCGCCCCACCATCCTTAGGTTTTTGGCGATCTCTAGTTAACGACACCCTTCCTAATCAGAAAATGACCTACATTGCTCGGGGATGCCCGAAAAAATTTGAGAAAGTCTGTGCCCTGTGGCTGGAAATGGAGGACACTAGGCCAGGCCCCATTGTCTAATGACACTGTCACTGACTACTGTTTGCGAATGTAAGGTAAAGTCTTTTTGATGAATAGTCAAGGACAAGGCTCAGAATGTAAGGTCAAACTATGTATTTTATTTGGCTCCACTGGCATAAAACGCTGTCTTGTATGATTTCTTCTCTCTTCTTCTTTCTTTTCATCCACCTCTTGAAAATTTTGAAAAATAAAAACTTTTTTTTAAAAAAAAGTGCTATTAAAAATTAAGAAAACAGTTGGTGAGGAGTCTACTACTGTTGACAATTATCACAGTAGAACTTTCAATTTGTAGTAACACACTGGTCATGTTTTGCATTTTCACACATGGGAAATGGAACCACATTTTGCACTTAGAGCATTCAATAATGATTTGCTTAGGTCTGTATATATGACAGCTGCAAAGGAAACATTGACATATGCCCACTCTCAAAGCATTTAATTTAATGTGCTCTCATTTCTTCTTGACAAAACTCTATGGGGCAAATTCACTAAGATTCGAAGTTGCGCCAGGCGCAACTTCGCCGCACTTCGCCAGGCGTATTTTCGGCAACGCTCCACAAATTCACTAAAATCCGAAGTTGCGCTCACGGGTAGCGTAAGTTTGCGAAGTTGCGCTAGCGTTAATTCGTCAAGCGAAGCGATGGTTCATTTGCATACGGCGCCAAATTCAAATTTCAATGGAGGAATACGTATCAGCACTACAAATGGCTAGAAAACCTTCAAAACATCAAATAAAAATTTTATTTTGCCCTACACATGTGCCCACTGTCTAGGTAAGTTGCCATGAGTCAGGAAATGTAGGGGGGAAGTAGGGGAGCCCCAAAAATTTTTTCGATCTATTTCAGGCTATCACCCATCATGTAGAAAACATGCCAGCGTTTTTTGGGACTTAGAAAAAATTTTGACTTTTTTTGAAGCAATCCCTATCTACTCTATTGCGCTTCGCCTGGTCTGAGGTGGCGAAGGAAGTCTAGCGTAAAAAGTAGCGTTCAGTACACTGCGCGCGTTAGTGAATTTGCGTATTTACGTCGCTAGCGAAAATTCGCCAGGCGTAAGGGTGCGAAGTAACACTAGCGAAACTACGCCAGCGTTCGTTAGTGAATTTGCGCAGTAACGAAAATGCCAAACGCTAGCGAATTAAGGCTAGCGTTCGGCGCTTCGGCGCTTAGTGAATTTGCCCCTATGTTGGCTAACTCCACACCTTCTGCAAGTGCAACAGCATTAGCCACAGCAAACAGTCCACAATCATTTGGTCCATGTTGTTTCTGTGTGCACTTTAAGAAAACCTCAAGAATTTGATGTTCACCTACAAACAAGGGGGCATAAAGCTTGAGAATCTGTGTTTTTAGTTTTTCTGAAAAGCCTGTAAACCTCAAAGAGTCATAAATGGTCACCCATTTTCCATTGCTCTGGGAGACAAGCCAGTGGTTTCCTAAGTGGTGGATCTGAATAACCTTAATGTCACTAAGTCCATCAACTGCAGAAGTGGCCAGAATTAGTGTGTCTATGAGACCAGCAATACATGGGTAATTTTGAGCTATAAGATGTAAGCTCATGGCTACACAGCAGCTTGTTTATAAAACCTATAGTAGTACTTATCTGTTATCTACTGTGTATCCTGTGCTTGAATGGCTGCCCCCATGGCTACACAGCAGCTTGTTTATATAAACTATAGTAGTACTTATCTGTTATCTACCGTGTATCCTGTGCTTGAATGGCTGCCCCCATGGCTACACAGCAGCTTGTTTATATAAACTATAGTAGTACTTATCTGTTATCTACTGTGTATCCTGTGCTTGAATGGCTGCCCCCATGGCTACACAGCAGCTTGTTTATATAAACTATAGTAGTACTTATCTGTTATCTACTGTGTATCCTGTGCTTGAATGGCTGCCCCCATGGCTACACAGCAGCTTGTTTATATAAACTATAGTAGTACTTATCTGTTATCTACTGTGTATCCTGTGCTTGAATGGCTGCCCTCATGGCTACACAGCAGCTTGTTTATAAAACCTATAGTAGTGTATAGTAGTTTCTGAAGCAAACACGCCAGTTTTACCAGTGCAGGACAACACTGCATTCAATTTTCATTGCTTTACATCGCTTTTTTAAATGTTACTGTTCTTGTAATTGCAGGCGACTAATCTCCCTGTGTGCCATCAGCATTAGGGCAATAACACATTGAGATACTACAGGCAGCTACTTGTTGTGGCTACAAAACACCAAATAAATACCCTGGCATAGACAATACTAAGAATTACCTCTGCTAAAACACACAGCATTTTAGCAAATCCAATTATCACTAATTGTCTATTGTGTGTGCACCATTGCCTTAAAGCAGTGATCCCCAACCAGTAGCTCGTGAGCAACATGTTACTCTCCAATCCCTTGGATGTTGCTCCCAGTGGCCTCAAAGCAGGAGCCTATTTTTGAATTCCAGGCTTGGGGGCAAGTTTTGGTTGTAAAAAAAACAGGTGCACTGCCACACAGAGCCTCAATGTAGGTTGACAATTCACATAGAGGCTAAAAATGGCCAATCACATCCCTTACTGGCACCCCAGGAACAGTTTGAATGTTGCTCACAGGTTCAAAAGGTTGGGGATCCCTGCCTTAAAGTGTTAAAAGGAAAATTTTCTTATACTAGGCAAATCTTGGCACCAGCAATACCTAAGTATGTTTTATCCCTTTTAAGGGCCAGTAGAATTTTATATTTCAATTGTACTCAGTGCCAGAGGTTTTTTTTGAACCTCTGGGGGGGGGGGATATTTAGTTTACCTAGGAAAACTATACATTGATTTAATTTGGAAGATCCGGAGTTTTCTAAACCAGCCTCAGTTTTCATATTTCCGCAAACTGATTTAGAGCTCTTAATAACAAAACAAAAATGGAATGAATTACCATATTTCACAAAATAGGGATTTATACCAAATTTTATGTTATGAACAAAAATCAAACGGATTTGGTATTTGTAATATACCAAATATATGTAATAATAGGAAATTATGTCTCTCTACTTCAAATTACCATACTGCAAAGCAACGCTAAAGGCAAAAAATTTCTGAAAAATCGCCTAAAAATATTGCAATTGGCTGCATTTATCTCACCCAATTTTTTTTACAAACAATTGTACAACACCCTAAATATTGACACCAAGGGCCTATGGAACAGTTTGATGGCCAGTGTGCATAGATATACCAAACAGCTGGCATGTGTGGACCCCAAATAAAAACAGTGCATATGAATTTTCTCCCCTGCCGATTCACCTTCTGTGGCACACAGAGGGGACATAGGGCAGGCAGGGAACACAGAGAGGGAGCATAGGGCAGGCAGGGCATGGAACACAGAGGGGGCATAGGGCAGGCAGGGCATGGAACACAGAGGGAGCATAGGGCAGGCAGGTGATACAGAGGGGGCAGAGGGCAGGCAGGGCATGGAACACAGAGGGATCAAAGGGCAGGCAGGGCATGGAACACAGAGGGATCAAAGGGCAGGCAGGGCATGGAACACAGAGGGGGCAGAGGGCAGGCAGGGTATGGAACACAGAGGGATCAAAGGGTAGGCAGGGCATGGAACACAGAGGGGGCAGAGGGCAGGCAGGGCATGAAACACAGAGGGATCAAAGGGCAGGCAGGCATGGAACACAGTGGGGGCATAGGGCAGGCATGGAACACAGAGGGGGCATAGGGCAGGCATGGAACACAGTGGGGGCATAGGGCAGGCATGGAACACAGTGGGAGCATAGGGCAGGCATGGAACACAGTGGGAGCATAGGGCAGGCATGGAACACAGAGGGGGCATAGGGCAGGCATGGAACACAGTGGGGGCATAGGGCAGGCATGGAACACAGTGGGAGCATAGGGCAGGCATGGAACACAGAGGGGGCATAGGGCAGGCATGGAACACAGTGGGAGCATAGGGCAGGCATGGAACACAGTGGGAGCATAGGGCAGGCATGGAACACAGTGGGAGCATAGGGCAGGCATGGAACACAGAGGGGGCATAGGGCAGGCATGGAACACAGAGGGAGCAGGGGGCAGGCAGGTGACACAGAGGGGGCAGAGGGCAGGCAGGACACACAGTGGGAGCATAGGGAAGCGGCCTGAATAGGGATTGGGAAATTAGTCTCTGTAGATTGACTGAGTTACATTACATGATTTAACAACTTTCTATTTTTGTGGCTACGTCTTCCACCACATGACCGGAGTGGTAAGGCTGCTTGTTACTCACTTGAGGATCGCTGCTCTCCTCTCCCAGGACCTTCACTTCGGCGCTTCTAGTTTTCATATGGCGCACTTTCTGGTCTGACTGCATCGAGGAGGACTGGTGTTTGGTGAGTGGAACTATGGCATTTCATATATTTGTACCGGATGAACCGGTTTATATACGATAAGTAAGCGGAACTGTGTTTTTCAACGCCTGGACATATTTTGACACTAATCTGCAACCATCGGTATACTTTAGATATATTGGTTTGGTAGGTAGCACCATCCATTGGTAGAGATTTGAAACAAAAAGGTGGTGTGCAAGGTCAATGATAGTAATTAATAGCATAGATAGAAGAAGAAAAAGTATGACCCATATGGTTGCACCTTCTCACCTTCATTAGCTGAGTTCCCAAAGCAAAAAAGTAAAGTGTAACTTTTATTGATCACATTCTACAATTAATATGAAACGAAATAAACATAAAGTGTGTATTAAAATCAAGGTTAGGTGAGGAAGCTGAAATAGACTCGTGGTCAATAGCTTGTAAACAGTGTTTGAAAGTGGGAATAGTGTGGGTTTTTAAACACCAATAATGGCAATTTGCCCACACCTATCCCCACAATATTGGAATGCTGGCGGTCCACTGTGTATATATGGAGCGGGTGTAATACAGGGTAAGGTTGGTACTGAAAATATGAGCCAGAAATGATTTATGGGCCCAAGTCACACAACATACGTCTGATTGGGGCAGTCTGTAATCACTTAAACGCTATTAGGGACGAGTGTCGTGAGCAATAGTCTATGTGAAGACAGAGGAAATCGTCATGCTTAAACTCACACAGCGTCCTTAAGAGCTAATACCATTTCTAGCTGGAAGGCGAGCAGATCTGCCAAATTGCATGTGCTGTCTGCTATATTATTCCGCCAGAATTAGCTACACATGGATGCTTGGCGTGCGGATTAGACAGTTGCCTACTTTCCCCGTTCAATACGCCTGCCATCGTCGGCGAGGGAAGAGCAGGTCTCTGTATTAAACTTAACTGCCGGCTTAACCCCGCACCGCCCTTCCTTAGTGATTCTATAAGACTGCTAGACAGAAAGTGTCCAACACACGGAGCGCTATGCGCCGTGTTAGCGTACCGGTACAGCCCAGACCACCCTTCCACCCTTCCGTTTTAGCCACCAGTTTTCCAGTGCACCGTCCCTGCCTAACAATTAAAAAAGAAATTCAAGGAGCGCCTGACGCGCGTTTCGCTTGCTGAGCTGCAAGCTTTGTCAAAGGCTAATTTTTGGCGCTGAATCAGTGCAGGTTTAAATAGGGAGGTGAATACCTCTCAAAATTTGAATGAGCCAATCACGACACAAGAGGTGGAGCTATACATTACCCAATGCATCAGCCCAATACCTCCACAGGGCAAACTGTAGTTAGTGTCATTGGCAACAATAGTACAAGTATATTAAAATAAAAAAGTATCATACTGTGGAATCTTGAAGTTGTTTTAGCAACATTTGTGGAAACAGCTGAACATATGTTACAAAAAGCAACAATACATAGGGAAAAGTCCCCTCATTATAATTCAATTGTAATTAGAAATTAAATATATATGGAGATGCAGGTGTAAGCATAACATGGCACATAGTATAGTCAAATGAAAATATTCATGGTAATGCTTTCGTTGAGACCTTGCGGACTTAAGGTGTTTAGTAGGAAAATTAATTCACTTTCCTTGGAGAGAAGCGATGTCTCTAAGTCACCTCCTCGGATCCCTAAATTAATGTTAAATAGACCAACCGCTTGTAATCCCTTACTTATGCTATTATGATATTCCATGAAATGCCTGCTAACCGGTGGAAGTTTCTTGTTAGCTTTGACCCAATCTGAGGCATTGTCAATACTTGTCACGTGTTCAAGGATTCTCCTCTTGAAAGCTCGATTGGTCTTACCTATGTACATTTTATTGCATGGGCAGATTAGCAAGTAAATCACATTGGTCGTGTTACAGGAAAAGTAATGTGTCACCTTATATGGTTTACCAAATCTATCCATTACCTTTGTTGTGTTGTGTATGTACTTACACGCTTTGCATTTCCCACATGGAAATGTGCCTGTTCTCACAGGTTTTGTCTTATGTTTAGAAAGATGACTTCTAACCAGACGATCCCGTAAATTTGGTGCTCTACGGCTACATACTTGTGGACGGGAGTCTATTGATGTAGCCAAGACAGGATCTGTAAGTAATATATGCCAGTGTTTTGTCAGAATGGAATTAATCTCTGGCCATTGTCTGCAAAAGGTACCGATGAATCTGGTTGGTTGCTCAGTTGGGTTAGCAGAGTTTTTAGTCTTGGTTAGTAAATCAATTCTTTGCGTATTAACTGCCCTGAAGTAGGCTTTTTGAATTATGGAGTTAGAGTAGCCTCTTGCTCTGAGTCTCTCAGTAAGTTCACACGCTCGCAGTTTGAAGGTAGCCATATCCGAACAATTCCGTCGTAATCTCAAGAATTCGCCAACTGGAATTCCCCTTTTGGTCGAGATTGGGTGATGGCTCTGAAAGTGTAGTATGGAATTGATGGCAGTGGATTTACGATATAGATCTGTGGAAATTGTACCATCTTGATCCAGAGTTAATGTGATGTCCAGGAAGTCCAGCTTCTGGTTGCTGATTGTGTGTGTCAGTCTGATATTAAGATCATTATTATTCAGTACCAGCAAGAACTCCTCAAGACATTCACGACTGCCAGTCCATAAAAAAACCAAATCATCAATGTAACGATACCAAGTGGCTATATATTGGGTGAATTGGGACATCTGGTCACCAAATACCCAGGAAGCTTCCCACCAACCCATGAAAAGGTTGGCATAAGTAGGTGCAAATGCAGCACCCATGGCGACCCCTCTTACTTGTAAATAGAACTTGTCATTAAAGACGAAAAAGTTGTGGTTTAGACAAAACTGGGTTAGTTCAGTCATAAAATCTATGTATTAGCTCTTAAGGACGCTGTGTGAGTTTAAGCATGACGATTTCCTCTGTCTTCACATAGACTATTGCTCACGACACTCGTCCCTAATAGCGTTTAAGTGACTACAGACTGCCCCAATCAGACGTATGTTGTGTGACTTGGGCCCATAAATCATTTCTGGCTCATATTTTCAGTACCAACCTTACCCTGTATTACACCCGCTCCATATATACACAGTGGACCGCCAGCATTCCAATACTGTGGGGATAGGTGTGGGCAAATTGCCATTATTGGTGTTTAAAAACCCACACTATTCCCACTTTCAAACACTGTTTACAAGCTATTGACCACGAGTCTATTTCAGCTTCCTCACCTAACCTTGATTTTAATACACACTTTATGTTTATTTCGTTTCATATTCATTTTAGAATGTGATCAATAAAAGTTACGCTTTACTTTTTTGCTTTGGGAACTCAGCTAATGAAGGTGGGAAGGTGCAACCATATGGGTCATACTTTTTCTTCTTCTTTCTATGCCATCGGTATACTTTGTTGCAGTCTATTGTAGGAACACATTAGGTTAATATACTGAACACACACGCTGATTTCTGAATACACATTCCTGTTTCACGGGCAGGATGTTTTAACCTGCTCTCATCAGAATGGATTTTTAGTGTCTTTATCCCGTGCTGTTCTACACGCATATATTTTCCGCTGCTGTGATTATGAGAGTGCCAATATAGTCATATTTATACAGATATTTGCAGAATGGAGGACCATGCTTCTTCTACACAGGCGGGCAGGGTGGATTGCATGAGCGCTGTTTTAAGCAATATGGATTTGAGAGAGAGGCAGGCTGCCGATATATTTTCGGATACCAATGAGGGCATTTTTCCGTGTTTTTTGGCTTCTGAGGATTCATTAGATTTATGCAAACAGCTGGAACGTAATATGATAAAGGAAATGCGTCTGTGGTGGGATATATCCACATTAGAAAACTATATAAAAGTCGGCCGTATACCTAGGGGCCTCCACATTAAGAAATTTCAAGCTTTCTCCGATGTATCTCGTCAGTTTGTTGAGTCGTGGAATAATGTATTATCTTCATGCTCATGTAAATTGATGGAACTAATTGTAGATTTTCATTCCAAACAACATAAGCTAGTTCAAATGAACATCAAGGAGATACAATCAAATTTACTCCAACGAGAGGCCAATGTTGAAACAGCTAGCCGTTTAGAGAGTATAACCAAGCATGTGAACAAGTTAGAAACTGAGTTAAAATACACAAAGAGAGAGAAGTTCCTTCGAGACAAGAAGGATTATGAGCTCAATCGAATTTATGACTGGAATTACCGTAGCACCTATCAATCCTCCCATAGCAAATATCGTCCAAGGAATGTCACACGCACCAATAAAAAGTCAGAGAAGAAAGTGCGTTTCAAGGATACTGACCCGCAGACATCAGATAGTGAGGCGTCATCTTCGTCTTTTTTATACAAAGAGGGGGACTCGTCCCAAGGCGAGACTGAGGGTGCCATAGGTGGGAAAACCCAGAAACGCGCCCAATTCAACAGAAAACGAATGAAGACGAGGAGCCAATTGGACATCGACGATCCACGAGATGTGGAGTGGGTACGGAGAGAAAATGTGAACAAGGAGAACACCAGACGGGTCTAGTCTCTGATGGATCAGGGGCAGTGGCTAATGAGGGACTACTAGATGTGAACAACGTTATCAATCTATCTAGTTATCAACTTACGGAGGCGGAATCCAGAGTACTGAACCTGGGCTTGAACTTTGTTCCTGTAAGGGCATGCCAACTTTTGACACTATTGTGGACATTTACAAATTTATCCGCAGGCTTACCCTTTTGAGACATTTTGAATCTCGGTCCCATGAGACCAATACGAATGTAGATATTGATGGCAGTAACTATGCTTCTGATTCCCACAATGAGTATGATTTAAACACCATTGAGCATGAGGAAGGGGGTACATTACCTCCTGCACATGATTCATCTATGTTTACTTTTGAGGATTTATGCGCCATTACTATGTTACAGGATCTACAAGATGAACATTTTAGTGGAGACGAATTGTTTAGACCTATCAAACATACAGGTCTAAAAGATAAATCTGATTTCTATCCCATAGAAAGCAGAGGTCCACACATAGAGTTATTCCAAAAATTAGTCACTGCAGATTTATGTAGACTGAAAACCTCTGGTCATAGGGATAGGGCTGGCAATAACCTCAGTAACCAGGAACGACAGGCGCTGTCTGATTTGGCTGCTAATAAGTCTATAGTAATTAAGAATGCAGACAAGGGGGGTTCTGTGGTGGTTTTGAATGCGGATTATTACCTGTCAGAATCCCTACGACAACTTCACGATGAGACTACTTATCGGGTTTTGAACCGTGACCCCATTAGGGAGTTCCAGAGCAGACTTACACATTTGTTAGATTGGGCCAGATTTAATCATATCATTGATGAGAATGAGTTTATATACCTTAACAGATTGAGTCCCCGCATACCGATTTTTCATTGGCTACCTAAGGTCCACAAAAGTCTAGTTGACGTACGGGGCAGACCAATTGTTTCAGGTATTGGATCTCTCAATGAACCTCTTTCGGAATATGTGGATCGTTTATTATTACCCATTGTGACCTCATTACCCAGCTATCTGAGAGATAGCATAGACTGTATCAACAAAATTCAGGGGACAATTTGGCATAGCACCTATATTTGGGTTACCTTAGATGTTACCGCATTATATTCCTCCATGACAAGGGTTTGTCGGCCATTCATTTTTGGCTTAAACAATCCCGTTTGTATGGTGACTTACAGAATGAGTTCCTGGTCCAAGCGTTGGAATATTTGTTAAGTACTAACTACTTCATGTTTAATTCCTTCTTTTACTTACAGAAGCTGGGTGCGGCTATGGGGGCACGGTTTGCACCGTCATATGCCAACCTCTTTATGGGCTTTTGGCAGCGCATGTACATATACGATGTTAAAAATCCTTTTCGCACACATATCGTCAAATATTTTAGATATATTGACGATTTGATCTTGATATGGGATGGGGATCCTAGTACAGTGCACGCCTTTGTTAGTTACTGTAATGACACCGGCTGGGGCATCAATTTTACCATGGAGATGGATTTACTGTCGATCCCCTGTTTGGATATTGTCTTTACTGTGAAAGGGGACTATATACATACTGAGTTATATCGTAAACCCATTACCAGGAACACCCTTTTACATGCTAGTAGTAGTCATCCTAAGCATGTGAAAAGAGGGATACCCACTGGTCAGTTTTTACGTCTGAGACGGATCTGTACCACTTGGGACTCCTTCAATAAGGAGGCGATGTCCCTGTGGGATCGTTTCTTGGCGAGGGGTTATGCCCTAACAGACATTAAAAAGGCATATGACAGGGCGATCGGTGCAAACCGTAATAATTTATTGAATAACAAATCCAGTTGTACTAGTTCCAATACCCATACAGGACAATATACAACGATTCATACTGGATCACGATATCCCCGTGTAATTACTACGTATACATCTGATACCCCCCGCCTCCAAAAGATTATACGCAAATGTTTTGAGGCAAGATCCAGTTTTGAATAAACTTATACCTTCCCAACCAGGTTTTACATTTAGGAAAGGAAAAAGCCTAGGTTCACAATTATCACCCAGCCTCTACTCAGAGGCTAGTAACACGGCCAAGTCCAATTGGCTGAGTATCAAGGGATGTTATAAGTGCGGGAGGCCACGATGTCATTCATGTGGTCAGTGGCGTAACTAGATGTTGCTGGGCCCCACAGCAAATTAATTTTAGGGCCCCCAACATATCCAGTGTCTGTCCTGTTTTACCAACATATGTTCAAATTGCTCATCAATGAGAGCCTCATGGGGCCCCCTGTACCTCCTGGGCCCCCCTGCAGCCGCAGGGTCTGCTTCCTCTGTAGTTACGCCCCTGCATGTGGTTTTATGAGGCCCTCAAAGGAATTCACCTCCAGGACAGGCACCCAGTCTTAAAGATTAACTTTTTTGCTAATTGTGGCACCAAATACGTGGTCTATCTCATTACATGTAGGTGTGGTGTACAGTATATTGGTAAGACCATTAGACCGGTCAGGAAACGGATCTCTGAGCACTTAAGATGTGTTTCTAAGTACGATAAGAGTTCAGCAGTGGCAAAACATCTATTAGAGAAACACGACGGTAGTACATGCATCTCTTTTCAAATTATTGATCTAGTAAACCCAGGTGTCAGAAAAGGAGATATGGAAAAGCGACTCCTCAAGAGGGAGGCCTTTGGATTTACACTCTAGATACCATTATGCCCAGCGGCCTGAATAGGGATTGGGAAGTTAGTCTCTTTGTAGATTGACTGAGTTACATTACATGATTTGACAGCTTTCTATTTTTGTGGCTACATCTTCCCCCTCTTTCTCTTGCGAGATTGTATTCTAGATGTGGATACATTAGTATAGTTATATATATATTTATTGTTTTTATGTATTATGGCAATTACACTGCATTCTGTATATTATATCGTTTACCAATATGTATCCCCAATGTTACAATCTCCTCCAAATTGCATTCTGCTAAATTATACAATAAGCACACATGAGTATATATTGTATGTAGACGGTCCTTATTATATTATATATTTCAATCTATATTAACCCAGAATAATTCTTTATACTATTAGGGTGTAAAGTGATTAATTCTTTAAGGGCCATATTTATACTATTCATATTCATTTATGATGGGCGATAGTAGTGACTGTGTGTTTTTATATATCTGTCTTTGTAGCATTTAATTTATAACTTAATTACTATGTTGTTTTATCTATTTCCCTAAGTGAACAGCAGAGGGGGTTAGCTACATATACGGGTATCTGGCAGAGAGCGCATTGGCTTCTTGAGGAAGTGACTAGTTTGAGTCACGAAACATGTCAAGCCATGCTCTCACTCTGCCTGCAATTCATTTACGTTTGCACAATGCTTTTAATGCAACATTCTGAATAAAATTGAAATTTTTTTAACCGTGTTGGCCCATGGATCCAGTGTTTCTGGCAGCCTGTCTGTGTGCTTTCTGAATTGTTGCTTAGTGAACCACATGACTGGAGTGGTAAGGCTGCTTGTTACTCACTTGAGGATCGCTGCTCTCCTCTCCCAGGACCTTCACTTCGGCGCTTCTAGTTTTCATATGGAGCATAGGGAAGGCAGGGCATTGAACACAGAGGGGGCAGAGGGCATGGAACACAGAGGGGGCAGAGGGCAGGCAGGGCATAAAAAAAATTTCATAAATAAGTAGGCTCCAATAAGCTCTTAAATTAAGGGCACACACCATACAGAGACACGTCCAGCAACAGCAAATGTAAGTATGTAAAAGATTAGCAGCCTCCACTGAATAGCAAACGCCCCCATATTACAGTAAGGAAGACCGCAGTAAAATCCTGCCCCAAGAAAAAAACCTAATGCTACCCAGCTCAGCCCCATACTCATTCAGTGCTGCACTGTGGCAGGGTTCTTCTCCAGCCCAGGCAATCCCCGATTGACCACCATTTGAAGAAGGCGCCGAATATGCGCTGAATGTCACGTGACGGAGACGTTCCCCGAGACATTCGCGTGTGTGTGACGTCACCCACGGCCTGTTAGCAACTTGGAACTAGCAGCTACCGTGACAGGACAGGGAAGGTAAAGTACAGGGAGACATAAGCACAGCGGGGGCAGGATGAAAACAAGCTCTCAGCTGGGGGTTATTCTGATGATTATTATTATTTATATGGGATGCAGAGACAGACCCGGGGAGCAGTGACAGCCATCCTCTTCGTTTGAGATAAATAGACATAGGGGGGGGGCAGTGACAGCCATTCTGTGTTGATATGAGATACAGGGACAGACTATGGAAAATTGACAGCAAGTTATTATTTATATGGGATGCAGAGGCAGACTGGTGGAGCAGTGACATTATTTATATGGGTACATAGACTGGATGGGACAGTGTCAAGAATGATTTATATGGTTTATATGGTTTACTAAAGACAGGTTGACCGCCAGGCATTATTTCAATGGGCTGCAGAGACCAATTGGGGGAGCAGAGCTGTATTGTTTATATAGAATACAGAGAGGCTGGGAGAGACGTAACAGGCATTATTTAGATGTGGATACAGAGAAAGACTGGTGGAGCAAAGACATGTGTTATTATATGGGGTAGAGACTGGGGGAACAATGATAGACCTCACAAATAATGGTGCAGGAAATTGGCACCAATGCTGCGCTCCATCTAAAGTCACTTATCTGTGCCTATGTGACATTCTCTTAACAATTCATTTTTGTTCAGTTTCATCTTGTTTACCTTTCTGGACTTTGTGTTCACTCTTTTCCTGATTTATGTTGTTTTTTTTGTGTGTTTTCATCTACTTATGGCCATCCTAGTCTATTTGGATATGGGTGTATCTATGGGATATTTTGACATTACCAAACTGTATAATATGTATTTTTGTTTATTACTTAACTGGTATACCGTTAGTAAATATTTAGTATTCTCTTAGCACTAAATTATTATCTGCATTATTTTTGTAGTGACATGGTCATTTGCGTTGTATATGGCTATTGTCCATGAGTTGCAGTAATAATAGTCAAAGAAAACAATCAAACAAAAATAAGCATGTTTGACTATCCACTTACGTTGTCTCGTGCTGCTCCTTATCTCAAAGCCTACTATAGTCTGCAGTTTAGGAAAGGGAGGGGTGTGTTATATGGTTAACAACCCAATTTTCCAATTTATAATAGCAAAATTTTGACTATATGGATTGTTTTTATTATTAAAAGAATACGCAGAATACATTTCCAGCACGTTTTTTGATTTTGTATGTACTTTTCTCATGTTAAGCATATGTCTATACTAGCCCTGTAAATGGTTTGTGAAAATCTTTAATCCATGCTCAGGTAGCAGTTCTCCTTTTTCTGTAGAGGCTGAATATATCCACTTTTCATATTTTTGTATAAATCCAATATTTCAAAATCTTTAATTCCATACTGGCTACAAACTCTCAACTGATCAGCACAAGTGTTAGATATGTTTATCCTGTGCCTTTTCTCCTTTTTCCAGCTTGAATGGCTGACCCCATGGCTACACAGCAGCTTGTTTATATAAACTATAGTCGAGTTGCTGAATTAAACAAACCAGTTTTACCAGTGCAGGCCAATAGTGCATTATATTTTAATGAATTTAATACACTTTCATTTGTTGGTGTTACTGCTCTTTTTACTCTTAAAAGCAAAAATATGTTTTTTTTTGTACCCACTGCAAATCTGTGTATCGATTTAATGCTTCATTGAGTCAGCTCAGTGCTTAAAATAGGCCAATTAAAGGGATTCTTTCATGATTGTTATGGTGTCGTTTTTATTTCTAAATTACACTGTTTACACTACAAATAATTCACTCCACCGCATAAAATTTCATTCCTGAACCAGTAAGTGTATTTTTTTTACTTGTAATATTGGTGTGTAGGTGCATCTCAGGTCATTTTGCCTGGTCATGTGCTTTCAGAAAGAGCCTGTGCTAAACTATGGAACTAGGCTATTGTTTCTCATACTCAATGTAACTGAATGTGTCACACTGGGACCTGGATTTTTACTACTGAGTGCTGTTTTTGGATCTACCAGGCAGCTGTTATCTTGTGTTAGGGAGCTGCTATCTGGTTACTTTCCCATTGTTCTATTGTTAGGCTGCTGGGGGGAAGGGAGGGGGTGATATCACTCAAACTTGCAGTTTGCTCTTTTGAAACAGAGATTTCAGTGCAGAATTCTGCTGGAGCAGCACTATTATCTGATGCATTTTGAAAAAAAAAACATGTTTTCCCATGACAGTATCCCTTTAAGTAAATGAAAGAGGGAGTGTATTTCTTGGTAATTGTTTAATTTTAGCAGGGGGAAGGCAGTTCAGGGAGATTGTCGCCCACAGAAGAGGCGATTAGTCGCCAGGTGACTAAATCCCCCCCGAATCTGCCTGTGTGCCCCTGCCCAAAAGAAAATAAGATATATTCCCCCATATGTAATATAAGGCACTAAGTTTGCCCAGATGTAGTAACCCATGACAACCAATAAGATTCTTTCATTTAAACAGGTGACAAGTACATGCTACCTGCTGATTGGTTGCTATGGGTTGTTGCCCCTGGGCAAACTTAGTGCCTTTTATTACATAACATTGTCTCTAAAACATCTATTCAAAATTACTACTTACATTGTAGTATACTACTGCAGTTTGGATACCTTAGAGCTGGGGTACCCAACCTTTTGTGTCCGTAAGCCTCATTCAAATGTAAAGAAAGTTGGACAGCAACACAAGCATGAAAAGAATTCCTGGATGTGCCAGATTTGGACTGTGATTGGCCATTAGTAGTTCCTATGTGGACTGGCAGCATACAGGAGGTTTTGTTTGACAGTACCCTGTTTTTATACAACTAAAGTTTGCCTTCAGGCCAACAATTTACAAATAAGAACCTGGTTTGAGGCCACTGGGAACAACATCCAAGGGGTCAGTGAACAACATGTTGCTTGTGAGCCACTGGTTGGGAAACGTGGCCTTAGGGCCACGGCGATGGGCATTCCTTTGTTCCACTGACTTTTGATGAAACCGCAATAGATGCCCCTGTTTGTCATCATTCTTGATTTTACTATGGTGTTTTTACTGAAGGACAAACACCATATTGAACATGCACAGAACTGTGACAGGCAGACTGCAGTGCAAAACAAACATCTCCAGGAGATTGGGTGTTACTTTGTCTTTAAAGTTTACTTTGACTCAGTCTTCTGAGCCACCAGTATGAAGAATTTGGTTTAGCTTTTCTGTTTCAATGCTCACGTATCTCTGGGCGCCCATTGATTACATGCATAGATGACACTTTTTTTTTAATATAAACTGAAAAGCAGGAGACCTACAAACCCATAATCTTTTAGCATTTGCCCTGAGGCAGAGTATGTGTAGAAATGTTAACAACGGCAAAGGTGCGGATAATAGTTTTTCTTCTGTTGCTTTTAAATAAATTCATTAACTGTATGACTGCTTTTAAAATTCCAGTGCTAGGATTGGCTTTTTATATTGTTACTCAGGTGTTGCTGGCGGCAGCAGTGTGCACCAAGGCTGGTAAGGCCATTGTATCGAGGCAATTTGTTGAGATGACCCGCACACGTATCGAAGGACTTTTGGCCGCTTTTCCAAAGCTTCTGAACACAGGAAAGCAACATACGTTTGTTGAGACTGAAAGTGTTCGGTATGTTTACCAACCCATGGAGAAGCTCTACATGGTTCTTATCACTACCAAGAACAGCAACATCCTGGAGGACCTTGAAACACTCAGACTGTTCTCGAGGGTGGTAAGTACACAGAGTGTTCTGCTCGGACACCTGTACAATTAAGGGTCTGGCCACACGGGCAGATTCGTCGAGATTAGTCACCAGGCGACATCTCCTCTTCTTCGCGACTAATCTTCCCCGATCTGCCTTCTGCCGGCTAAAATGAAAATCACCTGGGGGTAGGCACTCGGAGCGCTTCGTTTTGTGAAGTCTGCGTAATTGCCTCACGAGGAAACTTCGGGCGACTTCGGAAAACAAAGTGCTCTGAATATCTGCCTCCAAGCGATTTTTATTTTAGCCGGTGGAAGGCAGATCGGGGAGATTAATCGCAGCGAAGAAGAGGGGATTTGTCGCCCTGGCGACTAATTTCCCCGAATGGGCCTGTGTGGCCAGACCCTAAGATTTAAAATGGAAGGCCATTAAGGAGCATATTTATCAAAGGTCTAGTTATAGAGTTTTTCTTTACCTTGAATGAACTCAAATGACCTCGAAACTTGAATAGTATCTTATTTAAGAAAAAACTCAAAAGAATATTACTGACCTGAAATTGAATTTGACTAAACTCGAATAGAGTTTTTTTTTTCTCCAAAAAAAAATAAATTTGAATATCAGGAAAACTATTAACATCTTCAAATGGGTCACTGGACCTCTGCCATTGACCTCTACATGAACTCGCCAGGTTTTGCGTGGCGTACTATCGAATTTGAGGTGTTCCCAAGGTCAAGGTATGATAAATCTCGAATTCCAGTTTGAATTTAAATTCGAATTTACAAGTCAAACCATAATAAATCTAACCTTAAAGGGTTTTTTGTTTTTTTTTTAAATTCCTTGTTTTGTCTTAGTTGCAATCCTGTGTGAAAATGTGTGGTGACTACTTCAGCTCCTTCCACACTCAATGATGTATGCTTATCTGCTTTGTCTCTCCCCAGTCCCCTTTCTACAAGCTGACACACTTCAGGAGTGTACACTTAAAGTAAATGATGACATAGCACAAGCACGCTATGTATACATGACTGGTATTTATGGGAACAGAGAATCTCTGTAACATGTATTCAACATTGATAAGCATCTCAAGGTTTACAATATATGATGTTATGTATGTGTGTGTGTATATGTATATACACACACACACACACACACCACATCATATATTGTCAAGCTTGAGATGCTTATCAATGTTGAATACATGTTACAGAGAGTCTCTGTTCCCATAAATACCAGTCATCGGGGGAGAAGACATTTAGCTTTATATACTAGTATTAGTATTAGAACATATCTATATATCTATATATAGATAGATAGATAGATAGATAGATAGATAGATATGTGATAATACTAATATATAAAGCTAAATGTCTTCTCCCCCGATGACTATAAATGGTAACTGAGCCTCCATACTCTATATTTCAAAATGTGTTAATATGTTTTGGAATGGATGCAGAGTGTAGCATAGTGTAGGTTTGCTCATAATGTAAATTAACCTTTGGTCCTTACAATTTGCCAGCTCGACAAGGGTGGTAATTTTTTAATATATAGATGATCCATGCATATTTCATAATATATGTTGTTGTATGCTCCTAATCTAGATTCCGGAGTACTGCAGAGCTCTGGAAGAGACCGAGATTTCAGACCACTGCTTTGACCTGATCTTTGCATTTGATGAGATTGTAGCTCTTGGATACAGAGAGAATGTGAATTTGGCTCAAATAAGAACTTTCACAGAGATGGACTCACATGAGGAAAAGGTGTTCCGGGCAGTCAGAGAGGTAAGGCTACATTACATGTACAATAAAGATTTAGAGCTTAGTGTCAGACAAGAGGATGGAGGTCCCTGCCCCATATAACTTACAATCTAAATGGAAGGGTAACTTACAGACACAAATAGGTGGGATATTAAATGCTGTAGGTTACAGTGAGGGACACTGCCATATGAAGTTCATGAGGACGAGTTTGTAAGTTATTCTTTGTTTTATGGGAAGCCACAATAAGGACTTATGCAGGAGGTATGGCATATCATACTTATGGAGAATGTTCTCTTTAATCTGTAACTTAAGAATCAGTCTGAATCTCGTTACACTTTCTGATCTTAGCTCTTATTTCTTTTCAGTGTATAACTGGTTTGTCCTTTAATTAGCTGTAGTAATGGATATTTAATGATCCATTAAAGAAAGTTATGGAAGTAACTATATAGCCACAGGCACTTTTTCCTAACCTTCGTTTCTATTGACCTTGATTGGTACCATCGATTAGTTTAGAGAATTTGAGTTCTTATATTTTACCAAGGGTATTCTGAACCCTCTGCACTTTTATCAATACGTTTGTGGGATGTCAAAATAATTACTATTGGGATTTTTATCAGAACCTTAATGCAGTGCACCTTTCTGCACCATTTCTGACGCATGTTTCGGTCAGCAGAGAAGCACCCAAAATCACCTCTTTTAGCTCCCGTTTAACTTAAAGGAGAAGGAAAGCCACCAAAGCAGTTTATTGCCAATAGATTAGCAATAATAATGCAAGCTACAACACTATATTTATTCCGCAGAATGCTTTACCATACCTGAGTAAACTCTAGAAGCTCTCTCTGTTTGTTTAGGATAGCAGCTGCCATATCAGCTTGGTGTGACATCACTTCCTGCCTGCTCATAGCTCTGGGCTCTGATTACAGCAGAGAGGGAGAGAGGAGCAAACTGAGCATGCTCAAGCCCTAGCCCTGGAGGTTTATGCTGAAAACAGGAAGTCTGATACAGAAGCCCATGTGTACACAATAGAGGAAAGAAATGCTGTGCTTTTTTGACAGAGGACTCAGAGCAGCATTACTTTGAGGGTTGACTGGTGTATTTATATAGACCTTTCTTACTTCATTTTAGCCTTTTCTTTAAGGCTGGTATGCATTCTCTGCCTGTTCACTCAGCTCATGGGGCAAACAGATCAGAACAGCAGAAAGTGAGGAGGAGCTGAATGTCTTCACTTCCTCACCTGCTGATGCATTGCTTTAGTCAATGTAGTGCATCAGCCCAATTTCTGAACAGACCTGGATACATAGCACATGGCTATCGATCAGAATTAGTGCCCCCCCCATTCACATTTAATAATAATCATATATATTTATATAATATTTTTTTTTTTATTTAAAATTTTTATTTTCAAAGATCAGCATGTAGCAAAAATGGGTACATAGTAAAACTCAGAATCTGCAGGCACTGGACAATTCCCAGGCTGCAGCAGTATTGTGTCGCATTGGTACATAAAGTACATTCCTGAGTTGTGTAATAGAGTAGCCTAAGTAGCAGGCAAGGAAATTATACAAAAAAGAAAAGAAAAAGGAAGAATGAAAATGAAGAAAAGAAATGATCAAAAGGAAACAGATAAACCAAACAAACATTTGCCTTTAACACGTGCGAGTACTGTCGTCATTTCTGCACTTACAGGTTCAGCATTGGGTCAAGAAAATTTAGGGTATCCCTTGAGTCAGAGTGGGAGGGCAACTAAGAGCATTTAGGTTAAAGAGATATTTCGGTATGATAACCAGGGGGACCAGACTTTGTGGAAAGATTTCTGCGCACCATTTGTGTAGCTAGTTAGTTTCTCCAGAATGAGATCATTATCCAGCCTCCGTTTAACCTCAGGAAAGTCCAAGATGGGAGACTTCCAGGCTGCTGCAATGACCTGTTTGGAGGCAGAGAAAATATGCGTTATTAATTTCCTGGTGAATTTGTTAATTCCTGGGATTCGCTTGTTGATCAATGCTTCCCCTGGATCCTTTTTAAGTGAAAGTCCTGTCACATTTGTAATCATCGTGTATATTCGTATCCAGAAAAGGACTGCCTTGGGGCACTCCCACCATATATGTAAATACGTATATAATATTATTTTTAAGGGTATTGTCCACATTAAACTTGCATGTGTGCAAAATAGTTAAATCCGAATGCTTTCCCCAAAACATTTAAAAAAAAAAAAAGTTTCTGATTTGTGTTTATGTAATTTTCTTTCTACATTCTTTACAGACACAGGAAAGAGAAGCCAAGGCAGAGATGAGACGTAAGGCCAAGGAGCTTCAGCAGGCCAGAAGGGATGCAGAGCGGCAGGGAAAGAAGGCCCCTGGATTTGGCGGATTTGGAAGTTCAGGTGGCTCCTCCATGTCTAACAATGCAGTGTCGCTGATTTCAGAGACTATTATTGAACCAGAGAAAACAAAGAGTGCTCCTGTTCCATCAAGGTATACAAGGGAGAATACATTTAAGAAATGTAACTGCAAACCAGATTAAAATAGAAGCAAATCTACCTTAGCAGTTTATTGCCAATAGATTAGCCACAATAGTGCAAGCTATAAAACTATTTATTCTGCAGAATTCTTTACCATACCCGAGTAAACAGCTCTAGAAACTCTGTTTGTTTAGGAAAGCAGCTGCCATATTAGCTTGGTGTGACATCATTTCCTGCCCGAGTCTCTCCCTGCTCCCTCATAGCTCTGGGCTCAGATTACAGCAGAGAGGGGAGGAGGGAGAGAGGAGCAAACTGAGCATGCTCAAGTCCTAGCCCTGAAGGTTTAAACTGAAAACAGGAAGTCTGATACAGAAGCCCATGTATACACACTAGAAGGAAAGAAATGCTGTGTTTCTTTTGATAGAGGACTCAGAGCAACATTATGTTGAGGGTTTACTAGTGTATTTATATAAAGTAGACCTTTCTGATAAAGATTACTTAGTTTTAGCCTTTCCTTCTCATTTAACTGCATATTATTATTATTATTTAGTGGGAAGTGTAGAATTATGGTTATCAAAAAGTGTTTAGATGAAGCTTATTTTCTTGCCACCTGTAGGCCTTCTGGTTCTGGCAAAGCCCTGAAACTTGGAGCAAAAGGAAAGGAGGTGGATCATTTTGTGGACAAACTGAAATCTGAAGGAGAAACTATCGTCACCCCTTCATCTGGCAAGAGACCGTCAGAAGTGGCCAAAGTGCTTGCTCCCCCTGTGAACATGGAGAGGTCAGTGTTGAGTGTTGAGAATTTACAATGACAGTCTGATATTTTCAGTTGTGGTAAAATAGGCTTCAATCTGTTTTAACCGGTATTTTCTGTGCGGTATCAATAGAAAAGTTATTTTTTTATATCTGTAACAATTTGTTGGTTAAACAAAACAAGCTTGTGCCAAATCGCTTTCCTTTCATGCTATAATCCCTATGTCTGCTTTGCATCTCCCAACGGGGCCATGGGAATATTTTTTCAGTGAAATGTGAACAGATTTCTGATACTTTTTTTTTATTTTGTAGAAAAACAACCCTTGACATTTTATAGACTAAATCTTTATTTTTATCCACAGTGTTCACTTAAGAGTTGAAGAAAAAATCTCCCTTACCTGCAGTCGTGATGGAGGCCTTCAGAATATGGAGGTCCATGGACTTATCATGCTCAGGGTGTTGGATGACAAGTTTGGCAGGATTCGTGTCCACATTGATAATGAAGATAAAAAAGGAGTACAGCTGCAGGTAAGGAATCAAAATGGATTAATATTAATTTTAAATACACAAACAAGTAGACCTTTTTAACAATGTCTTTGTATACCATGCTTTGTACACTCATTTACAGTGGTACAGTGGTGGAAAGGCTGAAAAATTAAGTGAAATCTTTTTATAGACATTCAGTCTGATTATCAATGGATGCCATATATTATTTTGTTTTCTTGTCTCAGACTCATCCTAATGTAGACAAAAAACGTTTCACTTTGGATTCGGTAATTGGGCTGAAAAACCCGGAAAAATCCTTCCCCGTGAATAGTGATGTGGGCGTCTTGAAGTGGAGACTACAGACCACAGAGGAGTCTTTTATTCCCCTCACCAGTAAGTACTGAGTTAACTTGGTTACAAACAGGACGCCCAAATCCATATTAAAGTTGATATTACACATTAATATATGGACAAGCCTTATTTAAAAGATCGCCACACACAGCATATGAGATAAGAATGAAAACCAGGTAAAGTGAAAAATAGCTAATTGTTTCAAGCAATACTGACTTGAGCCTAAAATAATGAATTAAAATACTATATTTTATATACCAAATCTTCTGTACTAGTCTTTTCTCCTTCACTTATTGACACTTATATGTTTTTATTAAAGGAACAGGAACACCAAAAATGAAAATGTTTTAAAGGAATGACAATGATGTACTGTTGCCCTGCACTGGTAAAACTGAGTTGTTAGATACAGAAAGCTGCAAGCTGCTGTGTAGCCACAGGGGCAGCCATTCAAAGCTGAAAAGGGAGTAAAGGCACAGAACTCATAGCTGATAAGCTCTGTAGTATACAATGGGATTCTTCAGAATTTATCTACTGTGTATCCTGGGCTTGAATGGCTGCCCGAAGTCTACACAGCAGTTTGTTTATATAAACTACAGTTGTCTTTCTGAAACAAATACACCAGGCAGGTCCAAAGTCTGCGGACCAATTGCGGCCTGTTTTCAAATTTACAATACGTCAAACCTTAGCGTGGTAATGGCGGAGCCTATGAGATTTTAGAATCGTATTTATCAATTGATGAAATCTAAAGGTTACCATCTAGCATAGAACTACACCGGGGGGCCAGAAAATGCCTTAACTGTTTGTAAAAAGGATGAAATAAAATTGCTAACAAAACATTTTAATATGTGTGCAAATGTCTTTTTCTTACCTTAGTTAACTGTTGGCCATCAGAAAGTGGGAATGGCTGTGATGTTAACATAGAATATGAGCTTCAAGAAGAAAGGCTGGAGCTGAATGACGTTGTCATTACCATTCCTCTACCGTAAGTGATGCAAACAAGGCACAACATTTACAGTGTAAACATGGGTATAGCAACAATCTCATTCTCTCCTTTTTGCAGGCAACCTATTCATAGTGTGTGTTTTTCCTGAAGGTCCAAGTATAAGGATGTTCTGTATTCAGTATTAAGCTACGACTCCTATTTATAGCTTGGAAGAATCTCCCCCTAGTGATATTCTATGGATGCTACATATTACCATTGGCAGTATACAGTTAGGTCCATAAATCTTTGGACAGACAACTTTTTTTCTAATTTTGGTTCTGTACATTACCACAATGAATTTTAAATAAAACAACTCAGATGCAGTTGAACTGCAGAGGTTGAACAAAAAGATTGCATAAAAATGTAATCACTTCATTTCAGGGGCTCAAAGGTAATTGGACAATTGGATATTTTATGGGCAGGTGTGGGCAATTCCTTTGTTATGTCATTATCAATGAAGCAGGTAAAAATCCCTGTAGCTGATATGAGGGGGGTACTTGTACTTGGAAGATTTTGTTGTGAACAGACAACATGCAGTCAACGGAGCTCTCCATGCAGGTGAAACAAGCCATTCTTAAGCTGCAAAACCAGAAAAAACCCATCCGAGAAATTGCTACAATATTAGGAGTGGCAAAATCTACAGTTTGGTTCATCCCGAGAAACAAAGAAATCACTGGTGAGCTCAGCAACGCAAAAAGACCTGGACGTCCACAGAAGACAACAGTGGTGGATGATCGCAGAATCATTTCCATGGTGAAGAGAAACCGATTCACAACAGCCAAACAAGTGAACAACACTCTCCAGGAGGTAGGCGTATCGATATCCAAGTCAACCATAAAGAGAAGACTGCGTGAAAGTAAATACAGAGGGTGCACTGCAAGGTGCAAGCCAATCCTAAGCATCAAGAATAGAAAGGCTAGATTGGACTTTGCTAAAAAAAACCTCTAAAAAACAACTGAAAGCTGCTACAGTAAAGGCCTGGCAGAGCATTAAAAAGGAGCAAACCCAGAATCTGGTGATGTCCATGAGTTCAAGATGTCGGCTTGTCATTGCCAGAAAAGGGTTTTCAACCAAGTATTAGAAATGAACATTTTATTTTCAGTTTTTTAATTTGTCCAATTACTTTTGAGCCCCTGAAACACCACGCCAGCAACAATGCTTCAGCAATGGCAGCATAGGTATTCCCCTGTACTAAGCACAATTCAGCAAGAACTGTCCCTGTTTGCTATTTTGCTCATAGCCTATACAGAGTGATCCAATAAAACTATGGCAGCATAGGATTTCCCTTGTACTAAGCACAATTCAGCAGGAACAGTCCCTAAGTTTGCTCATAGCCTATACAGAAAGATCCCATAAAACTATGGCAGCATAGGATTTCCCTTGTACTAAGGTTTGCTCTTTTGAAAAACGGATTTCAGTGCAGAATTCTGTTGGCACAACACTATTAACTGATGTGTTTTGAAACAAAAATGTTTTCCCATGACCGTATCCCTTAAGCACAATCCAGCAGCAACCGACCACTAAATTTGCTCATAGACTGTACATCGAGATCCCATAAAACTATGGCAGCATATCTATTCCCCTGTACTAAGTACAGTTTAGCTGGAACAGTCCGTAAGTTTGCTCAAAGCCTGTACAGAGAGATCCCTGTATAACTAAACCTGCAGCCTTGTGCCTTTATATGGCCAGAGGACCACTAACTTGTAAAATCCTTATAATTTACAGTAGGGGTACATTATGCATTATAATACACAAAATATACTCATTGTTCCCTGTATAACTCAGCCTGTATCCTTGTTCCTTTATATGGTCCCAGAAATGTTTCACCGTCCCTCTCTACTATAGCACCTCATCTATTCAATGTGGCAAAACTGCTGATCCCCACATGATAGAAATCGCTGCAGCCCCCAATAATCCAGGACTGGATAAACAAAATGAGTGAATTATACCATTCTGAGGAAATCTCAGCTACAGCCCCTGAATATGTCACTAAATTTACAGCTAAATGGATATACTGGACCCTCTGTAAAGGGGTTGTTCACCTTCCAAACACTTTTTTCAATTCAGTTGTTTTTAGATTGTTCCCCGGAAATGAAAACTTTTTTCAATTACTTTCCATTATTTATTTTTTACGGTTGAATGTTGAAAGTTGAATGTTCCTGTCTCTGGTGTTTGATTCTAGCAGCTCAGTAAATCAGGTGCAGACTCTGAACTGTTACAATTTTGGAACATTAAGTTGATACATTTCTCAGCAGCTTCTCTGGAGTATTAGCAACTATTGTATCAATTCTAACAGCTGCCTGTAATGAAACCCAGAGATTCTGCTCAGCAGGGACAAAGATAAGAAATGTATCAACTAAATGTATCCATTTAGAACAGTTTACAGGGTCGGCGACCCCCAGGGCTGCTGCAGAAGGTAAAAAATGACACTTTACACTTCAATATTTGAAAAACTGTGACACATAGAAAATAGAAAGTCATTGGAAAATGTCATTATTTCTGGTGATCTATCGGAAAACAACTAGTTGTCTGAAGGTGAACCATCCCTTTAATGAGAGGCTGGGTTGTGCGCTGGGCCCCTCGGAAGTGCCAATTTAAAAAAAAGCACCCAAATTGCCTACCTCTACAGCCACTCTGAAGATAATCCTCCCAGCCGCTCCTAAATGAATCGTTCTAGACACTTTGCAGATAATCCTCCCAGCCGCTATGAAGATAATCCACACAACCGCTCTGGAAATAATCCTCCCATCTGCACTGCGGATAATTCACTCAATCCATATTAAGATCATCTGCTCAATCACAACAAAGAAAATCCTCCCAAAAGCTTTTAAATTAATCCTCTCAGTTTCCTCTCAATCGCTCTGAAGATGATCCTCCCAGCTGCTCTGAAGATAATCCTCCCATCTGCACTGCGGATAATTCACTTAGTCCATATGAAAATAATCCTCTCAGTCGCAATGAAGAAAATCCTCCCATCCGACCTGAATATAATCCTCCCAGCCGCTCTGAAGATAATCCTCAAAACCGCTCTGGAGATAATCCTCCCATCCAATCTGAAAATAATCCTCACAGCCGTTTCGAATATTATTCTCCCAGCAGCTCTGAGGCTATGGATACACGTGCGGATGTTCGGCGCAGTTTCAGTGCAGTTTTTAAAAAAGCCGACCTCTGCATAAAAACCGCGTTGCGAACCTCTGTGAAAATCCACATGTGTCAATAGCCTGAAGATACACCTCCCAGCCGTTCTGACGGTAATCCTCCCATCCGACCTGAAGATAATCCAACCTCTCGGAAGATAATCAAGCCGCTCTGAAGATAATCCATCTGCTTTGAAGATAATCCTCCCAGATGCTCTGAAGATAATCCTCAAAGGGCTCCAAAAATAAACCAGGCACTTTGAAGATAATCCTCCCAGCCGCTCCAAAGATAATACTCCCAACCCTCTGCAAATAATCACACAAAATGAGGTCTCAAAAGTAATTGCTTTATTGGGCCAACTTCCAAATTCCTTTCTTAAAGAACAAAAAATCATTATCCTATTTATCCAGATTAGCATCCAGGCAATCCTAGCTCCCCAACTGGTAGAAATCTTCAGTACAGGTATGGGACCTGTTATCCAGAATGCTCAGGGTTTTCTGGTAAACCTTTCCGTAATTTGAATCCTCATACATTTAGACTACTAGAAATTCATTTAAACAATAAATAAACCCAATAGGCTGATTTTGCTTCAAATAAGGATTCATTATCACTTAGTTTGGATCAAGTACAAGGTACAGTTTAATTATTACAGAGAAAAAAGAAAACTGTTTTTAAAATTTTGGATAATTTGAATAAAATGGAGTCTATGGGAGAAAGCCTTCTTGACATTCAGGGCTTTCTGGATTACAGGTTTCCAGATAACAGATCCCATACCTGTAAAACAAATTAAGCAAGTGGTCCTAGAACTACCACAAAATATACAACATGAAAAAAACCTTCTGTAGAATTTTACACCAACCACATCACACTAAAAACCTAAAAAATGGGCTCTATGCAAAAAATAACCCACAATATCAACCCCCCAATATCTCCCACAGCAATGCTGGACTAAATACAAACATGTTCTGTACCGACCAAAGCCATAATACTTACCATGAGAGTGTCCCAGGCAAACGTCTTCCTCTGTCTTCTGATCTCTCTTCTATCCCTTCTGCTATATCCTTCTCTTTTCTTCAGCTTCTCACTTGCATATTCCTGATAAAGACAAATGTAAAAAAATCCATTAAAAAAACTATATTATGTTTTTTTTTGACAACATAAACTTTTCAAATCTGCCATAATTTTTGTACAATTCCATTTCTGTAACAAGATATAGACTAAAAAAATGGAGAAAATATCAAATTGAAAGTCACTTTATAAACCAACATACTTTAGGTTCCAAGTCCAAAACTCCCACTAACTGTAGGTTCACCCCACAGAATCATAGACTTTTTTTTTTGCAAAATACACACAATCACCAATATGAGCCCATAACCCTTTAGCCCACACAAAAACCTCTGGCTCACTGTCCTGACCTGACCTATGCTAACTGAGCCTCACACTTCCTACTCACTTGGGTCCTGGTTGTGGTTCTCCTGCAAGGTGGCTTCTTCAGTAGGTGTTCATCCTGTGATGCACATCTGTCCCTGTGGCTTGTCTCCAATTCTCTTCTAAACTCTACCCCTTTCTATGTGTTTCACTACTCCCCCTAGTGGCCAAACACTATATATACAGGTAACATAGATCCAACCCAACTCTACACTGCCATCTAGGAGCAGAAGTTGGTAATTACAATGCAATAACTTGTGAATGCCTTTAAAGACTAATGGCACACTGGGTGATATGATGCCCACATTTCGATTTGTGCTACCATGGGTGAAACATATCCCTGAAATGTTTTTCCACTGGCCAGGGCCAGAACTAGGAGCAGGCAGAAGAGGCAGGTCCTACGACTCAATGAAAGGGGGGCGCTGGGAGCTACCATTAAAAAAGTCTTCTACCTTCCCCAAGCCGGGTTTGCACCCCTTACTGCCCTTTGCTCTCCCCTCCCTCGTCACCCTCCCCTCCGTTGCTTTCTTTACCCACCCTTCGTCGCATTCTCCTCCCCTCCATTGCTCTCTCCTTCTTTGGGTGCATCCGGGTTGATCTGCCACCGACAATAAAGTAAATCGCCAGTCGGAAAACATACTCGGCACTTTTTTCCGAAAATGCAACTTCAGGTAACTTAAGGAACTTTTTATTACCAGCAAGGAAAACATTTTGACAGAGATTTGCATACATTTTATTTTCTGTATAATCTTGTCCAGCCCTAGAAGGGATTTTGATCTCCATCTCTTAATTCTGCTAAAAACATATAAACTTTAACTTAGTTACCATCAAGTACAAGACACTGTTTTATTATTAGAGAAAAAGGTAGTAATTTTTAAAAAGTATAGGTATTCCTTTGTACTATGCTTTATGCACTGAATCTAGGATTTGTATATTCAAATTAGGGGTGGGAAGGGAAATCATGTAAATATTTGTCACAAAACAAGGAATTAAAAATATTTTTTCCACTTTTTACATTCCTGTCACTATTCATATGCAAATTAAGATTCCGATTCGACATGGTATTCGGCCGAATCTTTAATTAAGGATTCTGGGATTTGGCCGAATCCCAAATACCACGACACCACTACACACTATGGGTGGCAACAAGACCCAGAGAGCATGCTCAGATGCAGCCGCCAGGCTGGAACTCTATGACTGGACTGCTCCACAAGATGGCGGCACAATGCTTTAAGACCAGGCTGCTATGCACCGCAATAAACAATTGCTGGGCAGCCCTATCTGTAAAAATAGGAGGTGGTTAAGACCGACCTCTCCCTCCCACAAGCTTACCTCCAGACACTGATAAAGAGGACAACTGGAGCGGAGAGAAGGATCTAAAGATTAGAGGACATGTGCAACCCCCTGGGGGTACAAGTGCACACTCTACAAAGCCAAAACCCAACCCTTGCATCCAAACTGGACAACAATGAAAACAGGCAGCTCAGGTATTCCTACGTTTGCTTATAGACTGTACAGAGAGATCTCAAAAAATAGGGAAGCACAATTCAGCAGGAACAGTCCATAAGTTTGCTCACAGCCTGAACAGAGTTCCCATAACTATGGCAGCAAAGGCAATCTCCTGTAATAAGCACAATTCAGCAGGAACATTCCCAAACTTTGCTCATAGCCTGTCAGAGAGATCTCAAAAAAATATGGCAGCATAGGAATTCCCCTGTACTAAGCACAATTCAGCAGGAACAGTGCCTAAGTTTACTCATCACCTGTATAGAGAGTTCCCATAAAACAATGGCAGCCGATCACCGTGATGATGGTCAATGTTCATGGGTCAAAGATCATGTGTCAAATGGCATGGGACAAAGGTCACGGGTCAAATGGCATTGGTCAAATGTTTGGGTCAGAGGGAAATCCTCCAAAGCATATGGCTGCACATATCGAACCCTATGATGGTGGTCAAAGGTCATGGTTCAAAGGTCATGAATCAGGGGTAACTCCCTCAAAGCAGATGGCGGCAAGGTCATGGGTCAGAGGGGACTCTGACAAAGCAGAAGGCTGCAAGAGCCACACCAAGGCAGACAAATGACAACCATTATGGCGGTCAATGGTCAAAGGTCAAATGGCATGGGTCAAAAGAGTGTACTCCGCCAAAGCAGATGGCTGCAAGAGTGCCCTTGAAGAAACGTAAGCAACTCCGCCAAAGCAGAAGGCTGCAAGAACCCACATGGCAGATGAGTGTGCCTCATGATGACGGTCAATGGTCATGGGTCAAAGGTCATAGGTCAGAGGGCACTCCACCAAAGCAGATGGCTGCAAGAGCCCCCACAGCTGATAGGAAAACCCCATGATGGCTGTCATGAAGGTCACGTGTCAAAAGTCGAAGGTCTAATGGCATTGAAGGCCGTCCAAGTAAAGGTACAGCTGCAAATTATGTTGTGCTGATCACACGAAGAAACTGGAGGGATATTGTTACATTTTTGTTTGACTTCCATACTCAGATTTTATCTTGGTGCTTACTAGCAGGGTGAAGGCAGGCTGGTATCACCTGTAGCAATAAAGAGCATGGGTTAAAGGTCACGCATAAGATACAAAGAATATAAATTGGTGTTTACGAAAAAAAGACCTCTGTTAGAATAAGGGCACAGCTAGGGGTCTGACTGGATGGCCTAGCAGAGGAATAAGCAAACCCCATGATGGAGACCAAATTGCATGGATCAGAGGGAACTCCCTCAAAGCAGATGGTGGCAACAGCCACTAAGGCAGACAAGTGACAACCATTGTGGTGGTCAAATTGTATGGGTCAAAGGTAATGGGTCAGCAGGCACTCCGCCAAAGCAGATGCTGCAAGAGCCCACAGGGCAGATGAGCATACCTCATGATAAAAGTCAACTGTCATGGGTCAAAGGTCATGTGTAAAATGGCATGGGTCATAGGGCACTCTAACAAAGCAGATGGCTGCAAGAGCCACCAAGGCAGACAAGTAACAACCATTGTGGTGATCAAAGGTTATGGGTCAAAGACAACTCTGACTAAGCAGGTGGTCGCAAGAGCCACCAAGGCAGACACGTGACAACTATTGTGGTGATCAAAGGTCATAGGTCAGATACCACTCTGCCAAAGCAGATGGCTGCAAGAGCCCACATGGCAGATGAGTATACCTCATGATGACGGTCAATGGTCATGAGTCAAAGGTCATGTGCAAAATTTGAGGGTTAGGTTAACCAGGAAGAGAGGGTGAAGTGAGTACGAGCAGAGTAAGGGGTCATGCAGGGTAACCTAGCACATGAATTAGTGAACCTCATTATGGCGGTCAAAGGGCTTGGGTTCAAGGTCATAGGTAAATTGCATGGGTCAAAGGGCATGGGTTAAAAGGTACTCCATCAAAGCAGAAGGCTGAAATTATCCATAAAGGAAGATGCTTGGGTTAGATAGTTGAGCTTTTGATTAAAAAGAAAGGGGAATTGAAGTGAGCAGAGTTAAGGGAGCATGGGGCAAAGGGGACCCCACAAGAGCAAATGTTGGTCAAAGTTCATGGTTTAAAGATATTTGGTTTAATGACATGGGTCAAAGGGCACGCCACCAAAGAACATGACTGCAACAGTCCCCAAGGCAGATAAGCGAACCTAATGATGGTGCTCAAAGGTCATGCGTCAAAGGTCATGGGTCTCTGACTAAGCAGGCGGTGGCAAGAGCCACCAAGGCAGACAAGTGACAACCATTGTGGTGATCAAAGGTCATGGGTCAAAGGCCATGGGTCAGATAGCACTCTGCCAAAGCAGATGGCTGCAAGAGCCCACAGGGCAGATAAGCGTACCTCATAACGGTCAATGGTCATGTTTAAAGTGGCATGAGTCAAAGGTCATGGGTCAGAGGGAAGTCTGTCAAAGCAGGTGGCTGCAAGAGCCACCAAGGCAGACAAGTGACAACCATTATGGTGGTCAAAGGTCATGGGTCAAAGGTATTGGGTCAAATGAGGGAATTCTGACAAAGCAGATGGTTGCAAGAGCCCCCAAGGCTAAGATCAGCAACCACAATGATGGTGGTCAATGTTCACGGGTCAAAGATCATGGGTTGAAAGTCATGGGTCAAATTGCATGGGTCAGAGGGAACTCCGATCACTGCCCTCTACAGAGAGAGCGCATAAAACGATTGCAGCATATGTATTCCGCTGTACTAAGCACAATTCAGCAGGAGCAGTCCCTAAGTTTGCTCATAAACTCTACAGAGAGATCCCAAAAAACGATGGTAGCATATGTATTCCCCTGTACTAAGCACAATTCAGCAGGAACATTCCCCTAAATTAGCTAATATACTGTACAGAGAGATCCCATTCAACTATGGAAGCAAGGTATTCCCTTGAACTAAGTACAATCAGCAGGAACAGTCCCCTACTTTTGCTCATAGCCTGCACAGAAAGATCCCATAAAATGATGGCAGCATAGATATTCCCCTGTACTAAGCATAATTCAGCAGGAACATTATCTAAGGAATGTGGGGTGACATATCTCATAGAGGGATCCCTCTTCCTACATACAGCGCTGCTTGTTTTTTAATTTGTTTTTAACCAGTACGACATGGCATGGAGGTAAATAAATATGGCCTTGTATTGATATTTTGAAATGTGTTTACTTATTACAATACAGTATTATGGGGCGTTGTGGCTAAGGGATTAAGTCCCAATTTTGTACATACATTATATATATATATATATATATATATATATATATATATATATATATATATATAGATATATAGATATATAGATACATATATAGATAGATATATACAGTAGATATATAGATAGATATATGGATATATATGGGTCACTAGTTTTCCTTCTCCTTTAAGATTGGTTGTGATCTAATAAAGACAATCTTCTAATTTAAAGCATAAGCAGTGAGTAACAGGCCCGAAGTAGCAATGGGCCTGTTCCATGGCATATTTAAAATGTAATTAGATGTAGACACACAGTGACGCACTTTCCTACCTCTACAGTCACAACAGCATGTTGGGAGTGGCGCTCTTTCTGCAGATAATGCTCCCAACCGCTCTGAAGATACTCCGGCCGCTCTGAAGGTAATCTTCCAAGACCCTCTGAAGATAATCCAGCCGCTCTAAAGATTATCGAGCCTATCTGAAGATATTCCAGCTGCTCCTCCCAGGAACTCTGCAGAGAAATCTTCCAGACGCTCTGCAGAGAAAACTCAGTCCTTCTGAATATAATCTTTCCAGCCGCTCTGAAGATAATCCTCCCTACCGCTCAGTAGATAATCCCCAAAACTGCTCTGAAGATAATCCAGCTGCTCCAAATATTATCCAGCTGCTTTGCAGATAATCCTCCCAGCTGCTCTGCAAATAATAACACAAAATGAGGTATCAAAAGTATTAACTCACCAAGAAATAGAGGAGGTCCAGGTGCACCACCCTGAACCTTCAGCTAGGGGAGCAGATGAAAACGGTATTATGCTGGAGCAGGCACTCATGGAACAATCTTCGACAGATGTGTAAAAAGAATGTAGTTTATTCAGAACTCAAAGGTACATTCTTTTTACATGTCTGTCTTAAAGATAGTTCCATGAGTGCCTGCTCCATCATTATACAGTTTTACAAGCTGACAATCTTAGCTCTCATGTGCAACAACATCCCTCCCCTACTACCCTGGCAGCTTTACACCAGGCTGAGAAAACATATTCTTATTACTTGCATAATAAAACTAAAAATAAACTACTCGTGTGTGTGGTCTGTACGGGGCGCTGAGCAGATGCGTGTTCTGGAGCTCCGTGACAACTATCCTGAATACCCCGGTGGCAACTGGCTAGAAGCTCAAATCCTATAAGTATGGCATACCCGACACCACTTCACACTATGGGTGGCAACAAGACCCAGAGAGAAAGCCCAGATGCAGCCACCAGACTGGAACACTATGCCCGGACTGCTCCTCAATATAGTGGCGTATCCCTTTCGCCGGAAGAAGAGAACACCACGCCAGCAACAATGCTTCAGCAATGGCAGCATAGGATTTCCCCTGTACTAAGCACAATTCAGCAGGAACAATCCACTACGTTTGCTAGTTTGCTCATAGAATCTACAGAGAGATCGCATAAACCTATGGCAGCATAAATATTCCTCCTTACTAAGCACAATTCAGGAGGAACAGGCCCTAAGATTGCTCATAGCCTGTACAGAGAGATTCCATGAATCTATGGCTGCATAGGTGTTCCCCCGCTGTATTAAATGGATACTGTCATGGGAAAACATGTTTTTTTCAAACACATCAGTTAATAGTGCTCCTCTGAAATTCATTCCTCAAAAGAGCAAACAGATTTTTTTATATTTAGTTTTTAAATTTGACATAGGGCTAGACATATTGTCAGTTTCCCAGGTGCCCAGTCATGTGACTTGTGCCAGCATTTTAGGATGGAACTGCTTTCTGGCAGGCTATTTCTCCTAAATGTAACTGAATTTGTCTCAGTGGGACTTGGCTTTTATTATTGAGTGTTGTTCTTAGATCTACCAGGGAGCCGTTATCTTGGGCTAGGGAGCTGCTATCTGGTAACCTTCCTATTGTTCTTTTGTTAGGCTGCTGGTGCTTGCAGTACAGCAGTAAAGAGTGACTGAAGTTTATCAGAGCACAAGTCATATGACTGGGGGCACTTGGGAAATTGACAATATGTCTAGCCCCATGTCAGATTTCAAAATTAAATATAAAAAAAAATCAGTTTGCTCTTTGAAAACGGATTTTAGCGCAGAATTCTGTTGGCACAACACTATTAACTGATGTGTTTTGAAACAAACATGTTTTCCCATGACCGTATCCCTTAATCACAATTCAGCAGGAACAGACCACTAAGTTTGCTCATAGACTGTACAGGGAGATCGCATAAAGTTGTGACAGCATAGGTATTCCCCTATACTAAGCCCAATTCAGCAGAAACAGTCTCTAAGTTTGCTCATAGCCTGTACATCGAGATCCCATAAAACTATGGCAGCATATGTATTCCCCTGTACTAATTACAGTTTAGCTGGAACAGTCCGTAAGTTTGCTCAAAGCCTGTACAGAGAGATCCCTGTATAACTCAACCTGCAGCCTTGTGCCTTTATATGGTTATAGAACCCTGGCCCAGTGCCCAAGGCCCACCCCAGATTCTGCCAAGCCCACACCACAGTAAAAAGCCCACATAGACATCAGCGCTAAAAACTAACCCCCCACACATAATTTATAAAAGCCACTGGTGGTCAGGACCACCCTACAAGTTAAAAAAAATCATTGGTGGCCAGCACCCTCCCCCTATAAATTAAAAAATACAAAAACCTTTGCACCAGGATCCCCAAAAAAACATTGGTGGCCATGGCCCCCTCTTAAAAGTTAAGAAACATTGGTGATCAGGGGCCCCATAGAATATTTAAAAAAAACTAAAAAAAAAACATTGGTAGCAAGGGGCCCCATAGAATATTTTTAAAAAAACATTGGTGGCCTGGGGCCTATATAGTATTAACATAATACCATACCTCCTAACATTTTGGAAATAAAAAGAGGGGCAAAAAGTTGGTGCAAATATTTTTTGACCACGCTCATTTTTGTGGCCACACTCCCTAATTACCATGTTCATTTTACAAAATTTGTCGGGTTATAAAAGTTTGAACATATTTCTGTTTTTTTTAGTTATTCCAGTTTTGCTAATGAAGGTGAATTTCCCTTTAAGCTGTGAGTCCCAAGGGACCTGTTATCTTATATTGTTACAAATACTTATTTGCGTATCTCGAAATTGTTACAAAAGTATCTTATCTGCTGCTCTGGCTGTTCTGGGCTCTCTGCCAAAAGCCAATTAAGTTAGCAACTTTGTTTCTTTTTCTTCCTGTTCAGTGCACAGAAAAACTTGACTTTCCAGTCCAAACGAGGGACTGCGGGTTGAGCAAAAGAGAGACTGTCCCTCTAAAAATGGGACAGTTGGGAAATATGTAATACATTAGCCAGGGGTTTAATAAAATAAAAAACACATTGTTCAGTGGACCGTACTTCTTACCTGGCTTTGGGTCCTTTCGAGGCTTCAGGACTTCAACTTTGGGTCTTTTTGTTTTCGCAGCTTTGAAGACCCCCCCACATGGTCTGTCATTTCAGGTACTTTAAAATCAACACATTTACAGCATTAATTTGTGGGGCAAAGATAGAAAAATGTACAGTCACCCAAAAAAACATCTATTTTCAGAAAGTAGACATTCCCCTGAATCCAAATTGGGTGTGCATGTCTTTCTACTCTGAAGCACCAAGCTGCGAGCCTTTCCTAAATTTGGTGATTTTGGAGATAGTTATGAAAATCACCTCATAACTTCTACCTTGCAGCATTTTACCTGCCACATACTATTAGGTAACAAGATAAAACACCCTAAATACGAAAGCCTGGGTCCCCTGAAAAGTTTGATACCCAAAATACTTAGATTTAATGAAGTATATAACATGTAAAGACCCCAAATCTACCTTGTGCATACTTTTGATGTCTTACACTCATTTATAAACATTGGCAGTTTTATGTGGGATAAAAGTTACAAATAATTAGGGTGACCCCTGAAAACCATATGATTTTGTAAACTACACATTATGATGAATCCAAAATGGGGGATTATGTATTTCCACTCCAAACTATGAAACTGCAAAGCACTGCTAAAATAAACATAACTAACAACAAAGCAAGGATACAACTGCAATAAATCACAAAAATACAATTAGGCAAATCGATAAAATAACAAAATAACTGCTCTGACAGCGTGGTTAGTGGTCAGAATACTCAATGCAAAAGTCACACTATGAAATCAACAGTTTTAGGGGGGGAAAAAGCAAAAATGATAAAAACGAAGAACTAAAACAAAGTGACCGGCGTTCCCTGTAGAATTCAGCCTGCAACTTTGTGCATTTATATTGTGACAAAACCTCAGTGACTTACTGTGGAGGTACAATATCTCTTATGATACATGAGTGGAACTCTGTATATCTCAGCCTGCTACCCTGTGTCTTTAGAAGATCAAAGAACCCCACACCAACATCTAATATTCTAATCATTTAAAGTCGGGGGTATGTTATCTACTATAATACCCAAGTCATACTCATGTATACACAGCCTGAAGCCATTTCCTTTATATGGCCACAAATCCTATTAGAGACATTGGATATAGTTATCGGTTAAAGAAGGGGTTACATTGTCTCTTATAATACATGAGTGGAGTGGTACTCAGAGTACACCGTATAAACCAGACTATAGCCTTGTGCCTTCATAAAGTCAAGAAAACCCTCAGTGGGGGGCGTGTCCTGATGCCACACTAGTACAGACGCATTTCCCTGGAGCTCCGGCTTTACTACCTCTTTTAGCCTGTTAAAAGTCGCATAACCCGCTGTCATGAGAAGCAATCAAAAGGCACAAACTACTAGCCTTACCCCGAAACCAGCGGGAGTGAAAAAAAACCGGGACATCGAGAAATTCTTTGGGAAACCAGCAGAAGAAGTAGAGCAGTCGGACCATTCAAATATGGCGGATGTGGAAGATACGCAGGGCCTCAACCCGAGCCCGGCCTGCACTACACCAGACCTTACTGCCATACACGCTCTTCTAGCAGACCTGCCTAACAAATTTGACCTCGCCCAGCTGCTTACCGACATTAAATCGTCGATTAAACAAGAAGTCACAGTGCTGCAAACGGAGCTATGTAAGCTTACCGATAGGATGACGACATTAGAAGCATCGCAGCAGGCCGCGGCACACAAAACAAGCCATCTGTCCACTAAAGTCAGTAAGCAAGACCGACAGATATTCTTTCTACGTAGAGCCATGGAAGATTCCGAGAAGAGGAACAGAACATGTAATATCCGAATTCGAGGCATCCCAGAAGAAGTAGATCTGCCGGACGCCCGCCAACTAACAGTCTCTTTTTCGGCAGCTACTAGGCCTTGATAAAGACGCCCCTCTACGCATTGAAAGGTTTCATAGGGTGATGTCAGGCAGGCAAGGGAAACCTAGAGACGTACTATGCTGTCTCCATCACTTTACTCAGAAAGAAGAAATCCTTCGCAAGGCAAGAGACCCCACAGATCTTAAAATGGAAGGGTTCAAGAATCAAACTATACCAAGATCTGGCACACTCTACGATATTACAATGCAGACTTCAAAATTAGTTGCCGCAAGTTATCGGCCATGTTAGTTTTTTTTAGTTTTGGTTGACTTTGACTTTACCTTACTATAGACTACTAAGAAGCTTAATTGGCCTTGTTCCCCAGGTTTTGCCACATGAGACTAGCAAGGACAACGATAGGGTGCCACTCTTTATTGCCAAATATCTATAACTTTGCAGTTACTGACGACACATTTACCACCGGCTTTGGGACGCGCACGTCTCAAGAGCCAAGTACCGCATTTATGATCCAAGTAACTGTTGGTTTACCGCACCATAGGACTCCCTTCTATGAAGAGACACATGGGACATATCTATGGACGCAATGAATCCCACCCTACTGCTTATCCTGGCAAGGTTCCCCTTTGAAGTGCATAGCAGCCATAGTTTATAAAGGAACCAGAGCTACTTAAAGGGGAAGGAAACCTAGTCGGCGCAAAGCCCCCACCCCCCCTCCCGTTTGTTGCCCACCCTCCCTCCTCCCCCCTGGCCTACCCGTCCCGCTGGGCAAATGCCCCTAACTTGTTACTTACCCTTCTGCGCAGGTCCAGTCCAGGGAGTTCACCGATGACATCTTCTTCCACGCGATCTTCTTCCTGCTGTGAACGGCGTTTTGGCGCATGCGCAGTAGGATCATTTCGCCGGTACGGATCTACTGCGCATGAGCCAAAAGTCACGCGCATGCGCAGTAGATCGTACCAGTGAAATGATCCTACTGCGCATGCGCCGTTCACAGCAGGAAGAAGATCGCGTGGAAGAAGATGTCGTCGGTGAACTCCCTGGACTGGACCTGCACAGAAGGGTAAGTAACAAGTTAGGGGCATTTGCCCAGCGGGACGGGTAGGCCAGGGGGGAGGAGGGAGGGTGGGCAACAAATGGGAGGGGGGGTGGGGGGTTTGCACCGACTAGGTTACCTTCCCCTTTAAGCTATTTCTAGGTAGAACTATCACAATTGGCAGTATGGAAATTTCATCTACTACGCAATCCATATATGTTTTTCGCATTACAATGTTATTTATATAAGGTCTGACTACCTCTGTTTACAAGTTGTTCAATGCTATAACTGTTAATTTAATGCCATTCATACAATAACATTTTTGTTTACAGCCTAGGGACATTTGTTTGTTAATTTGTCTGCCTTGAATGCGACTGACACGGCCAACAGGTATAATATAGCTCCTGGTATGACCATGGTGCACGGGAACAATTTGCATCTTAACCCTTTGTCTCCTAGCTTCTATATGTACATGCTAGCCGTTATGTTTTCATTGCCAGCATTTGCCGGCCTACGGCTCGGTCGCATCAACTCAGACACGCTAGATTCATATTTGTCACTATATAAAGATGTTAAGTACCATGTTATTCTTATGCATTCGGCCCAGTTCTATAATCCCACGATTAGGACAGCACATGTTGTTACACATATACTTTCTCTAGAGTAAACCGGAGCTCCTCCCCAGATGGTTTGTCCTCAGGTTCACAACCATTCCTACGCTCTTTATATATTTTAACTATACAGAACTAATGTTTTAACATACTATCCGGTGGTACGAGCGCGCTACTATTATAATCTTAGCAAAGGGGAACTATCCCTTGCCACACACCCCTTCTACATCTCCTCTTGAACTCATCTACCCCACCCCTTTCTTTACCACTGACTTCTCCTCCCCATTCCTCCCCACACTCTAAGTCCTAACCTTCGCCCTCACCCCCCACTTTACTCTCTTCCACTACTTCATCCCCTTTCTACCTCTTTCTATCCCTCCTTTTTTTTTCTTCTTCTCTTCTCCTCTCTCATTTCCTTAGTTTCTCCTCCTTTACCCTCTTATCCTCCACTTTAACCCCTGAGTTTGCTACACTTCTCCCCGCTAATGCCGTCTTGTGACCCTCTTTCTGATCCTCACACCTATAGTACACAACTTTATCACCACACTCATGGCAGTCCATGACTTACATCCTCCACAGAGCTCTCACAGTCATGAAGCTCACACAAAGGTAAACATAGTAAGCATAAATGCTAATGGACTTAACTCACCTCAGAAACGGATCTTATTAAGTTCAGAATTGAGACGACTAAAAGCACAAGTTGCCTTCGTACAAGAGACTCATTTTAAGGTGTCCTCATCCTTCCGATGGACTAATAAATACTTCCCAGAAATGTACAGCAGTATCCCCAGACCAATAAGACAAAGGGCACAGCGATTCTGTTTGAGAAACACTTTAACTTCAATGTTTCGGCTACCAAAAAAGACCCAGCTGGACGATATATTTTTGTGAGGGGCACCCTAGATACCCAAAAGATTACTTTTGCCAAAAGCGACAGGACAAAACTTTTCACACAATTGCAGAGATCTTACTCAGATTGTCCGAAGAAATCCTCATACTAGGGGGAGATTTCAACATCCCTATGGATCCCCAAATTGACTGTCCTGCCGGAAAATCCAGCATTCCCCACCGCATTATTCACTATATCACAAAAGATTTACATCAACTACAGGTAGTAGATGCCTGGCGACTAGTCAAGCCTAAGGAAAGAGACTATACTTTTTATTCTGCTAGGCACAGCCTATACACCAGAATAGATCATTTTTTTCTATCTCAGCACCATCTGAGTGCGATAGGAGGCGCAGACATTCACACTTGCACATGGTCGGATCACGCCCCCATATCCATGCAACTCTCCCTTAAAACAAATATCTCAAAATGGAGTAACTGGAAATTAAATGAGTCAATACTGAAAGATAATAGTGTCCTGAATGAGGTTAAAACAGCTATTGCAAACTATTTCAGGGAGAATGCCATGGAGGGACGTTGATCCAATTATGTTCCAAAAGGAAGAAAGTGCATCAAGCTAAACAGAACTCACTCTTGGCTGAGGTCAGGAATCTCGAAATGGCACATAAAAAGGCACCAACTACGGAACTATATACACCAGACTTACCGCATCACGGCAAGCCCTAGCGGAACACCATAAACTTTTTACAGAAAAGGTCATCTCCAGAATGAGACACCGTTTCTATGAGCACGGGGACAAGAGTGGCAAGCTACTGGCCCGATTGCTGAAAGCGAGAGTCATTAAAAATCATATACACTGCTTACGGAACAAACAAGGTGATAAAACTTCAACATAGCTCAAGAATTTCAGAAATACTACTCAGAGCTGTACCAAATTGACTCTCCCACAACTGTTGACGGCCTTCCAAGAGCAGAGGCTATAGAAGCTTTCCTAGACAAGTTACCTATACCACGATTATCAGACTCGCAGAAATCGCTTATGGAAGCCGATATCACAGCGGAGGAAGTCTTTCAGGCGATTAAGAGATCTCCAAATGGCAAAAGCCCCGGACCAGACGGCTACCCCGCGGGGTATTATAAAGAGTGCTCAGACCTGCTTATACCACACCTGACAAGAACCTTTAATGCTCTCCAAAATAACACTCGCTTTCCTCTGACTCCTTGCAAGCTCATATCACTCTTCTTCTGAAAACGAATAAAAATTCAGAAGATCCAGGTAACTACAGACCAATATCACTAATCAATGCAGATTTGAAGATATTAGCGAAGATAGTGGCATCTAGAATACAAACATCCTTAAGTTATCTTATAGATCTGGATCAAGCCGGCTTTATACCTGGAAGAGAGTCGAGAAATAACACCAATAAATTGATCAACATACTCCACCATGCAAAGCACAAAAAAATCCCTCTCATGCTTCTGTCCACCGATGCTGAAAAAGCATTTGACAGGGTCGAATGGGTTTATATGTTCTCCTGCCTCTCCAGGTTCGGCTTTGGGGACCGCCTGTGCCAGTGGATTAAATCCACTCTCAGCGCTTACCCATCAAAAACGGCACACGACAAGGGTGCCCCCTCTCACGTACCCTTTTTGCCCTGGCTTTGGAACCCCTGCTCATATCTATTAGATTGAATGCAGATATATCAGGGATTTCCATAAAAGACAAACAATATAAAGTAGCAGCGTACGCCGACGACCTTCTTTTTTTCCTGACAAAACCGCTAACCTCAATCACAAGCCTCAACAATCTCTGAGATATTTGGCAAGCTTAGCAACTTCAAAATTAATTTTCTTAAATCGCAAGCATTAAACGTATCGCTCAGCGACAACACAATTCAACGACTCTCAAACAACTTCTCATACAGCTGGGCAAACCGGCAGATCACTTACCTACGACTAACTATTGCTAAAGACTATGAAGAATGGACTGATACCAACTGTAAACTGCTATACGCAAACATTCATAAAGATCTACGGAATTGGACCAAACAACCCCTGTCCTGGATAGGTAGAATCAATGTGGTCAAGATGAACATAATGCCACGGCTACTTTACCTATTCCAGGGAGTACCTCTACTATATTCAACCAATTGGCTAAAATCTTTTCAATCTGAAAGCACCAAATTCATCTGGCAGGACCACCCACCACGACTTAAAGCTGCCATCTTACATAAGAAAAATTCGGAAGGAGGTCTTGCCCTCCCGGACTGTGCCAGATACCTAAAAGCAGCAGCACTTGCTCGTATAATTGACTGGTCGCACCACCTACATAGTAAGGACTGGGTGGAGATTGAGCAACAAGCCACACATTTGATCCACCTGCCATGGTTTGACAAGATCCATAGAAGGATATTACACAATTCCCACCCCCTATTGAAAAGCACGCTAAATACTTGGGACCGGGTTAGTGGCAAAACCCAAATATCGGCATACCCATCTCCGCTCATACCAGTTACAAATAACCCAGCATTTCCATCTGCACTCAAGCCTACCGCCTTCCGAGAATGGCTGGTAGATGGACATCTACAAATTGCCCATATAATGGAACAGGGACAATTAGCAGATTTAAATCTTCTTAGACGGGCCAGGCCGACGGTAAATTTGCAAGATTATCAATACTGCCAGTTTAAGCATTTTTTGGGGTATCTAGGTGGAGCTAACAAATTAGGACAACCCCTTACGCCCTTTGAGACTCTATGCACTAGGGAAACCCCCCTAAACATAGAATCTCTTCAATTTATGATATGCTCTCAAGTGAGTGTGAGAGAAAGCAGCTGCCTTTTGTCCAGGCATGGGAGTGGGACCTAGGACTGGACGTCTCAGAAGAACTCATCCAGAAATGGATTCCCAGTCTAATTTACAGCTCTAGATGTTGCAAGATCCAGGAGTTAAATTATAAAATCTTAAGTAGATGGTATTACACCCCAGAAAAATTACATAAGATTTATCCAACCACGAGTAACCCCTGCTGGAGGTGTAAAGCAGATATAGGCACGTTACTACACATATTCTGGGACTGCCCAGCTTTCACAAACTACTGGCAGGTAGTTCTGAAAGCCTGTTCCCAGGTGCTAGGAAGAGATCTATCCTTATCACCAGCCCGCATACTTCTATTTTGGGACACAGAAAATAAGGAGGGGATCCCCGATACTACTCTGGAGTATCATCTTCTTAACTCAGCCAAAATCCTAATCCCTAGACTCTGGAAATCCACTATACCACCAACCAGTAAAGAATGGACAGGGAAGGTTAACGAATTAGCAAAATTTGAGGAATTATCTACAGTCACAGAAAAACAACACTCTAGCTTTAGGGCTACATGGCTGAGGTGGTATTTATACAGGGACTCTGCGGAATATAGACAACTTCTGAACTCCAAAACTCACATAACACAGATCGTTATTAGGGGTTTCTTCAATCTGTACTCTGAGCATTACTACACGTTGTTAACATGCTATACCCCTTCTACCCATATAACCTTGAGGGGACTGTAATTCTTGCTGTATTGCCTTTGTGTAATCCTTTGTTTAAAAACGATGCCTGAGTCGTGATGCTTTTTGTTAATTTTGTTGTTTCCCCCCTGCTCACTTTCCCTACTCCCCCTCCTTTTTCCTTCTGTATCCCCCCCCCCCCATCATCTCCTTTTTGGAAAACCATAAAAATCATTATACAAAAAAACAAAAAAGAAAACCCTCAATAACTTTAAAAAATCCATGTCACAAACTAGGGGGTACAGTATCCGTTATAATACATTAGTTCTATTCCCCTGTATAACACAGCATGCAGCCTTCTGCCTTTATATGGTCTCATAATGCCTCAATGCCTTCTAACATCCTTACAATTTACAGTAGGGGGTACAGTATCCTTAATAGTACATGAGTGATAGTCACCTGACTAACTCAGCATGCAGCCTATGTACCTTTATGATTCCCAAACCCCTCAGTGACTTTAAAATGTCCTTATATTTTACAGTAGAGGGTATATTATCCCTTATAATACATGAGTGGTTCTCAGAGTCCCCTGACTAACTCATTCCGCAGCCTTGTGCCTTGAAATGGTAACAGAACACCTAAGAGATTTCTATAATCCCTAATAATACATGAGTGACACTCAGGGTTTCCTGTACAGCTCAGTCTGTAGCCCTGTGCCTTTATATCAGTGGTCCCCAACCAGTGGCTCGTGAGCAAAATGTGGCTCACCAATCCCTTGGATGTTGCTCCCAGTGTCCTTCAATGCAGGTACGAATTTTTGAAATCTTAGCTTGGAAGCAAGTTTAAGTTGCATAAAAACTAGGTGTACTGCCAAATAGAAGCTTCTGTGGGCTGACAGTCCACATAAAGGCTACCAAATAGCCATCCACAGCCCTTATTTTGCACCCCTGGAACAATTTTTATGTATTTGTTACTCGCTGATCCTTCTACATTTGAATGTGGCTCGTGGGTAAAAAAGGTTGAGGACTCCCTCTTTATATGGTCACAGAACCCCTTAGTGAGTTTTAATATCACTACGATTTACAGCAGGTATAGTACAGGTATGGGACCTGTTATCCAGAATGCTGGGGTTTACTAGAAACTCATTTAAACATGAAATAAACCCAATAGACTGGTTTTGCTTCCAATAAGGATTAATTATATCTTAGTTGGGATCAAGTACAAGCTACTGTTTTATTATTATAGAGAAAAAGGAAATCATTTTTTAAAATTTGGATTATTTGGATGAAATGGAGTCTATGGGAGACAGCCATTCTGTAATTTTGAGCTTTCTGGATATCGGGTTTCCGGATAAGGGATCCTATACCTGTATATAAAACATGAGAAATATTCAGAAAAACTTGTATAACTCAGCCTGAAGCATTGTGCCTTTATATAGTCCAATAACCCCTCAGGGACATCTAATATCCTTATCATTTACAGTAGGGGGTACATTCTCTCTCATAATACATGAGTGATCCTCTGAGTTACCTGTATCACTCAGCCTGCAGTTTAAGGGGCAAATTCACTAAGCACCGAACGCTGGCGTAACTTCGCTAGTGTTACTTCGCACCCTTACGCCTGGTGAATTTGCGCAACGGACGTAACTACGCAAATTCACTAACACACGCATTGTTCTGAACGCTACCTTTTACGCTAGACTTCCTTCGCCACCTCAGACCAGGCGAAGCGCAATAGAGTAGATAGGGATTGCTTCAAAAAAAGTTAAAAAAATTTCTAAATCCCAAAAAACGCTGGCGTTTTTTCTTTATTATGGGTGATAGGCTGAAAACGATCAAATTTTTTTTTGGGGCTCCCCTCCTTCCCCCCTACATTTCCTAACTCATGGCAATTTAACTATACAGTGGGCACATGTGTAGGGCAAAATAAAAATTTTATTTGCTGTTTTGAAGGTTTCCCAGGCTTGTGTAGTTCTGCTACATATACCTCCATTGTAACTTCAATTTGGCGCCGTATGCCAATTAACCATCGCTAACGTAACTTTGCTTTGCTTGGCGAATGAACGCTAGCGCAACTTCGCAACCTTACGCTACCCGTGAGCGCAACTTCGGATTTTAGTGAATTTGCGAAGCGCTGGAATAAATACGCCTGGCGAAGTGCAGCGAAGCGGACGCCAGCGCAACTACGATTTTTAATGAATGTCCATATAAGAGTTTTACTTTAGTCCCTTTGTAAATTGTATAATGAAGCAATTGAATGCTTAATGAATAAAAAAAACAATCCCTGTTTTGTTTAAAGGGTAAGGCATTTTTAGTAGCTTAAGGCACATAATGTTTCAATGTCCTTTATATATTGATAATGGGTTAAGTGCAGAGGATTTCTTCTATGTTTCTATGTGAATTTTGTGGTCACCTCATTGCACCTCCCCCCCCCTCTTAATGTTTTAAAAATTAGTGGTGAGTACAATTTTCACTTTTTTGTCTATGGGAAACAGCCTTCCGGTCATTCAGAGCTTTCTGGATATCAGGTTTCCAGATAACAGATCCCATACCTGTACCACAATTAAGAAAGTGCTCTGATAAAGACAAATGTATGAAAATTATCCTCCTCCTCAGGATGCTCCATTATACCACATATGAAAATCCAGGCATTCCGAAAACTACTCAGACTGACATGTTGGGCTGCCCCTTAACTACTTAAAAATACTGGACACCCTTTCTAAAACTGGGAAGTGGATTAACGCCCCCGCTCTCCATATCCCAGTCTTTGGCAATCCTACTTTCTCTCCTCACCTAGACTTAGACAACTACAAGGGAATTACTGATACAGATATCCCGGACACTTCAATCACAGTCACAATGATTCCTCCCTGTCTGCTAGCCTGTACAGAAAATGATTCCTTCCAGTTGATACTGCAAAGGCCCTCATCCTAATGAAACGGGACCGACTGATAGCCACCTAAGCAACTGACCCAATCAACTGGCTGATTATTCAATTATTAAAGGTATTCCAGTGTACTTGGCAAAATTCAGCAGGAACAGCCCCTATGTTTGCTCATAGCCTGTACAGAGAGATCCCATAAAACTATGGCACCATCTCTACCTACTATAGCTGCTATCCCAAAGCCACACTCCCTTCCCAAATGTGTTGCAAGGACCCCAATATTTGCAGAGACCACTGCAGATGCTAGGTGGTAGCTGAAGAGAAGAACATGTAGATGGCTTTTAATCTGACATATGCTCTTCATATAATGTGGAAAGTAATTGAAAAAAAGTCTTTATTTCTGGGGAACAATCTGAAAACAATTGAACTGAAAATCTGGAAGGTAAACAACCCCTTTAAGTATATGGCACCAGCTAAACAAAAACTGTTCACTGGCTCCATATCCATCACCACTGACCCCAATAAGAAACAACACTGACTACTTACCTGGGATTGAACATAAGGGATACGAAACTGCTTTTGGGCTCCAGAATCTTCAATCGAGGCACCTTCTAGGCATGGAAAAGACCAGATCCCCATGCTCCTAAAAAACAAAGAAAAGCGGTGAGTTGGGGACAAGTGGACGGTACAGACAGCTGAAACATTACATGACGTCTATATCAATAGGAAATACTGTGTGTAGACCACTAACCAGCTTTGAAACATAAAGCTCTATAAATACACCGACACGGACTCTCTCTAACGTACGAGGTCATGCTGGAACACAAACACCCCAATTTACCGGACTATACTAAGTCTTGGGAAACAGACTTTGACCTCAATCCCTGAGCAAGGTTGGCTGGACATATTCCAAATAATCACAAAATGCTCAGTAAGCAATAAATAACAAGAACAATGAGATCCACCATCTCTACCCACTATTTAGGCTAAGGAAGGGACCCCCTACAAGCCAAGGACCCCCGGATCTACCAGACTGAGCAACAGCAGCAGCACTGATTGGAACCATGGCAGATGAATGAATGGACCCAACAGATATGGCAGCGCACTAACTGCACTGACTCAATAGGCCACACATACAAAGCAATGCTCTGTGTACTTAATAGTCTGTGTATGTGCTGCACATCTAATTAGAAATAAATGTCATATAAACCTCACTCATCAACAGGGGACACTTCCCCTTTAAGAGCAGGGGACAGAGGTGACCTCCACCTGGAAATGTGACAGTTGGTTCAGTCCGTTGGTTGGCCCTGTGGTGAGAGGTAAGAGTACTTTCCCTCTGGGGAGATTTTTTGCCAAAAAACCTTTATTTTAGTGAAAAAAGAGGAGGGAATTTGGGGCAATGTCCCCACAGACTAGCAGGTGGTGTGCCTCTGCCTGATTTTAGTGAATTGGATATTTTTCCCTAAAATGTGCTTGGGGAGATGCTTTAATCTTAGTGCTGGTTGGGGGGACACAGACTTTTTGTGCATTTGGCATTATGCAGGGCTGCCAGCAATATTCACATTATCTACAGAAGGAAACTTTTGGGGACCCTGTAGCACACCATAAGGAACTAGGGGTGGCAAGCAGAGGCACGTGCCATGGGGACAGTTGGGGGTGATGAGTGGGGGACCATACAGCAGGTCCCATAGAAGAGAGGAGACTTTACACCTAGGGTTTGACAGTTGGTTTAGTCCGTTGGTTG